>NW_004955422.1:2950815-2965411 GCF_000276665.1 Chinchilla lanigera
TTTTTTGGTTTTTCTCTGGTACCGGGAACCGAACTCACGACCTTGCGCTTGCCAGGCAGGCGCTTTGCCGCTGAGCTAAATCCCCAGCCCCCCCAAGCCCATTTTAGAATCAGCTTTCACGCTGTTCTTGTTATCAGAATCTTTAACATACAGAAAGAAGAACCATCAGGTCTGAAGTGTGCAAGTCCGTGAGAGTCACGAGCTGCTCATACCGTACCTCTGTCACCACCAACCAGGATAAAAGAACACAGCAGCACGTGGCCCCTCCCGGGAACCCCGACTCCTGCGGAGAGTTGACGGCTGTGACTTCCGCCACCACAGACACATTTTGCTGGCTTTGAACTTCACTGCGGCACTGTGGACTCTTTCACATCCGCTGCCTCTGCTCGCTCTTGGGTTTCGAGTCCCCAGCACCGTCACCAGCAGCAGGAGCGCCCTCACCGTCTCACTGCCCTGTCACCGTGTGGCTCTGCCGTTCTCTCCCCTGCAGCATCTAGGGACGTCTGGATGGGCCCAGCAATCCCCCGTCATGCATAACGAAGCCCTGGACGCTCTTTGAAGGGAGGTTGCCTCGGTGTGGAACTTCAGGTCACAGGGTATGGAACCCCTCTCATTTCACTTCCCACCATGCTAATATTGGGTCAATTCCGTGCTTTGAACACGGTGCACATTAAATAAAACTCCTCAGCCCAGATCCAGACCCCAAGCCACCGTTCCGCACGCTCAGCCTAAGTGCCGCATTCATTTTAGCCATGGCCAGACCTCACGTGGATATAGCGCAATACATTCGTGATTTTTCTGAAACTCAGGCCAAGAACAATCACCTTGGGTCACATAGCCAGTGACAGAGCAGCCGGGTTCCTCAGCCCTGCGCCTCTACCCACATCTCCTGAGGTTCCACATCTATTTCTTTCACCAGCTCTCACCCTGTTAGATCCACGCCAGACATCAATAATTGATCTTGGCCCTCCTTCCGGCTGAGTGGGGATAAAACAGCCCCAGGCACCCATCAATGGGCTCAAGCAGGCCCGACCAATCGATCAGCGCTGGCTTGGCGATGAAAAACAAGTATCATCCAGGTACCACCCTATCAAGCTGCTCCTGCTGTTCAGCACGGGCCCCCAAAGCCCTGGCTTTGTTCTCCAGCGGCTCAGCCCTCTTATACCCAGGATGGTTATCAGAGAAACAGAGAAAGAACCAAAACCCAAGCCCAGCCCTTTCTCCAGCTTATTAGATTCCATTCTCCATGCCAACCTGGGAAGCCAGCTGTGAAGATAATTTGTGTCTGCCCTGGTGTATTTCTGTTTCTGTTTTGTGTTTTGTTTTTTTCCCTGGTTCTTGCAGATGACAAACAGGCCCAGAGAAGCCTAGCACCTTGCCCAAGGTCACCCAGCCCCGCCATGGCAATGCTGGCACTTGGACCCATTTCCCCCATTTATAACCCGGGGCTCTGGCTCCCCGCTCCATCGAGTTTCTCACTGCCAATTAGGAACCACCACAAAAGCCAGAAACCTGCCGGGAACCTCATTCATCTGAAGCCTCTCACATCTGTTTCCCTTCTTCCCTGCTAAGCCATAAACAGTGGAGACAGAGCCTGGGCAAGCTGCAGGCTGGGATCTCGGCGCAGGGAAGGGACCACAGCCTGGGACAGACAGGCCGCCTGCCACGAGACCCAGGGGCTGGGAGAAGAGATCTTCCCTAACGTGGCTGCAATGGGCGACCCGATTTCTCTGACACGGCTGACAAAGACAGTTCTGCAGAGCCAGAAAACACGCTCGGGAAGAGGCCCCCGCAGAGCCGCCGCCCGGGAAGCTCGTGCCGTCGCTGCTTCCTGTCTGTACCGACGTTTGCCTTCGGAAAACTCAGCATGCATTTCCCTGCAAATGGAAACCAAACAATCTCATTTTCTTTCTCCCCTCAGCCAGGCCAGATGGCTCTTTCTTGTTCTTTCCCTGTCACTCACACCAGAGATTTTTGTTACCGCTGTTTGTTCAGTTTCGCTTTTTGTGATACTGGGGATCAAACCCAGGGGCACCAGGGGTGCTCTACCACTCAGCTGCACCCGCCCTGGCCCCATTTTTAATACTTTTTTATTTTGAGACAGGGTCTCACTATGTTGCCCGAGGCAGGACTTGAACTTGCAGTCCTCTTGCCTCAGCCCCCAACGTGCTGAGATTACAGGTGTGTTGTGTATCACTGCTCCTGGCTAATCCTAGAAATATTCTTCAGAAATGAACACGCAACTAAATAAATATAAGTTCCCTAACTTCTGTACATCTGCCTTTAGGAGGCCATTTTTAGCAAAATGTGCCCAAAACTGGATCCCGGGTTGTGTTACAATGGTATTTCCTCCCTCACGAGCAGCCTCACCCTCACCTCCAAAGCTTTGGTCCAAGGCCAGGGAGCACAGGAAGGACCCCAAATGGCTGCTGGCTTGGCGGGGGGGTCTTCCTGCCACCTCCCAAACACCTAGGTGGCCAAACAGCTGTGATGGGTAAAGGTCATACAGGCAGCACAAAATGTGGAGAATTCCTTACTCAGGCACAGATTGTCCCAGGAGACCTCCAACTTCTTTTTTTTTTTTTTTACTTAAATATTTTTGGATTTCTGAGACAAGGTCTTGCTATGTACTTCAAGCTGGCCTTGAACTCACTATGCAGTCCAGGCTGGCCTTGAACTCACAGTGATCCTCTTGCCTCAGCCTCCTGAAGGCTGGGATTGCAGGCGTGTGCCACCAAGTCCAGGCAGCTTCTGAGGACTGGACAGTTGACAGGAGGCCTAATCCCTCCTGCAGCCCGCTGCATGGCTATCTCCTGCTTCCTACAAAGAAAAAAGAAGAGGGGGCTGGGGATTTAGCTCAGCGGCACAGCGCCTGCCTGGCAAGCACAAGGTCGTGAGTGCGATTCCCAGTACCAGAAAAAAAAAAAAAGAAGCACCACGACCTAGCCGGCTTCAGGTCATACCAATCAGTGAGTGACAGGATTCCAGCCTTGACAGCCAGACCCCACACCCTGCGCTAACCACTGCACAACCCAGCCCTTTTCATCAGCCACTGAACTGGCAGGGAGGGCGTGGCCCAATCCTGTCACTCCTCAACCCAGAGATAATCAATCAGCCTCCCGTTTCAGGGGGTCCTGCTTATTTCTGACACCATCCTTGGTGATACCCTAAGATTCAGTCTGCAGCCCTACAAATCCCAGAGAAGCCCAAGCCTGTGCCCCAAGCCGCGGTTCACTAGCTCCTGAGCTCCATTTGGGGGAAACGTGCTACTTCTAATAGGCGTAGGGAGGAGGACCCTGGGGGCTGCCACACTGCCCCGGGGCATCTGTTTCCTAAGGCACCTTCACTATTAAGGCAGAGCAGAGTCCCAGGGAGCTGTCCCTCTGCAGGGCCCACTGATGTCCCTGCCCAGGAGCCCCAGAGCCTCCAGCAATCCGGAGACTGTACAGGGCAGAAAGGACAGTGAGTTGGGCGCAGGAGGCGCGCTGTGTGTCAGCAGCACCAAGGTGTCTGGAAGGTGGTGTCCTTCAAGGAACAGCAGCTCAGAAGCACGGCGGGCCAGGTGGCCTGGGAGAAGCCTGGATGATGACCTGGGTGGGGAGCTCAGCCCAGTTCGGGATCGGAGAGAAAGCAATGGTGGGCGTGGCTGAGGGGCATCCGAGGTCAGAAAGGTCCACTGAGCACCACGCACCAGTGCTGGATAGGACGGGCGCAAGCGCGCACACACACACATACACACACACACACCTGTGCCCGCACACACACATCTGAGCACGCACACTGGCCTCGAGTCAGGCTACACAGGCTCTGGGCTAAGGAACGGAGAGTGGCACCTGTCAGGCCCCACCAGCACCCTGCAAGATGGGAAAGGGCAGCCTTGGGGAGGTTCAGACAAACCCTCCAGCTTCTCCCACCCCCACCCTGTGGGCTGAGCTCCTGCTCCACCACCTCAGCACCTCAGGCTTCTGTTCTGCAAAAGGGACACAAAAATCTCCCTCCAAGCCACACATGGCAGCACATGCCTGTGAGCCTAGTAACTGGGAGGCTGAGGCAGGAAGATTGCTGTAAGTTCGAGGCCAGCCTGGCCTACACAGTGAGTTCAAGGCCAGCCTTGACTACATAGTGAAACTGTTTCAAAACACCAAAAAAAAAAAAAAAAAAATCCCACTCCAATTAAATTACTGGGCATCAAGTGATAGGTGATGTATCTAGGCTCTTGTGCTGGGGGCGGCGGCGGGGTGGGGGAGGGTGGAACGACTGTCGGTTTTCTTTGGAAGGGACAGGAAAAGAAGACAAGGGACAGGAAAGAGAAAGACGGGGAGGGCAGGGAGGTATTGTCCAGCACCAGGCTAGTCACTGTCTTTGTTGTCCATTTTTCAGATGAGGAAACTGAGATTTAGAAAGGACAGAAAACTAGCAGGGGGCCTGCAACTTCTAAGAGCGGAGCCAGGGTTCGAACCCAAGACCCCGGGGCTCAGAAGCTGGGATTTGCCTCGCTTTTTTTTTTTGGTCTTTTGCACTCGGTCCCCACCCAAACTCCGGGAACACGGCACCGAGCCTGTAGACTCTGCCTTCTGCTCATGTTTAATGTGAATCCTGAGCATTTCAGCCCTGCCTGAACCCCCCCTACACACACAACTTTATTTAACTGTATCAGCATCATCATTATTATTTTTCCAAAAAGACTATCAAGGAGGCCTTTTTTCTTTACACACACACCTCAAACAGGCTTGAATAGACCTTTATGAGTGCTTGGGCTACTTAGAAACAAAAATTGCCTGTTATTTCGCTTCAATTACATAGCAACCACTTTTGTAAAAGAATATTTTTATTTGAGCTCATTGTGCAGCAAATCATCAGACTCTTTTCTTCAACAACTTTGAGAAGGAAAAATTATCAAGTGAAAGGGAGGAAATGTTATGCATATCATCCCAGCTATTGAAAATCATGCCCATGCCCTCGAGGGTCTTCCTTCCCTCTTAATTTATTTAAACAACACCCCCACTTCGATCAACAACCACGCCTGGGCTTCCTGAGCACTATTCTCCGGAGATGAGGCTTCCGGATGTAGCCTGCAGTCCACCTCCCCTAATCCGTGATCACACCGCGTTCCCAGGCCTCCTGGGAGAGAGAGCGGGATCCCCTTTTTAAACTCAGCCCCCAGCACCTCTTTGGGTCTCCAGATGCAGAGTGGGAAGGAGGCAGGGCTTGGTGGGGTGCCAGAAGAGAAGGGTGCACGAAAAAGCGTCTCCACCCCTTAGCAGGGGAAGAAGGCACCACGGTGATCCCTGCAGAAGAAACAAGGTGCGGGCTGGGAATGGAGATGTCAGCCCCGTGCCTCCCTGGGCAACTCTGGAGAAGCCCTGCACCTCACTGACAGCTCTGCTCCCCGGGCAGCCCCTACCTCAGGCACCTGCTTCAGCCTCTCAGAGCAAAGAGACCTGAGAGCTGACAGCGGGCTCCTCACCAGTGATACTAAATCCAGTGTAAAATGCCCCAGACCACCACCACTTGTCACAGTGACCGAGGTGCACCCTTGGGGTCCCCAGGGGAATGCGCCTCAGCTTCCTCCCAGGGGCGGCGGGGGCGGGGGCGGGGAACTCACTTCTTTTTCATATATAAACAGTTGGCTTGTTCGGAGCGAGCTGCTGGAGGGTCACGAGGCAGAAGCGGTTACAGGGCAGGCACCAAGGGGTACGTGGTGAGCACACCAGGTACATGAAATCCCCTGAGTCAAGATGGAGGCTCAGACCAATGATTTTCCATGGGCCCAATGGAGGCCGTGGGACAGGCTGACCTAGGATTCAAATCCAGGCAGTTGTGTTCAGATGCCGCACCCTTAACTCTCCCTGCCAGGGTGCCTGTTCTGCCGCCTCTGCTTCTCTGCACCAGGATGAGGCTGCACATCTGAACCCTCCAGAGCCTCCTGGGTCCCACAGGGATAAGCGTGGAGCTGAGTCACCCACCGAGCCCTCCCCTGTAGAGAAGCCTGGGGAACCACACCCGCCACGATTTCCGGCACGAAACACAAACCCAGGATACCTAGCAAGCAAGAACAATTCATCTTGGCTGATAGTCTTAATCTAAGTGGCTACGGAGCCGGCAGGCAACCCCAGAAAGACAAGGTAAAAGCACGGATGGTGCCTTCCATTTGATCATTTACAATCATTTTTTCTAGAAAACATCACCAGTTGGTCACCATTCACATAGGTGGGTGTTTTCGTCATCCACACTGGACACCCAGCACCACGCAGGCCTGTCGGGGGTCCAGTGTGGGTAACTGGACTGCACTGAACGGCTGGCCAAGCATCCTGCCCACAGTTACCTCCTCGATGCTCACATGCAGGCTTGGAGGTGTGTGTAAACAAGCCCCACGCCACCGATAAGAAAACGGAAGTGTACACACAGTAACAGGGCTGCATGAGCTTGGCTAATGATTTAACCTCTCTGTACTGTTTTCCTTGATTATGTACAAGCTAATGACACTGCGCCACCTGTTTAGGAATGAATTGTGTACCCCAAAGGTAAGTGGAAGCCCAACCCTAGTGTCTGTGGGGGTGACCTCATGTGGAAGCAGGATCTTTGCAGACGTGATCAAGTTAGGATGAGGTCATCGGCATGGCCTCAGCCTGATATGCTGATGTCATTGTACAGACACACTGACACTCTGGAGAAGCCATATGAGGACACACGGCGGCAGAAGGTGGGTGGCACAGTTGTACCCAAGGACACCAAGAACTGCAATGACTACATAGGTGGGAGGCTGCAGAGGCCAGTTCTGGTGACTGAGTCTTGGGGGTGCTGTAACTGGATTGGCGTTAGGAGGTGGGGTCTGGGTGGAAGAGGCAGGTCACTGGGGACATGGCCTGGCAGGGCGCACCTCCCTCCCTCCCAGGTTCTTTCTCTACACTTCCCGGCCACCAGGCCATGAGCAGCTCTCCTCCAGGCCCCTCTACCATGCTACTTCTGCTTCAGAGCTGGCTGAACATGGACTGAGCCTTCTGGAACCATGAGTCAAATAAAGCTCGCCTTTAAATGCAGGTGTAGGGTACTGCGTCCCAACGAGGAGGAAAGTGACCAAGACACAAGCATCACTGCCAGTGCTTCTCAGAAATGTTCAGAGCCAGTGTGCATCCCTGGGATGTGGCCAGCAGTGTGGCTGGCAGTGTCCCACGCTCCCAGGGACATGTGTCCACTATACTGGGGTAGAGACAGGTGAACTCAGACGCTCTCTTCCTGCCCACTCCTGTAACCAGTCCACATGCGGTCCTTGGGGAGTATTTCTGTTTGGATCCCAGAAAAGCCTCATTCTGCTGGGGGCTGAAACCCCAAGAAGCCCTTGAGTAAAGCAAGCTCCAGGACGGCCCTGCTGGAAACAGCCTAAATGTCAGGCAGCAGGTGGCCGTGGGGCTGCTCCCCCGGGAGCTGCACACACTTGGCCAGCGAAAGCGCGCGGCAATCTGTCCCCGCAGGAGAGTAGCAACACAGGGGCGGGGTGGGCGGCAGGCAGCCTCTATCACCGCGTCCCCTACAAGTTGAGACCCCCAAGCCCCTAGTGGTGGTCAGACAGCTCTGGCTCCTTCTTCCATTTCAAAGGGAAACGGTACAGGGGCTGATCAAAAAATACAGTGTCTGTTTAAAATTTAAAAATCACTACAGTGAAAGATTGATTGCCACTGAACCCCTCAAATACTCCGCAAGCTGAGGCTGAGAACACTTATGCAATCATTCAAAAAATATGACAGTGTGTCCTCACCCACCTTCTTCACCGGATCTGGCACCGTGCAACTTCTGGCTCTTCCCCAAAGCCAAAATGACCATGAAAGGGAAATGTTTTCAAGGGATTCAGGACATCAAAGCAGCCAGGACAACACAACTAAAGACACTCTGGACAGAGGACTTCTAGAACTTTAGAGAGTGGCAAGAATGACAGGATCGGTATGTTCAAAATAAGGCGGTACGCCGGGCGTGGCGGTGCACGCTTGTAATCCCAGCACTGGGGAGGCTGAGGCAGGAGGATCGTTTCGAGTTCAAGGCCAGCCTGGGCTACAGAGTGAGCTCAAGGTCAGCCTGACCTGCATAGGGAGACCCTGTCTCAAACACACACACACACACACACACACACACACACACAAAAGAGGGGGTGGGTTTTGAGGGGGATTCTTGGGCATGCATCTTTTACTGTAATACTGTTTTTTAAATTTAAACATTAACCATAGTTTCTGATCACAGTCCGAGGCCACTGAGGATGGGTCAGGCACCTCCCCATCCTCCTGCTGGGTCCTTGAATTGTGCTCGCTCCTAGCCTCTCCTAGGCTCCACTGCCAAGGGCAAACTTAATGGCCTCCTCCCATGTGCCAGGTGCTGGACTCGCTTCACAGCTTTCCTGTACTCTGGCAACTCTGCAACAGAACACAGAGGCAAACAGATACACAGAGATGCGTGAGTGCTAAGGAGAGGAGTCGGGGTTCGAACCCAGGTCTGGCCATCTTCCTGTCTCCAGAATGAAGGAGCCAGAAATCCCTCAGCAAGCCTACTCTTCTTCCCCGCCCAAGCCCACAGGACACGTGGGGCTGGTGAGGCCGCACAGGTGGGACAGAAACCACGGGGAACCCCACGTGTGCTCTGGCGGGGCAGGACTCAAATGTACAGCAGCCTCTCAGGAATATGTAAGGTCCATGAATACATGAGCCCATGTCCTGGGGCTCTCACCATGACACCTGGAACTGTGGTTTCTCTCATGTCACATTCTGCCCTCTCCCTCAGCTCCAGAAAGTTCCCACAGTTCCCCTCTCCCATTCCTCACCCTTCTACACACAGATTCTCCGACCATTAGAAATGGAAACAGGAGCCAGAAGCAGCAGTAGGTTCTGGAAAGTTCTAGAAGGTTCTGGAAGATGTTCTGATAAGGTTCTCAGAGCCAGTGGTGGCTCCTAAGCCAATGGTGGCCATGGTGTCCTGGGCTGAAGGTCCTGGGCCTGGCTCTGTACCCTTCTGTGACCTCACCCCCTCCACTATTATAAGCGCAACATGATCTGCCTAGAAATCACTGTAATCTATAACGCACAGCACACATCAGGAATTATTAAGAAAGGAAACCTCCAAGTTTTAAGGGTCAGGACATGGCAGGTCTGTACAGGAAGCCTGGAATGCCTTGTCCCTCACCCCCAAGCAGGAAGTGGCACCCTACAAACATCCACATCCTTCCTTAGATGTGTGGTCTCCCTTGTGGCTGGTTTGGGACCAAAGTGCAGTTCCGACCAATGCACTTGAACTGAAAGGATACCTATCACCTTTTGGCTGAAGCATGGCGTGCCAGGGCGGTTTTCCCCTCTTCCTTATCCACGCCTGCAGTGACTCTAATGTCACAGGCTCCGGAAGGGACAACCACAAAGAGGGGGAAGTCACCACCAGCCTAGGTCCCTGTGGCCAGAAGCCAAGCTAGAGAAGCACCATTAGCGAGACTCGAATCTGCTGTCCAGCCACTGAGGTCCTGGGGCCACCTGCTGTAACCGCTAATGTTACTCAGCTCAACGGTGTCACTGATGCTATGACTCAGATTGTCACAGACAAGGAACCCAAGGCCACAGAGCAACAGGTGGCAGAAACAAGACTGAAACCCAGACCTGGAGTAACAAAGCCCCATTAGATCCCTTCCCCCTCCGCATCCCCATGCAGGGTGCAAAGAGGGGTCTCGAGTGGCCCTCAGTCTCATTAATGATCAGAAGCGTGGAAGAGGGGGCCTGGCCACACCTCAGGGAGCATTCCTGAGAATCTGGAGCTCCGAGGGGCTTAGATATAATAAGAAGGATCAGGTGATGGTTTAGCAAGAAGGGCAGGAACAAATCACTAACTACTACTACTGACTCTCGATTTTTCTGAGCTTCACTGATCTATAAAATGGATCAACAGCCACACCGCCCCTTTGTGTGGAACTGACGATGTCCCTTATGCCAATGTGTCTGCCCCCATGAGGAGCATCAGGGGTGGCTCAGGGCGACAGCTTTCCTGGAAGGAGAAGAGCCTGGCCGGTCCCCTCCCAAACAACAGGAGGCGGCCGTCCCAGCCCAGACCGTTGATAAAGCCCAAAGCCTCAGACCACAGACCTGGCCCAGACCCGCGCAGACCGAGGGCAGAACATAAAGAGGGGAGCAGGCCAGCCAGAGGTAAAGCAGCACAACCCCTGCACCTGATTGTTTATTTGAAACTCAAAGGTGTCTTTGAAGAGGACGGCCTCATTGGGGTGAATCTGGGAGTTGTCTGTCAGCTTACACTTCTCCTCTGCACATATGGTCTTCGTACTGCAGCAAAGGGCGGAAACGAAGCATGGAAGGGAGAGGGCAACGCTGGCTGATGAAATATCATCCCTCAAGTGCCAGAAACCAGGGTATTTTCAGTGACGTCAGCCTGGGCTTCCTGCCACCGGGATGGGGCTACAAGGAGACCAATCACAAGACTCAGGAAGAGACCTTCAAGGGAAGCAGGGAAAGTAAAAGCACCCAGAAATCGGCCCATTCACCATGGGCTTCTACCCTCAAGGCAGATCTTACACCACAGCTTGCCCCCAGGATATCAGCAAGAACCAAAGTTGAACACTTACTGTGTACTGGGCCTGGTGTTTTCCAAGTTTTTGCTCATTTTCAGTCCATTTCACAGATGGGAAACTGAGGTACTAAAGTTCAGTGACCTAAGGCCACAAAATTGATGAGTAGGATGGCCAACATCGGATCTTAAGTCTAACCACTGCAAAATGATTCCTCTAAAGAAACAGGGAAACTCAGAGAGGGGTGGGGACTCAGCCAAGCTCTCATAGCTGTATCCCTTAGAGGCCCAGGCTGGTCCAGGTCTTCAAACTCCTCATTCTAGGATCTTTCCACTCATCACATTGCCTGTCCTTTTTTTTTTTTTTTTGTACCAGGAATCGAACTCAGGACCTTGCGCTTGCCAGGCAGGCGCTTACACTGCTGAGCTACATTCCCGGCCTGTGCACTGCCTGTCCTTACGCACATCAACGCCCCAGCCAGGCAGCATGTTCTTGCTCATCTCCAAGCTGCTTAACGCGCTAATTAGCCCAGCAAACTTGGGTGCAGGGAAGCACAGCCCAGATCATCAGATAACAAGGCCCAGATGAAAGCCCCATTTGCCAGCTGTAAACCCAGGGGCGCCTTGCCTCACTGTGCCTCTGTTCCAAGACTCTTGTTAGGGGCCCCCACTCCATCACATGGAGCATTGATGCGGGTCCAAGGTGGCAGCCCGGGTGGCAGGAGGAGCCTAAGCTGGCACGTTAGCTCAGTGGCATCAGGTTGCAGCTCGGCCAGCATCATCTGCTCCATGGGACCAAAGTGCTGGTTTCCAAGCTCCCCTCCCCTCCCCTCGCTGCGTCCCAGCCGAGCAGGAACAAATGTTCCTGATTTCCCTTCTCGGTGCCGAGGAAATCAGGCCAGAGAGCCACCCGCTGGAGAGGGAGGGGTCCCTGAAATGTGTGGTCCAGCCCCCCAACACTGGCTCTTCCTGGGAAGGGTGGGGACGAGCCAGGCATCTAGAGAGAGGCACTTGCAGAGACAGACATGGCGGGGCTCCTAACAGAAAGTAGCACCAACGTGGCCCTTTCTGCCCAAAACTGCTGAATGTTTTGTCTACACAAGCCCAAAGCCTACAGGAGCTGAGTTTGAATCCAGAGTTCCCAGGCTGGGGCTTTGCTGTAACTTTGCCAAGAAAGCCCTGCCAGCCAGGACGGGCACCCTCTCAGGACCAAAGACAGGACCCTGAGGGGCTGGCCAGCACCCCAAAGGGGAGACTCCTGACTTCAAGTTGCAACTCCCTCATTTACACACTGGGGAGGGAGAGTCAAAAGGGGAAGTGACTCTCCCCAGGCCACATGAGTGACCTGAAAACTGGATGTCAAATCTCTCCCCACTACCCAGGCCCCCTTCCAACAAATCCTGCCCACGCCACCAACCCTGGCCTCCAACTCACCCCCACACCCCTAAATTGGCACTCAGGAAGTCAGGGAGCTACTTCCAGGTTGATAGAAGATTTTTTTCAGAGCCAAGAGTTCATCCAGGCCCGGTGTGGTGGCACACACCTGTAATCCCAGTACTCAGGAGGCTGAGGCAGGAGGATTGTTGTGAGTTCAAGGCCAGCCTGGGCTACAAAGTGAGCTCAAGGCCAGCCTGAACTGAAGAGCAAGACCCTGTCTGAAAAAGACAAAAAAATAAAATAAAATAAAATAAAATAAAAGAGTTCATCCAGAAATTAACCCAAGACGCCCAACACCCAAGCGGAGACTGACTTGTTTCTTAGGGTGTGGCCTGGAGCTTTCCTGGAGGATTTACTCCCATTTTGGGTTTGCGGTGGTGGGCAGAGCACCCAAAGATTTGGAATTCTGCTGAACCAGAGCTCTTGGAGTTTGCCTGGGAGTCTGCTGGCACAAGGACATCTGCAGGGGCCTGGGGTCTCTTCTGTCAGCACAAGTGGGGTGTGGGTGGGGAGTGGAGAAAAGGGGCAGAAACCAGAAGCTGCCAGCCCTCGGGGCCAGGCACACGGCGCTGGCTGCAAGGGCACAGCTGCTCGGGCAGGCCTCTGGAGGCAGGAAAACAAGAGGCACCGAAAGCAAAACAAAACCAAAAAAACTCCTTTTGTCTCCTGGCCCCCTGGAATGTCTTAGAGACAAACCCAGGGACAAGGGTCTTCCCCACCCTTTCCTCTCTCCTCTTCCTCCTCCTCCTCTTCTATTCAAAGTCGGGATCTCGCAGATCTTTCCAGTAGCAACTTTGCCCCGGAGCATTTTGGTGGCATCCAACAAAAACATCTGGAGTCTGCACTCACCTCACCTCGCTCTCTGGGACTCGCCACACTTCTACCACCTTTGCAGAGGACTCCCAGGACCCAGGAGGGGGAGGGGCACCCACACCGCTAGCAGGGGAGTGAAAACTTCCGCCGGCCGCACTAGGACCACCTCCCTCCTGATCTCTGCTTTGCTCGTTTGTGTTCTCCCGGGACGCGGGGAGGAGGATGGGAATTAAGACAGAAAGGAGAGGCAACTGTCACCAGCGCGTCCCTTCCGTACCCTATAGCCCCACACATGCCCAAAATGACACTTTTTCACAGAAACCAGCGGCCACCTCCCGTTCCCAAAGCTCAGGTACCCAGACTCGACACGCGGGGGGCCCCAGGCGAGACCACGGGGACCCACGACAGGTTCCCGCCAGTACCTGTAAAGTGACGAGACCAGCGTGCCTGGGGACCCCAGACCCAAGAGGGAGAGGGTGACTGCCGAGAAATTAACACTTCTGCTGGGAGCTGCTCGCCGCACCCTGGGCCCCCAGTTTGTGCCCCGCGAGGATGGGTAAGAGTGGGTCTACCCCAGGGCCCCATCCCAGCGCACGTACTCATGGGTCAGCCAGGTCCTGGGAACCTGGTGCATGCCACAGTTCGGGCTTGGCAACTTCAGGAAACCCTGAAAAGTTAAAGTTCCAACCCACACCCTCCACACTAATTCTCTGTTTGTGGCTACTGTCTTTTACCCCCACCCCGACGGGGTGAATTTTTACTCCTCCCCTGTCCACTGCTCCCCAAGAAAACCCACCTCCTGACAGCCGGTCTTCCCAGCGCTAGCCGAGGCACGCAGCTCCTCTGGATCTCCTTCTGGGTTCCTTAGGGGCGACGCGGGGGTGCCCCTCCTAGCGGACCCCGCGTTTATCAGGGTGCAGGCTCTGCGGTTTGTGATCCCGAATTTCGGGCGCTTGCCGGCGAGGACCCAGAGCTCGCCTCCGTGGCCGAGTCGCCCGGAAGCGCGCCCCCTGGCGGTGGCAAGTCCCCTCGGTCCAGCAGGACCTAGAGCGCGCGCGAACCCACCGAGCCCGGCCTCCTTCGCTCCCGGGGGACTCCTTCCCCGCTCCACCCCTATATCGGACAGGCCGGAGCCTCAGATCCACCGGGCACCCCCAGAGCCTCCGCGTCTCCCAGCCGCACACACAGAGCAAGGAAGAACCGAGGAGCGGGAGAAAGCGCCGCGCCCCCGCCCCCCCTGCCGCCAAGGACCCCCGCAGGCTGCGCGAGATCAGGGTCCCCGCCCGGCGCCGGCGCCTCCTCCGCGGGCTTCCGGCTCCGCTCCCTACCCGGGCCCCTACGGGATGGCTCGGGGTGCACCGCCCCTCCGGGCACAGCCCTTGCCGAACGCTGAATCCCGAACCCCCACCTGCCACGCCGCGGGTCACTCTCCCCGGGCCCAGTATCCACTGCGACCGCTCGGCGCCGGGGCGGCGCTGCACCTGTCCCGGGCCAAGCCCGCCGGCCGGCGCGGATTCGGGGCGAGGGAGCGCGTCTCCGCGGCACCCCACCCTCTCCATGCTAGTCTGAGCAGAACTTGGTCCCTGAGATTCCCGGGAGGGTGCGGAATCCCCGTGCCACCTGCACCCCTCCCTCCGGGGCGCGCACTCTCGGGGCAGCACGCGGTGGCCCGGGGCGCACTGCGGGGCGCTGGGGGTGAGGACCCTACCTTTCTCGGCGTCCGGACCCCGCCAACTCCGCCGGCGGCCGCGGGGGAAACTTTCCCGGCGCAGAGGCGCGCAACTCCTGCCTGGCGGCGACGGCG
>NW_004955422.1:2965676-3000680 GCF_000276665.1 Chinchilla lanigera
GTGCTGCTATCCTGACTGCCGCGGGGAAGGGCCTCGCCTCTTCCCGCCTGAGCTGGCTGCACACAGGCCTAGATCGGGGGGTCCTCGGGGCCGCCCCCGCCCACTTCCGCAGCCTGCACCCCGAGCCCTCCCCGCGCTCCTCCTCAATTCGGATGATGTACAGTGGGGACTCGGGGGTGGCGCGCTGGAGCCGAGGATTTAATCGGGGAACTTTCCCGCGACCCCCCCAGACTCCGGCCGACTGCAGGACGAGGGTGGAGACGGAGATCCCTCTGACGACCTCCGGCTCTCGGCTCCCGCTGCCCGCCGGGAGTGCCTGTTGAGGGCCTGCGGAGCTTCCCGCTTTGGCGGCAGAAGACAAGCGACCACGGTGCTCCGGGGAGGAGGATCCTCACCCGGATCTGCGCAGAGGACGTGATCGTCGGGGCATCCCTGCGTCTCCGCCTGGGGTGGGGTCTGGGCGGGGAGCTTAGCTTTTCTTCTTCGAGCTACTATCGCGGTCCCACCCCCTCCCCAACCCCTGCTGCATAATTCACTGAGGCGTTTAACCTCTGAGCTTTCTCTGTTAACCAGCTTCGGGCCCGCGGGTCAAAGCAGACAGCCCAGCGCACGCTTGGTAGCTGCCCAGATGAGAGGAGAGGCGCCCACGTGGCCCATTCCTCTTCCCTTGGTCACTCCGAAAGTCCCTGTGGGTCCCAGGCACTTACAGGCACATAAACTCCGAAGGAGGCCCCTTGACCAACTGGTTCTCACTAAGGAGTGAGTGACTGTCAGGGCTTGAAGCTACTGCTCGCTGCCTTGGATATGAATTAGGTCCTGGTAACAGGCAGAATTGCGAGGGGCAGGAAGCTGCTGCCTTTCCTTGACCACCTTGCTGGAAACGGTTATGTCCCCGTAAGGACTCAGGAGATGTCTGTCGCCTCAGCCGGCTCACCGAGTCACGGAGTAAACTGAGGAAGGGCTCTTCAGTGGACCACTTCGAGTGAAAGTTCTCCTAGCAGAATTGCTATAAAAATGTGGTCAAGGACAAGGGGTCCACACTCACCCCTGTCAGAGGTAAGGAGAGGCTGCAGGCTGGTGGCTGTGTGGTGCCACAGGAATGTGCAGAGGGGAAAAGGGCACCCAGAGCTGGGGTGTGCACAGGGGCTGGGGAGGTGCAGGCCAAATGCTGTAGTTCCAGGACTCGTGAAGCTGAGGCAGGAGGATCACCATGAGGACAGCACTACATAGTGAACTGCATAGTGAGATCTTGTCTCCAAAAAAAAGTACAAACAAAATTTTTTTAAAGTGTAGGCAGCAAGACAACTCGCAGGCCCCTCTGGGAGCGAAATTCCTGCTCCAAGGCCGAGTTTCCCAGACCTCAGCTGCTCTTCTGCCTCCACAGAGCATGTGGCCCGAGCAGCGAGGGCTGTCTACTTAATAAGGAGGATCAAAAGTTAGGGCCCAGCCTGACAATTTAGCAACGTAGTGAAACCCTGTCTTAAAATAAAAAAATACAAAGGGCTGGGGCTGTAGCCTAGTATGAAGGCCCTGGGTTCAATCTGTACTACTACAAAAAATTTAAAAATGGACACAGTGAAAATAAAAGCTTATTCTAGCAATATATCTTTAACTAATTTTTAAAAAAACTTTAACAAGATACTGCTTGCTTCCTGAGGAAGGAGCTGAGACCCCAGCCCACTCTCTCTTGGAAAGGGAGATAAACAAGGATCAGACACGGCTTAAAGGTGTATTAGCAATCAGTTTTTCATCTTCCGTAGTCAGAAAAATTAATCTATACAAACTCAGCAAAAAAGTACTTCCTTTCAAAAGTTGAGAATCCACAGTTTAGTCCTGTGCAAGGTAAGGAGGTAGAAGCCTAGGGCTGGGGCAAACAGGACAACTAACTGGGCTGCACGTGTCAAAACTCAAAAAAATCCAGGGGACATGTGCAGAGCACAGACCACAAATAACTCCATGGCTCCTGAGCACTGTCCGGGAACCAATTGGAAAGCAATGTTCTCAGTCCCTTAGCTGAATCTGACAGAGGACCAATCAGAAGATGTTATTTTCAATCCTTTATTTGCATGGGGGCACAGCCAATCAAAAGAGGAAGTTTTTGATCCTTCATTTACATATTGAGGGAAAACAAGGTTTTCCACAGGCCAGTTTATACTTGGCATGGTGAATTTTGTTGTGTGGTTGGTTGAGACAGGATCTTGCTGTGTAGCCCAGGCTAGTTTAAAACTCTCAGTGATCCTCCTGCCTCAGCCTCCCAAGTGCTGGGATTACAAGCATGAGCCATCATGCCCGGCCATGTGAGTTCTTGATAGGACAACCGCCCAATCCTTTATTTTCATAAGGGGGAAGCTAACTTAGGAATTTGGGGTACAAAAATTCCGGCCCTTATCCTTAGGGCCACCATGATCCTGTTGGTCAGCTGTGGTCACTTCTTTTCCAGGTGTCTTGTCTGCCCAACACTTTGTCCAGGGCATCAAGAACCTGGAGAGAAGCCCCATGGGACCCTCCATCTGCTAACAGTACGGCCGGGATCTCTGCTGCAGAGAGTGAACCGCACATACAAAGTGATCCTGGGAAAGCCTCAGTGTTTCCATCTGTAAAGTGGGGACCTAGGCAAACACCCTGGAGAACCCTTTATTCTTGGATGAAAGCAAAAAAGGACCCAAGGTTGTGCTCATCAGGCAGCTGAGGAGGTAATGGGCTTCCCAGGGAGAGGAGGTACGGGGGGGAAAGCCCTGGAAGGAGTAGAGGTGTTGGGGGGCCGTGGGCCCCATCCTCAGCAGGGATCTCAGGTTCTCAAATGCCCAGAGTGTCCTGGCCCAGAAGGTGCCATGCTCCCCACTTGCCCGTTCTGGAAGGAAGCTTATGGAGGATCCACTGTAAGCCACCCACTTCATTATACGGGCGGGGAAACGGAGGCAGGACCGTATACTAGTCTGTCCTGGCTGGGAGCTGGTGCTGAACCCAGGCCTCCTGACTCCCATGCAAGGGGCTTCTCAACAGCCCTAGTTGGGAGGAGAGGGTAGAAATGATGCTTTTGAAAATGTGCTCAGGGCTGGGGATTTAGCTCAGAGGCAAAGCGCCTGCCTGGCAAGCGCAAGGTCGTGAGTTCGGTTCCCGGTACCGGAGAAAAAACAAAAAAACAAAAAAAAAAACAAAAAAAAAAGAAAATGTGCTCAGCACCAGAGGGGAAAAATTAGCTTGGCCAGAGGTGGCCAGAGCCATGCAGTGCAGGTGCTGTGATACAGGACACCTGGTGTGAGCACTTTCCTCACTGGCATCCTGGCAACGCTACTGCAGAGCAAAGAGCTCTTTCTTTCTTTCTTTTTCTTTCTTCTGGGTCTCACTATGCAATTCAGGCTGGCCTTGTACTCACTATGTAGCCTAGGCTGGCCTCTAACTTGCAGCGATCCTCCTGCCTCAGCCTCTACCACCACACTTGTTCGGGCTGGGAGCTCCTGCTCCTGGATGCCTGAAGGTCTGTGAGAGACAAGAGAAAGCTCCTTCCCTCCACACTGTAGCAGAGGCAGGGTCCCACTTAAGATTTCAAGAAATGTCCCTCACTTATAAAGGGTTTACAGGCTGGAAGTGACATTGTCCCAGCACTCTGGGAGGCTGAGGCAGGAGGATCATGTATAACTTCTTGGCCTCCTGGCCAGTTAGATTGTGAGCCTTTCCAGGAATGGGTGGGCCTTGTTCACTGGGCCCCCAGCTCATGCAGCGAAGGGGGTACTGGGTTGGGGTAACCCACTACTTCCTGGCTGTGCCTCCTGCCTCACCCTGTTTCCTGGCTGGTGCCTGGGTGACATGGCCAGGGCAGACCCTCACCGCGCAGGCATGGTGTGACCTTACAACCTGGCTTCTCTAAGCCAGCCTGCGTTTTCAGTGTTTAATCACTGCCTCTGATTTTTCCTGAACTGTCTCCTCTTGTCTGTAATTTGCAATCATTGCCCCCAAAATGACAGTTCATTAAGATATACGACGGAGACGAGTGGCTATGTTTGTTTATCTCAGGAATGACTTTCTCTGAAATGAACACACACACCTTCCAGCACCCTGGCGGGGCTGAAAGGACACGGTCTTGACCTCAGGCTCTGCCATGGCTATGGCTTCGGGGTTGCTCTGCTTTCTTCCTGGTCCCCTCCCGTAAAACTACTGTACCCACCAGTGGTGGCCACCCCCTAATGCTGCAGGCCGAACTGGAAGGGAAAGGATGGTGTCACCCATATTCACACGCATAAGCGTGCATGCACACATGCACGCACTGGCACACACATGCGCACACCCATGCGCACACCCCCTGCAGGAAAAGCACACACACAGCATGATGACTCTGCCAGGAGGAGCCCAGGGTCCACTTGCTCTGGTGCTTGGTGACTGATCTTTCTAAAAAGCAACTCTTGTGACAAGGGGACAGCCTGTAGTGGTCTGTGTGTGTAATCCCAGCTACCTGAGAGGCTGAGGCAGGAGAATCAAAGGTCCAAAGACAGCATGGTAAATTTAAAAAGATCTTAGCTCCCAAATATAAAACTTGTAGCAAATAATACAATACTCCTAACTACTGTTCGTGGGGCTCTTACTTGGGTGGAAGCTCAGGTTATGAAGTTACATAGACACAGGTTCAGAGCCTGGCTCCTTCGCTCATCAGCTGTGTGTCTTCAGGTGAGTTACTATGCCTCTCTGTTCTTTAGGCTTCTCATCTTTAACATGAGGACTGCCTGCTGTGTGCTAGGCTTGGCGCTGTGATGAGACCTTGAGACACCCAGCTCACTGAGACCTCCAGACAACTCTGTAACATAAGGAGCTGAGTAAGCCCATTTTACAGACAGGAAATGCCAAGTCACCCAACAAATGAAATGGGGTAGGAACCTTTCTGTGTTTATTACATCAGGGTCACATGCTCAGGGGACAACGAGAGTGGTGGGGACATATAAGCACAGAAAGTACCCCATGTGCTGTGACTGCTGGCTCTGTGACTTTTGAGAAGTGACTGGCCTCCCGGTCCCTTGGGTGATAAGTGCTAGGTAGCATCAACTATAGACAGCAGAGCGAGGGACCCGACCCCTGCCGGACACCTCTGTGCTCAAGGGCAGATCTGGCTGCCTGTTACAGTGACATCCAACAGCACAGGCTACCTCCTGCAGTCTGCTTCTCTTTTCTACCCCTTCCTCCCCTCCTTTGGTTATGGGGTGAATTATGTCCCCTAAACCATGCTGAGGTCCTGAGCCATGGTACCTCTGCATATGGTCAAGACAAGGCCCCATCAGGCATGGGGCATGCCCCTGTAATCCCAGAACCCAGGAGGCTGAGGCAGGAGGATTGCTATGAGTTCAAGGCCAGCCTGGTCCACACAGCAAGACCCTGTCTCAGAAACAAAACAAAACAAAATAAAAACAACGTGAGTCCTTATCAACAGGAAAGATGTGGATGCAGACAGACCCCAAGATGCATGACTGCCACCGGCACCAGAAGCCAGTAAGAGGCAAGGACCGGGCCACCCAGGGCCTCAGAGAGGCGGCCCCAACCACAGCTCCTTTTAAGAGGCAACTGTCCCCTCTTTCCAAGCTGCTGGTGGCTCACTGCTGGGACAGCCCTGCCTGACCACCCACCCTGTCTCCCACACCGCACTTGGCCCACATTCCAAGCACATCTGGAAGTATGGGGCTCCAAGACCCAGGAGCGCTTAGCTACCCCCTCTTCTCGGGCTGCTGTTAATAGCTTTGTCCTGGGACTTCAGTTTCCCTGGCTGTGAAGTGGGAACAAGACACCAAGATGTTCAAGTTCTCGTACATCAAGGTCTTAATAGCCCTGTGCGGCTTACAAAGCCGAGTCAAGGAACCGTGCGGACCGTGCGTGTGTGCGCATGCGCATGTCCATTCGGTTTAATGACATCTCTTCTTTCAGAGTGAGGTTGATTCACTCACTCCAATTAGTGTTCGCATCTTGCCTAACTCATTTAATGAGAACAGCTCGTTCTTGAGCCAGTCTGTGAACTGACCCTCAGGACCTTTCCACCAAAAACAGAAAAGCAAAAACCACCCTTCATGTATCGTGTCCCTGTGGTAACGAGCTCCGGATAGCGACCAGCCTGCCTTCCACTCCCACTTTAGCTCGTTTTTTTTCCAGCGCCGACCTCTGGTGCCACAGGAGATGGCAGAGCTTGAAGAACACCGGGAATCAGAGCTCCTAGGAGGAAGCACCGGAGGGGATCCGACCAGATCAAGAGGGATCTGCCCGCGAGGAAAGCGGCTCCATTGGGCCCGGCCACCTCTCCTCGAAGCTTCTCTTTTTCCTGGTTTTTTTTTTTGTTTGTTTTTGTTTTTTTTTTTTTCTGCATTTTGGCTGCTGCTCCTCTGGTTCCTTGCTTTTTATTCCAAATATGTAAACCTCTCCTAAACGCAGAGACAGTCCCGTACCTGATTTGTCCCTGGCTACAGAGGAGCTAATTATAAGGTGGATAAAAGTCCCCATGGGCAGTGTGAGAAACGCTTCCCCAGCAGAAACAGCTCAGCCCCAGAAAGCTCTCGACGCTGCGCGTGGCGGCTGCGTTGTGAAGAGCCCGGCCTTCGCGGAGGACCTCGGGCGCTCCTCACGGTGACAGCACCGCTCCCCGGTGCTCCACAGCTCCCGTCTGAGTCTGCGCGAACCGGGCCGAGAACAGCCGGGCCTGCGCCTGGGCGCGTGGTGTCTACACCTACGAGGGCCTCAATAAATATTTAGTGAAAAGAAGGAAGCAAATAATCACGAAACACTAGCTCTAGCTGAACAGAATTAAGAGGTTAAATCCTGTAAAAAGAAAATAAAATCAAATAATGTATCCTCCCCAGCCAAGACGATCTCGGTCTCTGTTTTTCCGAGACAGGGTCTTGCTACGTAGTTCCTGCTGAACTTGAACTCACTTGTGCAGTCCAGGCTGGCCTCAAACCCGAGGCAATCTTCCTTCCTCAGCATCCTGAGCACTGGGATTACAGGGGTGCACCACTAAGCCCGGCTGGTTTGGTTTTTTTAAAAATTTGTCCCACAGAGCCCCTGCCATCAGAGTTGTCAATCCACATTTTGAGGCATGAGCCCTGAAATCCAAGATTTCATTCATTCGTTCAGCATTTTAGGGTAGCACTGAGGGTGTAGAGCATTTGTATAGCATGTGTATGGTCCTGGGTTCCATATCCAGCACTGCAAAAAGGAAAAGAGAAGAGAAGAAAAGGAAAGAAAAGAAAAGAGGAAGAGAGAACTAGGGCCCTGCCTACGTAGCTGCACCTGGCACATGACGGTGAAACCAGCAGCTGGGCATCTTGCCATTGGAGTGCACAGCACCAGGGACAAGCGCCCGCCTTGGGGTTAATCAGGTGCAAGGGCTGCCCCGTGGTGGCCCAGATTCCCCATAGGCTCTAAAGTGCCAAGGCAGAGGCTGCAGTCCTGGCTGATCCAAGGCCCGGAGCGCCTCACTCAGGCCTGGGTGCCTACGAAGCCCTGCCCCTCCACCTGCCATCCTGGGGCTTGCTGGACACCTCTGTGCAGGCTCGCTCTCTCTCTATCACCTGCAGGGGGGGTCACTCATGCCAGGTGTCCCTACAGAGCCACGCACACCTCCAAGACCTGGGGCCTGGAAGCACAGTGTGTCCTGGTTGCTTCCCACAGCAAAGGCTGAGGTTCAGCATGAGCTACCAGCCCCAGCTGAACTTGTCCACCTCCCTGTGTCCTGCCTTCTCCCTGCCTTCCTCCACTGCTTCTTCAATGCACCTCCAGCCCCCAGGTGGCACCTGCCCCAGGGCTTTTGCATCTGCAGTTCCCCCTCCCTGGGAGGCTTTTCCCAGCGACACCTATGGGACTCACTGCCTCACCTCATACAGCTTCCCATAAATCTGCTTCTGCAGCCAGGATTATTGTGGCCATCCCTGACCTTTTTTCCAGTGTTGGGGATCAGGCTCAGGGCCTTGTGTCGATTCAACAAGCACTCAGCCGCCCTGTGTAAAATTGCAACCCAGCCCCATGTACCTTGGCCAATTCTTCATAGCACTTGGTATCTCCTAAGGGCCGGGATCATGCACTTATTTATTATATTAGAAGGAGGCTCCTGGCTGGGTCCCTGTACTGAGAATGAAACCAGTGATAAGTGGACACCAGGCAGGGCATGAATGAATGAATGAATGAATGAATGAATGAATGAATGAATAGTTCCTTTCCTTCTCCCCAGCAACCCAAGAAGGAGACGTTGAGCAGAGCTCTGGCCCCTGTGCCTCCAGCACTGCTTCTTTGACAAAGACGGTAACCCATGAAGACCCCACAGTCTCTCAGTATTGTCCCCTCATGAGGCTAGATCCCCAGGAGATGCGAGCAACAGGAGCTCTGCAGCAGTGGGACCCCCGGCTGCTGCTGATAATCCCCAAAAGATGGAGGATACAGTGTCTCTTGTGTGATCCCCACACTAGTCTGGATTTGAACAGAGACTGACTGAGGTTGAAGTCTGTGACCTCACCCTGGTGTCACCTGAACTTTAGACAGGGCAGAAATCCAGAGGCTGGGAAGGGATTCAGGGTAGGGGACACGAGTGACAAGTGGGCTGGGGACAGTCTATTCTGGGAAGGAGAGCTGCAAGCCTTTTTTGTAACCAGGGGGTTACGATGGCCAGGGTGCCCCTCACACAATGCTAACGAAGCAGCCCCAGCAGCCCAGTGCCTGAGGCCCAAATGTGGGAACTCAGTGTTGGCACGCTGGATGGGATAAAGCTAAGCAGCTAGCATGAGATGAGGTAGGAGATTAGGGCATGGCAGGCTGGCTGGAAAACAGGATGTCATTTGTCAATTGTAATCTGGATGGGAGGCAGAAAACAGGATGCAGCCATGTAACCTGATCCGGAACAGAATTAACCTGTCAATCACAGCCGAGAAGCATGGGCAGAGCAACTTCTGATGGGCCAGATCTGGGAGGACGTAAGAGGTGATGACCCTTGACTTCACCACTGCTGTGGTCTTGCTGTCCTGCCTCCTGTGTCTGTACCGGCTCATCCTGCCTGCGGGACGTATCTCTTCTTGCTATTTTCTTCACTTCCTTTCTTTTCTCTTCTTCACTCTTTCCTTTTCTTCTTTTCCTTTAAATAAAAGTTTGCATTTAACTGTTCCTCGGCTGTCCTGGCTGATTCTGGGGGTGAGACAGAAAGAACCTGGAATCACTGGGCACTGCAACATCCAGCCAGAAGGAGGCCCCCAGTAAGGGCAAAGTGTGAAATGCGCATCTCTGTCCCATACCAGGGCCAAGCTTGACAGCACCCACCTTGCTCTTCCTCCTGGATGCTGTCAATCCGCCTGCTGGGCGCCAGGCCCTGGTGTGGCCATGCTGTGGTTGGCGGGAAGGAGGAAGAGGGTATGGAAGATCCCGGTGTTGGAAGGCCAGGCCTGGGAGTGGCATGCGAGGCTTCTCAGTGGCCACATCCACGTGCAGAGAAGGACAGGAAGTGTCACCCGGACTGTGTGATGACAGGAGAAGAGGGGAGGGCCTGGGGGACCCCTGTTGCCTCTACCAGTGGGGAGGACTGGATATAACTTGAGCCAATAGGCTGGGGTTGCCAGTCAAACCCTGAACACTCCTGACAATGAACATCTTAGAGAACCCTGAGAAATAAAAGCCCCAGCCTGCGAACATAGCCGCAGACATAATTCTGTGTACACTTCTAGGGTCTTCAGAAAGCTTTTGGGATTCGTGGATTTCAAGAATCTCTGTGTTTGAACCGGGATATCAATATACGAACCATTGCAACTTGGATTTGGGCTTCCGGGCAGCCAAGGCAAAAAGGAGATACTGGGTTCTAACACTCTCACTCGAATTCAGAGGAAAACAAGAGTTCTTTGGAAGGGAAATTCTCTTTCACTGCACCATCTTCTGGGAGGGATTTATCTTTTGGCAGCAAAACAATAGCGCTCATTTTTCCACTGAGCAGGAGCTGCAGGTTGCCTGGGAACCTCCGCCTGCGTGAATGGCAACGCCTTCCCAAAGTGTCACACGTGGCCAACTTGCTCTGCCCAGACTGTCACCTGCGCTTGTGTCAGCACAGCTTGTGGCTAGGAGGTGAGTTGTTCAGCACAGGCAAGGAACACCGGGAGCACCCCCGGAGGGAGTCACCACCAGGAGGCGCTTCCACAGGCAACCTAGCCCTCGTCCCTGAGCAATGGCTGGGGCCACTGCTCCGACCTGGGGCTCTGCGGGGTGCCCTGCCTGGCTGCCACCTTGAGAGAAGAAAGAACACCCCGCGACCCCTTCTTGGCCTCCCTTAGGTGGCAGAGGCTTGAGGGTGACGTGGGTCAGGGCTTGGCTGGAGTCCTTCCACTTTGACCGCCCTTTAGCCTCCCTCTGCCCCTGGGTAGCTCCGTTTCTGACTTTTCATCCTTTTCTTTGTCTTTTTTCCAGCGTTGGGAGTTGGACGCAGAGTTCACCCCGAGATACATCCCCAGCCCTTTTTTTAAATATTGTATTTGGAGGCAAGATCTTGCTAAGTTGCCCAGGCTGGGCTGGAACCTGCAATACAATCCTCCTGCCTCAGCTTCCCAGAGTGCTGGGACTGCAAGGCTTGGGCCACCTGCTCCTCCTTTTTCTCTAGCCAGCTTTGGTCATCCTTGTTGGCTCTCTCTTCAGCCTTACGTTCCCTGTTACCCTCTGGCTCACTGTTTCTCTCCTGCCTGATTCCTTCACCTTGCCTGGCTCTTGTCTCTCCCCCTCTCTGTCCTTCTCTTTTCTCCCGCAGGGTCCCCCTCTGTGGAGTTCCCCTGTCTCCTCATGGTCCCTGGCCCTCTGTCTGTCTCTGTGCGTCTTGGTCTGTGTTGCTGATGTTTTTCTGTCCAGCTCTGTATCTCTCCCCTCCTGTCAGTGTCCGTCTTCTGTCTCCCTACCTCTCTGTGTCTTTCCTGCTCCATCCACAGAGAAGGGCTGGGGCTGCAGGGAGCCCAGCGCACACCAAACCCGGAGCCTGGCCCTCACGGATCCCCTGTTCCCATCACCTGCTCCCAGCCCCCGACCCAACACGCACGCCCATGGCCAAAGAGCCTAGCCTGGCTGCATCCCCTCGGTGGGCCTGGCTCCGCTCCACTCTTGTGCCGGTTGCCATGGTTACCGCTGTTCTCGGAGGCCATGGGGGACGGCTAGCGCTGGTGGCTTGAACTAATGGGACCAGAAACACCTCCCTGCCCCCACCATGCCCCTCAACCAGCCTCCCCCTCCTCTCCTGCTTGCAGAACCCGCTGTAACTCTCTAGGGGGCCTCCTGGCTCTCAAAGAGACTCTCAAAAGAGAGGTTAGACCCAGAGCCAGCTCCTCCCGGCTGGGCTGTGACAGGGACACCGTTGGCCAGGGATGAGTCAGACCAAGATCAAAGCTGCAGAGTCCTGACTAACTCATTCATTCAACAGAGTGCTTGGGGATCCAGGACGAATCAAGACAGGCTGCTTCCAGCAGGGGGCGGTGGCACCTGCCTGTAATCCAGGCACTCCAGAGGCTGAGACAGGAGGATCTCTGTGAATTTGACGCCAGACTGGGCTACATAGCGAGCCCTTGTCTCAAAAGAAAAAGAAAAGAAAGAATAAACCAGGCTGGTTCCTTTAAGAAGCCCACAGGTGCCAGGGCAGAGGATGCTGGAACTCTGAGCTCCTGTGTCTATGGGGCATTCAAAAGGCCCCCAGAGAGAAGGTAACAGGGAGGCCCTAGAGTGTGAGTAGGGGCAGGAGAGAGAGGAAACCAGTATCTGAGGCAAATGCCACAGTTTGTGCAAAGGCACTTGGGTGGGGAAAGATGTAATGGAAATGACTGTAAATTTCCTGAGAGCAGTGCCCCTGATGCTTAATTCAGGGTCTGTGGAACAGGTGCTAAACTAACGCTTTGGGAGTGAATGTGTGTGTAAGTGAGGAATGAGTGTGTGTGCAAACGAGTGTGTGAGTGAGTGTGCCAGTGGCTGGAAGCATAAGGGCAGTGGGGGGCGGGGAAAATAGGAGAGACGCATCGGGCTGTGTCTTCACCTGTCTTCTGTTGGGTACAGAAACCCAGGCCTGGGTTTCATCAGGGGCAGAAGTGTGTTCGGCTTGAGGGTCTGGAGGCTGGGCGGTCCCAGAGGACGGTTCCGGTCATCTGTAGCGGGAGGTGGATAGACAAGAAAAGGCAAAGGTGAGCAGGAGGTGGGACTCCAAGTCCCCGGCCCCTTGGCAAATGCTCAGACACTTGTCTGGGTTTTGCTCAGACCCACAAAGGCCAGACCCAGCTGTGGGCGCAGGGCGATTGCGGGTTCCCAGGCACCCCGGGGAACATCCGCATCAGGTCAGCGTCCTTCAGCCCTTCGACCACAGTCAGCTTTGCCACTTCCTGAGGCAGAGCCTCCAGGCCGGGCCACCTGCCCACGCTGCGGCCTTGACAGTCTCCTCTCCGGCCCACAGGCTTGTGGGATGCATGCTCCACAGCAGACAGTCGGCCCCAGCTGAAGAACGGGGACTCTGAGGCTGCCCGGTAGGGACGGCGCTTGTCTGTTCATTTGTTGGTTCAGTTTTTCCCCCACGTGGTTCTGGAGCTCAAACCCAGAGCCTTCACACTGATCCACATCCCCAGCCCTTTTTTATTTTTGAGATAGAGTTGTTAAGGATCCTCCTGCCTCAGCCTCTCAGAGAGCCAGGAAGACAGGTGTGTACCACCACACCTGGCTTGTCGCTTTGTTTTTGAAGAAACATTGACCGGGCAGCTGTTTGAAATCAGAGCAGGAGTCTGAGCCTGCAAAGTCACCGCGTGCAGAACTCGACTCTTCACTTTCCCTGCTCTCACCGGAGCTCCAGGAAGCAGGAAAATCTCGGCCTCTGCCAAAGCCTGGCGTCGTCCCGACTCACCTCTTTCTCTGTCCTCATATGTCACCTGCCAGGGGACCCTCAGCCTGGCATCCAGCCACCTCCCATCTCTGCCATCAACTAGGCCCCAGCCTCATAATGTTGGAGATATGACCCAGGCCCTGCTACCACAGGGCAGAAGCCAGGAGCATGAGGGACATCACACACCCCTACTCTTGCAGGCTTTTTTTTTTGGTATTGGGAATCGAACTCAGGACCTTGTGTTTGCTAGGCAGGCGCTGTGCCGCTGAGCTATATCCCCAGTCCTACTCTCATTTTATTCATTTCCTGTTTAAAGTCACCCATGTGGCTGCCACTCTAGCACCGGATCCTCCCAGGCCTGGATCACCAGGCCGGGCTCCCCGGTGCTTTCTTTGAGGCCCCTCTCCGATCCGCCCCCATGATTCCCTCCAGCTGGGGGGGTGGAACCCACTGTTTATCCCCTCCCCTCTCTGCTCATCTGTGGCCAGGTCCCTGGCACTTCTGGGAGGCAGTGGCCCCTCTGCGTGGGTTTACTTCTTTCCACCCTGACCTCTCCCATGAGGATGCTCAGCAGTGTCCCCATCTTTGAACTGGGTTCATTTGTTTTGAGACAGGGTCCTGCTACGCAACTCAGGCTGCCTCAAACTCGCAGAGACCCTCCTGCCTCAGCCTCCAGAGTGCTAGGATTACAGGCATAAATACCACGCCAGGTATGAACTAGATTCCTAAGAAGAGATCCACCACACAGAGAGGTTGGCTCAGGGCCGAATAGGCTTCAACGCAGGACTTTTCAGAGCCTTTCCTGCGTAAACCTCAGCACACGGCACTTGCTACAGCATCCCGAGCACCGTGGATTCACTGGTGGCGCTAGTCAGTGACAGCTGGCAGTCTGGACCTTGAGGCAGTTCTGTTTTGGAGGCACAGAGCGGTGTGGGGCCGAGGGAGGGCTGAGCGTCCACTGAAGCTCTGTACCACGCAGGCCTCAGGTCCTCTTTGGGTACAGCTCCCTGCCGCTCGGGAAAGGCTGTGCTGCTGGACGAAGTGGGGTGTGAGGGAGCCGCGAGGGCATCGGCACCTCTCTCCAAGCCCAGCCAGGCTGGCTCAGCCAGGAGAGAGTGGGTGGCCCAACAGCTGCCTGCAGTGACTCGGGGATCCTTCCCGAGTCCTGGACCCTCTGCAGCTCCCGGCTGTCAGGACACAGTGTCCTGGATGACTCCGCTCCCTGGGGGGACAAACACCTCCCACCCAGGGACAAGGAGACGTCTCCACAGAGCCTTGCAACAATGCAGGTGGCTGCATGAGGCGGAGGCAGACTGCCCACGAGGGAGGCACTGTCCTCACTACCACTGCTCAAGGAGGAAACTGCGGCTCAGGCTTCCCCAAGCCGCTCACCGACCCGATTGCTCCCTGCAAACCCTCACTTCTCGGCCTGGGCCCCATCCCCGGGTCCTCCTTGCTTCCCGGGCAGCACAGACGCCAAGGAGTCTTAGATTACGGGGATCTTGTCACATCCATGAACCACAGGGCCAAGGCAGCCTGACACACCCTCGGAGGGTCAGCAGCAGCCATACCCACACCCACGTGATGTCCGCTGAGTTTCAAGGTGTGGCCAGGGCCTGTCCCCGTCACTAAGCTACTATGTCAGGGCAGACAGAAAGAAAAAGCCCAACTCAGAGTGGCCCACACAGCAAAGAATCCCATCTTAGATCAACAGTCCTGAGCAGGTGGGTCACATATGGCTCAGCGATGGCAGCCAGGTTCCTGCGGTCTTCCTGCTTATCTAGTTTTGCTTGTCTCATGGTGGTAAAAAGGCTGCAGTACCTCCAGAGGCAGGCGTATGTACCACTGAGTTACCTCCCCAGCCTGTACCTCCAGACACAATGTGCTCAAACAACAACACCCCCAGGTCAGAGGAAAGGTGGTGTCTTTCTGTTGGTGTTCCCTTGTAAGAGATAAAAAAAACCCTCATGCCTGGTTTGCTAAGCTGCTATTAGAAAGCAGCACAGACTGGGCAGCTGGAATAAGACAGATTCCTGTACTCACAAGTGGGAGCCACACGCCTGAGATGTAGGCATTGTCAGGACGGATTTCTCCTGTGGCCACAGTCCTTGACGTGTAGATGGCGGTCTGGTACCGTGTCCTCACGTGGTCCTGTCTGTGTGTGTCTGTGTCCTGGTCACCTCTTTTTATAAAGACCTCACTGTAATTAGAGATTAGATAAAAGCTCACCCAGCTGGGTGGATGGGCTTGTTTAGCATAATCACCTCTGTAAGGACCCTGCCTCCAGCAAGAAGGGGGAGCCTCTTTACAGGTGCACCAGGCCTAGCACAAGGGTCACAGTTGCCTTCCACAGCCTGTCCCTCCAAGATCAAAAGCACCCTTTTGTACAGCACATTTAGGTAAGCGTCTTGGTCACTCTCTTGGTCACTAGAACACAATACTGACCCCTACAATTTATTTTTTTTATTTTTATTTTTATTTTCTGACCCCCACAATTTAAAAGAAGAGAGGTTGATTTTGGCTCACTGTGTGTGGAGGTTCTAGTCCACAGCTGGCTGGCTCCAAGGCAGGGCGGCACGGCACAGGGGTCTGGGGGAGGAGAGCTGCTTACATCATGGTGGACAGGAAGTGGAGAGAGAAGGGCGGAGCCTGGGAGGGAGGGAGGCAAAGGCCTTTCCCAGGGCAGCCTTCAGTTGAGACCAGAACCTAACAGAGGCAACTGTGCCTGTGGGAGATTAGAAAGGGGAGGTCCCAGCTGGGTGGGGCCTGGACCTGACCCACGGGGAAGCTGTGAGATAAGAAATGTGTGTTATCTTTTATTTATTTGTTGGTTTATTTTTGGTGTTTTTTGAGACAAAGTCTTGCTAGGTAGCCTAGACTGGCCTGGAACTTGTGGTGATCCTCCTGCCTCAGCCTCCAGAGAACAAGGATTACAGGCAGGCACCACCACGCCCAGCTGGCATGGCTTTTTCCATATTGGCTAAAGGCCTGTTTTACAGGAAGAGGGCACAGCCCATTCACAGGTGAAAAGCAGGACCTAGGCTATCACGTGTTAGGAATGTTTTTCTATTTTGAGTGGTTTTATGTCTCCTTTCTGTCGTTATCTCTTTTCTCCTACCCCAAAAGGGCCCACCTGTCAGCACAGTGGCTTTGGAGATGAGGTCTCCCTCACACAGACTCCAGAGACACATTCAGACCATAGCCCCTGGCCCCAAGATAGCAGGCCCCACCCCCCTGGTACCCAGCTCCTGTATGGGCGGGGGAGTGAGACTTCCAGCCTCTCCAGAAGTTCCTGCCTCCCAGGGTGGGTGTGGGGAGGCGTCTGGTGCCCACAATGGCTGTAGCAGGGTCCCAGAGCCAGCGCTGTCATCAACTCTGCACAAATCATAGGCTCCATCCGGGCTTCCAGAGTAGAAGCCATCGCCCAGCCCATCTGCTGAGACAGGACCCGGCCACCCTCTCCTGGACAAGCACACAGCACACGCACATCACCTGTGTGTCTGAGGCAGCCTCCTCTCCCTGCTCTCCTCTCCCACCCTGCTCTCCTCCCTGTCTCTCTGATACTTGCCTGTTTGGTTTGGTTTCTTTGAGACAGAGTCTTGCTATGTACTTCAGGCTGGCTTTGAACTCACTGGCTGCGCCCCTGTGCCTGGCTAAAAGTGGGGACCCTTGTTCCTTTTCTCCTCAGCCCTGGGGATCAAACCCAGGGCTCCACGCATGCTAGGCAAGTGTTCTACCACCGAGCTTCAAGTGTCCCTGACCCTGTGCCCACGCCCTGCCAATCTCTGAAACTGTCTATATTCCTGCCTGGGTGCTCCCAGCTCCTGCCTCAGCCCAGTCCCAGCACTGTTCCCAGGCCTCCTTCTCCACGAAGCCCACCCTGGTTACTTCCTTGTCCCAAGCTGACCCTAGCTGTCTGAGAGCCGTGGGAGACACCCGGGCACCTGGCACCTCGCACCTGGCATGGGGTCTGAGGGCTGAGTCCAATCCAAGGCTGCTCTGGGCTCTGGGTCCTATGGGTGGTGGCCCAGTGGACCCAGCTCAGGTACGTGCTGGGGGAGACAGGTGAGGACCTGAAGACTTGGGTTCAGTGAGTCTGCTACAAGCCAGGCATTGCCCCTGGGTGCTGCAGAGGGAAGGGAGAAGCAGGTAAGAATATGAGTCTCTCTCTCTCTCTCTCTCTCTCTTTTTTTGAAGTACCGGAGCTTGAATCCAGGACCTTCACACTGAGCTACACTCCTAGCCCTTTTTTATTTTTTGAGACAAGGTCTCACTAAGTTACCCAGGTTGGGCTCAAACTTTCCATACTCCTGCCTCAGCCTCCCAGGGTGCTGGTACCATCACGCCTGGTGTCACGGTAAGCAGCCCTCAGAGGGAGGGCCAGCCAGCCCGTGGGGCTCAGGGACCGTTGGTGATGCTGGACCTGAGCTCGGAGAAGGCTTGGTGGAGCAGGCTGGGTCTGCACTGGGAGCCGGGCTGAGTCACAGGATGGAGAGGAGAGCGAAGAAGCGGGAGGGGAAGAGCCCAGGAAGGACGGATGAGGCATGGGGAGCTGAGGGGCGGGGCGGGCGGAGGTGCAGGACCTGCTCCACCTCACCCCGCTGGGGACCTCTGATGGGAGCTCAGCAACCCGATGACCACTGCCCACCCCGCCACCAGGTTACTGGCCTCAGCCCTTCCGCTCCCCTGGGGACCTGAGGACACTTCGAGTGGGGTATTTATAGCCATAGCTCGCCTCCACCTCAGACGCAGACCCTGCCACTGCGCGTGACCACTCCCTTCGACTCTGTCCCGTGCTGGGGAGGGGCCATCTCCCCTCCTTCCCCCCTCCCGGGCTTGTTTGCTGCCTAAGAGCGAGGGACAAGAGGCAGCCCCTCCTCCCACCTCTGCCAGCATGGGGGTCCTAGTGGGAGGGACCTAGTTATGGCAGCCCAGGGCTGGGGTGCATACAATGAGCAGGTGCATGGCTAAGAGCTTGCGCTTTCCCTCTGCTTAGCTCTGCCCAGCCCCTGCTGCACTTTTGGAAACGGATGCATTTAACTGTGAGTGGGGGACAGGCAGCGAGCCAAGAGCAGGACAGTCCCCACCACCCAGTGAGGAGTCGTCTCAAGATCCGCAGGACAGTTACACATCCTGCTGGACTTCCATGCAGGGAAGAAAATAAGCTCATCGTTCTGGGAGTATAACCTTTAACCAGTGCCGCTTTACACAGAAACACGAACAATTTCCACACAGTGTGAACACGCATGGGATTTTCAGGGATGGAGCTCAGGACAACACCAACAGGCGACTGTGTTTAGCTCTCTTCAGAGCATGCTGAGAGTCGCTTACAAGTGCGGACTCGTGTATCTGACTGTGACAGGGCTGGGGCGCCAGGGTCTCCACTCAGCACCCCTCATCCCCGTGCCTCTGTGGTAACTGTCACCTTCCTGGTGTTCCATGGAGGCCATGAACCCCTGGCTGCTTCGCTATGTCTTCAGCAGTGGCCTAGGCACTCAAAGTCACACAGGTTTTCAAGAAATCCTTCGTAGGGGTAGCCAAAAATATGGTGACTATTAATATTTATAATTTATTATAGTAACAGGCAAATTGCCATGAATCTCTCTCAAAATACCCCCACCCCACGTTGGAACACACTGATCCCACTGTTCCTGCTACTTTCGGAAGCAGTTCTGGGGTCCTCTTTCGTGAGTATCTTCATGTAGTGTGACCAAACCTCAGTGTCTGCTGCTGCCCAGCGCCGTCCAGGGGAAAGAAAGGCTCATAAAAACATGACGGCGTCTTATCCGCCTCACCCACTGGATCTGGCACTGTGCAACTTCCGGCTCTTCCCCAAAGTCAAAGTGACCATGAAAGGGAAAGGTTTTCAATCAGTTCAGGACGCTGAGGCAGCCACAACAGCACAGCTAAAGACACTCGTGAAAGAGGACTTCCAGAGCTGCTGCAGAAAGTGGCAAGGACAATGGGGTAAGGGTGTTTGAAGCAGGAGGATTTCGGGGCAGGGATTCATGGCAATGAGTCTTTTGATGTAATTTTAAAAAAAATTTTAAACATACATTGTATTTTTCAGTCACACCCCATATTATTTCTCTTTTAGACTACAGTCAGGACTCTACAGGTGGATATTTTAAAAGCTTTGCATGTAGGTAGGCTACAGTATTGTAGGTTCGTTTCAGAAAGGAGAGAGGGTCCTCCATAGCCTAAAAGAAGGTGCTGGGCATGAAAGCCTGGGATCCCAGCAGGAAGCACCTGCATGAGCGAGAGCCCAGACCCCGCTGTTAGGCTCAACATGCATCTCATCAGTGAGTAAGTGAACGACTGGACAGGTTTCTCATGCCCCTTATATTACCATCTACAGGTGACCTCTTTCTTGTGGCGTCCTGCCTACTGTTCCTGGTTCCAGAACTTTCCATGGCTCAAGCTGAGCACAGGGCTGTGCTGGCCTCAGCAGCCCCCTGGCTCGCTGCCACTCTATTCTTTAACTGCTCTCCCTCTAAGTGTGCGCACCTGCACTTGTTTTTGTTTTTGGTTTTTTTTCAGGTCTAGGGATGGAACCCAGAGCCTCCCCCATGCTAGGCAAGCACTCTGCCCCTAAGCTGCACCCCAACCGTTTTTACTTTTTATTCTGAGACAGGATCTTGTTATGTTGCCCAGGCTGGACTCAGACTTGTGACCCTCCTCCTGCCTCAGCCTCCTGAGGAGAATGTGCCATCACACATGGCTCGTTTATTTGTCTTTCAGTTGTTTCCTTAAGCTTTTTTCTTTCTCGTGGAATGAACATATGAATATGGTTAAAAAAAAAAAAGTAAGTTTCTCTATTCTGTCAAAAACGCCAAGTTTTTCCTTTTTCAGAATTAAGTTGTGAAAAATTCACTTCCATTTCTTTGACTTTGTGCAGTATTGTTACGGTTTCAACTGAACATGTCTCCCCAAAGTCTGACCAAGGCTTTGGGGGTGTGGCTGGATTACTGCGGAACTGTACTCATTGGTGGGTTAATCTTCTGTACCTGTGAGTGGGTTAACTCACTCATGAGTTTATAGCTGAATGTCTGTTAGAGGGCGGTCTGGTGGGACAAGCAGTCACTGGGGGCGTGGCCTGGGAGGGTCTCTCTCTCCCTTTCTGGCTCCTCCCTTTTCTCTCTGCTTCTGGGCTGCCACACTATGAGCAGCTTTCCTCTGCCACCTGCTATGTGGTTCTTTTCTTGGAGCCAGCTGTACATGCAGAGAAACCGTGAGCTCAAATTGACCTGTCCTTTAAGTCGTGCTGTTGGATATTGTGTCTGGGCAATGAGAAAAGCCAGCTGTAGTGGCAAACACCTGTCATCCCAGCACTCAGGAGCCTGAAAGAGGAGGATGGCCATGAGGCTGAGGCCAGCCTGGGCTACATCACGAGTTCAAGGCCAGGCTAAGCAACTAAGACTAGTATCAACTGAGGATTTCCCCTGAGTCGGGAGGGAAGTAGGATCCTAGTGCCTGCTGTCTCAGTGACTTCACTCAGTCCTGGGAGGTTAATAGCACTGACATTCTGTTTGATTATTTGATTAGTCTGACTGGAATTGACTGCAATGTGTGAACACTAGTAAGTACCATTTTTAGCAACAGCCAGCGCTCAGAAAGCTATCACCTGCGTTGTTCGAGTTTCATTCGTTAAATCATCAGGGCAACTCCAGGAGGTAGCAACAGTTACTCCTCCTGTTTTCCAGATAAGGAAACTGAGGCACAGAAGAGTGGAGGTGTTTGCTCAAGATGGCTCAGCTAAGAGGTGGCACCATGGGGACTGGTACCCTGGCTGTCCTGTTCTTTACCATGACCTGGAACTTCCTCCCTGTGACTGCCTCAGTATCACATTTCCAAGACACAGGATGCCCCTAGGTGCTGGGACCTGTCCCCATCCTGGGTGACAGCAGGAAGGTCCAGGCTGAATAATAACACTAAACCCTATCTTCATGTGCACAGTCCTTGGCGAATGAGCCCCTGAGTGGATCTTACCATGGTGAAGCCCTGGCTTTTCCTGGACTCAAACCGCCTCTGGGAATCTCTCCCCTCCCATTCCAGGTCCCCAAAGTGTGGCCATACTAGCCAGATCTGGCCAATCAGAAGCCTGTGCTACCCCCAGGCCACAGGGATTGGTTGAAGGATGACCACGTGACCTGAGCACAGCTCCGTTGGGTGGAGGAGGCCTCCAGGTAGGCACAAGTTTTCTTACACAATCTGTCTTTCATGATCAGGTCCTGGGTGTTGATTCATATAAATAAACAAAGGTACCATTGGCAAGTCACAGGGGTTGGGAGGCAGGGGCCTGGAGTCATAGGTACATTTGGTACCTATGGCAAGAGGATATCATGAACAAAGCATTGTGATGAACACAATTGATTCTGTGACACGTTCAAAACACAGGGAAAATGGGAAAACAACCAAACTCTGGTCCATGTTGGGCATCTTGGGAAAGGAAAGTTGAGCTTTCTGAGCTGAGGTTGCTGAGTGAAGAAGTCAGTGTAGGATCAGTAGGGGCTCTGTCACAGCCAGGTAAGAACCAACCCAAAGGGACACTGGATAGAGAGGTGGCCAGAACCACCTCCGCAGCAGAACTCAGATGCCTGGGCCCAGCTGTGCCTTCCAGACTGATATCTGCCTTCTGTGACAGATATTTTCACTCTTTCATCTGGTTTCTTTTGTTTGTTTGTTTGTTTGTTTTTCTTCCGGTACCAGGAATCGAACTCATGACCTTGCACTTGCCAGGCAGGCGCTGTGCCACTGAGCTAAATCCCCAGCCCTTTTCATCTGGTTTCATCAGCTTCACTGCCACTTGCAACCAGAAGACCCTTGAGGACACACTGAGCTTGTCTCTTCTCGTGCATTTGGAGAGATTTCCAAGCACAGAGGATGACTGAGCTAAACTATTCTGGAGCGATCACAGGCACTGGTCAAAGGCACTGAGTTGAGAGGGCAGGATTCCCAAGGGTGGGAGCAGTGCAGAGGCAGAAAGGACACAGCCTGGCATTTCTGGAGCCCCCTAGGAAGAGATGGGGTACCCGTGTGCCCTGTGACAAGAACCAACTGGCGGGCAGAAATCTGGCTGTGTCCGTGGCTTTGGAGTCCACCTCCAGGACTCTTTGCCACTCTGACAGCGATAACAGGGTGCAGGGAACAAAACCCAAGCCCTTCCAGGAAAGCTGGCAGTACTGCTCCAAGGGCTTTGGTCCAGGTCACATTCAGATCAAGAAACAGTGTTAGAGGGGACAATGAGAGCCACCTCCCAAAGGCTTGGGGGCTTCCGTGAGGGCACACACGTCACGAGCACATGCATCAGTTTTCCTCATAAGACCCGTGGAGCCGCTCTGCCTACCAGAGGCAGTGGGCTGGCCTGGCAGACCCGGGCTGTGCAGGGATCTTGGATACCACGTAAGAAGGCTGAGCCTCGCCGGGCACTGACTCGTCATCATGATCACTTGTGAGGCAGGGCCTGCTCTCAACAGATGGGGAGACTAAGGCAGCGTGCCAGAGCTGAGACCTGGACACAGCCACTCAGGCTCGGCCCGTGCCCTTACCTCAGGAGGCTGGGAGTCTGAGGACACAGGCGGACAGGCATTTCTCTCCTGTGACATTTCTTTGTCCCAACACCATGGCAGAAACGGTAGTTTGTGGACTCCTGAGACCTCTGGCGCCCCCTTTTCTGCTGTCCCCGAGGAGGGGAGAGTGACCGAAGGACTGGGACCAGGGTATGATTTTTCATCCTGCCTTGGAAGCTCTGAATGCAAGGATCTATCCCCAGCACGGCGAAGAGGCTTAGATCAGGAAGCGTTGAGCTGCTGTCTGAGTCCCTTTCTCGTCGCTATGGCATTGGCAGTGACAAAAGGAACCGTGTCATTTCCACTAGCAGTGCTTTTCCTGTTGGTCTCAGGCTTTGCACTGACCCTCTGAGGCCAGTACTGTGTTGTCCCCATTTTGTCTCTACGGGACCCCAGAGGTGTCCCTGTCACACAGTATGGGACCCAAGTCAGAAGGGCTCCCTAGCTCACCCCTTCCAGCCCAACAGCTAAATGATTCTCGGCTTCCAGAGAATCCTTCGTGTCGCAGGTATAATATAGATTCCTGGGCCCACCTCACCTACTGAGTCGGGAAGTGGGGGAGGAGCTCTGGGGTGCCATGGGTGACAGGTTCTCCCCGGTGACCACAGAAGAGATGTGTCTGCCCAGTGAACACCGACAGCACCCAGCTGTGGCCGGGGAACAGCAGGGAGGAGCTCGCTATGCCTAGATGACCCACGCCCCTCCCCAGGGAGAGCAATTCCAGGCTCTTCTTCTGGCTCCTCCCTGCCCTGTCCCAGCCCCTGCCTCCCAACCCCTGTGACTCCCAGTGGCCACCTGCCCACTGCTGCACTCCTTGCCCTCCTCAGCTGGGCTCAGCCACTGGCACACCGACAGTCACACCCACTCGGGTAGACACTGGGATACTCGGCCCTGCCTGACAAGTGGGGGGACTGAGGCTGAGAACAATGAGAGCTTGCGCTGCATGAGTGACCCAGCTCAGGTCCGTGAGGGCTGATACCACATGGCCCCGCCCGCCGGTCGTGCACCTGGGTTGGGTGGACAGGCCCCGTCTGCAGGAGGCCGACATGTATCCTGGTCACATTGGAAATCAGGTCACACCAGGTCTGTGGGCTACTGGATCTTTTGTTCTAATAAATGAGCCCATTCAAATCCCTTTAGCCACAGACCCATTGTCTCAAATAAAATCTTCTATGCCTGTAATAGTGGCAATAGGCTTCATTTGCCTATACTTTGCAGCTGCAAGATCTTTCATGTGAATGATCTAATTGGACCCTGAAAGAATCTTGTGCATATCTCCTGTTATCACTGCTATTTTATAGAAGCAGAAGCTAAAACACAGAGGAGACAGGTCAAACAATGACCCTATGGATGTTGGGGACAGAGACCTACCCACACCTCAGCCTCCAGGGGTCCCTCAAGCACAGAGACTGAAAACCAGCACAGAGAGGATTCTAGACATGTTTGCTTCTGAACCAGAAAACAAATGGAAGCAGTGAGCCATGTAATGTTTAGTCAAGGGCAGTTTCTCTTGGGACACAAATAGTTCTCTAGGACTTGTCATGTCCACCTCATCCCGAAAAGCCATCACACCACACTTGCCAGTGTTCGCAAAGAATAAAAATGCTCATGTACTGCTTTACATACCCATGCTGCGCCCTAACCTTCTTTCCTGCATGGATGCCCTCTCCTGGTCCTTTCTCCTGCTCTCAGATAGGGCTGCCCAGGTCCCCAGTGGCCACACCCACCAAGTCACAGTTGATTGGTCTAGGGGTGGGACTTTAGTCCCAGCTGGACCAATCAGATTCTTGCACAGGTCTTCCGGGCTGGAATGGAGGAGGTGTTTCTGCCTAGTGATGGGCTTGTGAGATGGGGCTCTGGAGTCTCACTGGCTAAGTCCCATACCTGAGACTCAGTCTACAAGGAGATGGAGTGAAAGCCTAGAGGGAGCACAGAGAATCCTCTGGCATTTGATTTTCTGCAACATCCAGCCCTTCTTACTGGCACTGGGTTTTCACTTCCATGAGGGGAAGAGAAAGAGGATGGAAGAGTGAAGCTGCTTTGCAGACAGTAACCATAGCATTTGATGCACAATTTTACGTGACCACTCAACAGCCCACCTTGTCATTTTTCCTTTGGCAAAACCTCTGTCACAGCAGCCAGGCTGTGCTGCAGACAGGGAATTGGTGTGGCATAAGCTTTAGCCCATGAGATGTCAGGGGACATCTGACAGTGGCATCGGGGAGAGAAAATTGTCCCCAAGTGCCTGTTTTCCCCTTTTGCATGTAGGGGGATATTTTAATTGGGTACATCCTTTCCAAGCCCAAGACTACATTTCCTGGCATCACTTGCAGCTAGATGTAGCCATGTAGCCAAGTTCTAACCAGTCATAGAAGTGGTGTGTGCGAGGTGGCTAAACTTCCTGGTGTCAACTTGATTGGCCTAGCAGCTGCCAAGGGGATTAGTAGAGCACTCGTCTGGGTGGGTCTGAATGGGTCATCCAGATGTGGCCTCGGTTAGTGATCTGATCCCAGGCTCATTCCTCTCTCGCACTGTTCCCCTGCTGTTTCCCAGCCATCATGACCTAAGCAGTTTTGCTCCATTGTGGTCTTCCACCTTGATGTTCTTGCCTTGGAGCCAGCTAACCATGGATGGAACCCTCTGAAACCACTATCCAGGTCAGGTATTATGTCCCAGCAATGAGAAAGCTGACTAATATAATGTGAATAGAATTAAGATGGGTTATGTACATGTACCAACTCCCCATTAGGAATGTAATCATTATGTACTGCAAACATGCACTAAGAAGTTTAAAAATTTAAAAATAAAACAAAAATAAAATGCACAACTTCTGTGTTTGCATCCACAAAAGGAGAGGCATGTGCTCCTTTCTCTCTCTTGCTCCTTCCTGATGACCAGAGGGCTTACACCTGGTGAGTCACCTCTGTCTTGCAGATGAGGGCAATAAGATAGAGAAACCTTGTCCTCAGTGCTACTGGGCTCCCTGAACTTGGACCACAAAGGGAAAGAAAATAAATTTCTATCTGGTTTAATGCACTGCTATTTTCAATCTTGTAATAGTAGTTCTGTCAGTGACTAATGCAGGGACTCTTGTCCTCCTACTTTAGATCTTACTGTGATGTGCGGAGCTGCAGTCATCCTGTAATTATGAGGAGAAAGCCAAGAGGATAACTGAGAGTCCTGTGTCCATTTGGCTCTTCAATTTGCCAACTCTAAAACCACTCATTCTGGAATCTTGTTAGGTAAGACAATAAATTGTCACTATTTAAGCTATTCTCATTGGTGTTTCTATCACTTGCAGACATAGCATGCCAAAGACCTGAGGTTCTCAGGTAGAATGGGGTTGCCTAAGGTCGCACTCTGGTCCAGGACTCTGGAAGACTACAGTCCTAGCAGGGACCTTCATGACCCAAGATCACTCCCTCATTATGGGTTTCTGCCCCTTCCATCAAATCCAACCTTGAACCAGATCTTTCTAGACAGAGCAGCTATCAAAAGAGTATTAATAAAGATAAAGGTAGGGTGTGGTGGCCCTCACCTGTAATCCCAGCACTCAAGAGGCTGAGGCAGGAGGATCACTGTGAGTTCAAGGGCAGCCTGGGCTACATAGTGAGGTCAAGGTTAAGCTGAATTACATAGCAAGACCTTGCCTGAGAGACAAAGAGACAGAGAGAGAGAGAGAGAGAGAGAGAGAGAGAGAGAGGAAGAGGAAGAGGAAGATAAAGACAGAGACAGAGACAGGATGTGATCCTTAGAGCTCAGCCTCCCGCAGCAGGGAGCACAGAGCAGGGACAGGGCACATAGGGAAAGAAGGGCAGTTGTCCTGGATGCCGATTAGATGCATGTGGTCCGGGGCCTGCAGCCCCAGCACCAGGGAATGTGGGGCGGGAAAGAGGGCACGTGGGCAGTGCTAGGAACGGAGGCTCCAGTGCAGAGGGTGCTGAGCGGGCAGCTGGTGGCAGACAGCCTTACAGGAAAGCACAGCACCCAGGGAAGAGGGGGACAGGGCTAGCTCCCCTGCTAGGCGGGCACCAGAGGGACTTGCAGAAAGACAGTGTGTGAATCGATGGGAAATGATGAAAAATGCAGACAGATAAATAACTTAAAAGACCCAGGCTTGCTGGAAACCGTTTCTGATCTCTGCTTGGCGGCGAGGCGGCCCAGCTCACAGGCTCTATTTTTAACCAGTGGTGGCTGGGTGAAGATGACTGGTCCTTCAGGGCACTTTGGAAAGGGATCATGACCTGCTGGGCTGCCTTCCCCCTGTCCCCAGGAGCCATGGCATGAGAAAGGTCACTGAGAGCCCCCCTAGGAGACAGGAGAGCCTGAATTTGAGCCTCAGAAAGAGGATTCAAGGGGCTGGGGATTTAGCTCAGTGGCACAGCCCCTGCCTGGCAAGCGTGAGGTCGTGAGTTCGATTCCCGGTACCGGAAAAAAACTAAAACTAAAAAAAAAAAAAAAGAAAGAGGATTCAAGTCTCAGCTCCACACATGAATTATGCATTTCAGGTTCAGCTCATCTTTATGAACCTCAATTGTTCCATCTATGATATGGGGTAACAACTGACTCTCTCACTGGGGACTATTTGCCCAGTCTGGCCTAGAATTCTTAGGCCCAAGCAATTACCCTGCCTCAGCCTTTCCCGCGCCTGGGACTATGGGAGTGTGCCAAACTGGGCTCTCAAGGTACCTGCACTGTGTAGTTCCTAGCACACACTGTCCCTACAAAGGGACAGTAAAGGAAACTGGTCTGAAATTCTGGGCAGGCTGTGGGATTCAAATCCTGGCTCTTTGGTGCAGCTCTATGGCTGTGGTGCATGCCTATAATCCCAACATTCTAGGAGGCTGAGGCAGGAGGACAGCATCTCTGGGCAGCCAGTGGGCATCCGGGGCAGGTGCTAGGCACCCCATGCTGGTTGTGCACCCCGGGCGTGGTCCTCTCACCCCTCTGACCTCAGTGTCTCCCAGAAAGCTGTGATGGGTGGGTATAAAGCACATCATAACTGATGATCGTTCACAGAAATTACTCCTTGGCCAGAATCAAGGTCCCTGACACCCTGGAGGGAGGGAGCCAAATGGCCACACTGGAACAAGGAAAGAAAACCCAGGGCATGGGGAGAGAAATGCCACTTGGCAAGGGTGGGGGGTGCAGGAGACCAGTGCCTTGGCCACTGTCTCCCTCAAGGCCCATGTGCTAGCTGACACCACACAAGCGGCACCGTCTGACAGCTCCATGCCTCCCGCAGCCCATGGGACACAGCCAGGTGTCACGCAGGAGAGCTGTGTGTGGGGGCGTCATGGGACTGCGTCCGGTTGCACCCACACCTATGCCAGCCCGAGTCCCGCCTTGGGCACCGGATGTTCCTCTAAAACAGAAGGAGGAGTTGGTCTGTGGTGGGCGGGTTTTTGTGTTTGTCTCTGTTTGAGGAGGATCCTTACTGTGTCCCCCCGTGTGCTTCGGCCTTACTTCGTCATCTCATCCAGTCCTTGTGACAGCTTTCGAAAGCGAGCCTGACACAGCAGAGACCGAGAGTCCTAATGCACTTCATTGCTCATAGGCCATCGTCAGAGCTGGCACTTGTGACCTGAAGAGCTCACACCCCACCCCAACCCTCTCCCACTTCCACAGCTGGGTTCAGCAGCCACGCAGCACCTCTCCTACGTGATAGTGATGTATAGCCTGATAGCCTCCTTCCACACCATCCCCAGCCCCAGGACAAATGAAGGCAGAAACAACAGGCAGGGCGACATAGCATGGCTGGGGACACCATGTGAAGCAACACATCCAGGCTGGCCTAGGCTGAGACTTGTCCGATTCCAGAGCCTGGGTTTCTAACCCTCAAACACTTCTGTCTCAGTTATATGTAGTCAAATCCGTATTCGATTGTACAGGGTTATATCTATGAGGAAATGCTGATAGCACATTAACTTCTGTAGTCACAGTTTTTATAGATTATAAGGATGGGCGTTCTTCTGCTAGTTAAGGATCTGATGAGGTCATATGTATCCAGGCTTTAGTGCACATGGTCCTACGGCAAGCAGGAGGTCTTCCACAGGTTGGGTCATGTCACCTTTTTGGCAGTGGCACCCAGCCCTGTGCCAGGGGTTGGCATTTTAAAGTAGAGCATTGAATGAGATTAATGAATGGCAGAGATGAAACTCCACCCTTGCATGCTGATTGCCCTTGCTGGTTTCCAGTTCATTTGCCCCTACATCAACCACAGTCTCAAAGACCTTCATTGGCAGGCACACCTGTAATCCCAGCACTCAGGAAGGCTGAAGCAGGGGGAATGAAAGTTCAAGCCCAGCCTGGGCAGCAAGACCCTGTCTCAAAATGAAATATATATATATATATATATATATATATATATATATATATATAGCACTATATATATATATATGGGGCTGAGGATGTAGCTCTGTGCAAAGGCCCTGGGGTCAATCCCTAATACCATTTTTTAAGTTGGCTGGGGTCCAAGCTGATGAGAGCAGAGCTCAACAGAAGCATGAGTTGCCAAGGGGTGGACTGTGTCTGGCAGGTTGGCTCAGCATATGGCCTTTGGGCTCAACTTTCTGGATTCAAATTCTGACTTGACCATAGGATAGTGAGGGCACCCCAGACTGGTTACCTAGCCTCTCTAGTCAGATGGGGCAGCCACAATCCAGGCTTTAGGGACAGGAGACATCTCCAGCTCAGACACCAGCAACGGGCAAGGAGGATGGGCACTGGTAGTCTGTACCTTAAGGTCCCTACTCCACTAGGCTTCCTTCGCGGCCAGCTTTGTACTCCTGCCTGGCCAAGCGCACAAAGCCTTGTTAATAATGAATTGGCCCCTGTCTGCCTTACTTAACACTGAAGCCCCAAGCAGATGCACAGCCCTTTATAAATGATCCAGTCCAGCTGATGAGGCCCCGTGGGGCGTGTGCCTGCAGCCAGCCTCTTGTTCCCCGTAATGGAATCATAATGTTAATGTGATTTCAATTAGGGCTGTGTTACAGAACACAGGTGCTGGCGGGAGCCTGCGGGCGGGGAGGCCTCCTCAGGGACTCATTTTCCTGGGAAAGGTAGGAGAGTTTCCAAAGCCCCCGCCTACGTCAGGAAAAAGCGAGCCACCCAGCTGAGGGAAGCCGTGAAAGGGAGCACAAGAGGGATCAGAGCCCACTTCGCTGCTCTTCAGGGCCCCCCCAGCTGTGTTTCTCATTCAAACCTGAGCAGCAGGCCCCCCTTCACAGAGAATGATGGGTGTTGGGGACCACTGAGACCACAGGCCCCCGATGTAAGACACACAGGCCCCAAGAACTGACCAAAACCGTGCTCGAGGCAATGGCTTTGCCTTATGCACCGTCACTGCAAGACACTCATTGTCTTGAGATATGCCAAGAGCACTTTTTCCTTGATAAAAAGAGCTCACCTGCATGCACGTGTGGGGTTTACTGTGTGCCAGGCACGATTCTTCATGCTTTATTCACATAAACTCATCTCATAGGTTTTATAATCAAAACGATACTGTGCAGACATTTCTTGGACAGTTTTCATAGAATGCAAAGAACCCTGAGAATGCACGTCTAGAGCCCGGCCTGGAGCAGCTGGGCCACATGGGACCTTGGGGGACTAGCCCTGTTCTCATTCATGTGCAGATCACCATAGAGAAAGTGAGGAGAAAAATAAGTCATCCCAACCCCCTATCCAGAAATCACCACGGCTAGCATTTTAGAATATTCTTCCAGTCTTTAATCTATAAACATACATGATAGCAAATAGACTAGTTGGTACTCAGGTGTTTTTCCTGCCTAAGTATAGCAGTTTGTCGTCTGGGCTCACTGGGCATTTATTTCCGAGACCCATGTCACCCTGACAACACCATGGGCTCAGGGCGGCTGTCTCGGTTACTTTTCTCTCGTTGCTGAGACAAAATACCCAATGCCCAAATTTAAGGAAGGAAAGGTGTATTTAGCTTACAATTTGTGGAGGTTTCGGTCCATGCTTAGCTGGCTTCAAGGCAGAGCGGCACACAGCACAGGACAAGAGTTTGTGGCAGCAGAAGAGCAAAAGCAACAAGAGCAAAAGGGAAGAGCAGTGGCAAGCAGCCTCTTTCCCTCCCGTACATTGTATGCAAACTATCCACCCCAGGGCGGGTGAAGCACTCACACTCGTAACCCCAGCAATGGACCATGAATCGATCATAAAATCTAGAAGCCCACCCCATGACTGCATGAGGCTTTGGGGGGACACCTAGACACAAACCATAACAGCGGCTTTCCCCCAAACCCTCATCTTACCCAGCTTCTTTCACGACACCTTTTTTCCAAACACTGAAAATTCTTTGTATTTCTCTGTTCAGGTCTCAGCCCATACCTCCAGGCCTGTGTGCTTTCTGTGACTTCTACCATAAAACCCATCTCTGCCTGGTGATTTGATACCCAACTCAAATGTCACCTCTGCAGTGAAGCCTTTCTGGCTGCCACTTCCTCCTCTCCCCACACTCCTCTCATGCAGCGCTTCTGTTGGGGGAATCAATCCTAGGCCCCTGTGCATGCTAGGCATGTGCTCTGCTACTGAGCTAAATCCCCAGCCTTCTGCAGGCCTTTTTACATGTTCTTCTTGGGGCACTATAACTTTTGTCTTTCTACTGTACAGGATGGTAACAGAGTTTAGAAACTCACACACACATTTTTCAAGTAAATATATGTATATACAATGATATTCTCGGTATGTAAAATACCTGTATTATTATAGTTGTTGTTGTTATATTATTTGCTATAGTTTTAAACTCAATGGGTACCCTGTACGTTCAGAGATCAGTCTCCTTCACTCTGTAGTGAAGGCAGGAAGTCAGAAAAATGGTGCCTCCTTCATATTTTTATCCCCAGGGAAGCTCATAGGTGATTATTCATCTCAGTTTCCTCATCTTTGACATGGGACCCTTTGGATGGAGGTCTCATTAAATGAGATAAGATAAACAAAGCAATTAGTACAGTGCTTTCAATAAGTAGTGGCTATTTTGTGTGTACTAATAGTGTTGTTATAATTGTTACTAGGCCTATGGTTTTTCAATAAGGGATCTACAGAGTGAGAGAAGGATGACTGAATGATCTATGATAGGTGGATGGATGGATAATGAAAGGATGATAAATAGAGGATGATGAATGATGAAGAAAAGATAGATAGATAGATAGATAGATAGATAGATAGATAGATGGCCTTAGGATAGGTAAATGGATAAATGATGGGTGGGTGATAGATGGATGAGTAGGTGAGTGGATGGATGGGTAGATGCATGGATAGATGATGGATGGATGATGAAGGGGTAGGTGGATGGTGGATGGATGATGAAGGGGTGGGTGGATGGTGAATGGAAATGGGTGGATGGATGGATGGATGTGTGGATGGATGATGGAAAGTGAAAAGGTAGGTGGGTGAAGAGATGCATGGATGGGTGAATGGATGGATGGATGAATGGACTGATGAACGAAGGGTCTCATCTTCTTTCATAAATAAGGATAGAAGAAAAGAGAGAGGAGGGTGGCATGAAGACCTAAAGGGTTAAAAGCACAGCCTAGACCTCAAGCCCATCCCATAACTCAGCCTTGGGTGTCTGCCCCTCAGCCGACTTGCGGTCAGGGCCCCAGAATGAGTAGAGAAGGCCTACAGAGTACTAGAAGAAACACTGAGTCTGGATGCTGCCCTTGGCCAGAGGGGCTCGCTCAGAGCTCACGGAGGTGAATTTCCCCCACTAGGTAGTGGCTTCTTGGGAGGAAGAGTGAGGATCCCCAGGGCTGCCCAGCTGTCCTTGGCCTCAGTTTTGGACACAGTGGGTGGGGATGTCTCAGGACTCTCCCTAGGATGAATGAAGAGGAGGGTGAGACCCAGGGGAGGGACAGGAGGAGAAACCCAGACTCCTGGGGACTGACCTGGGAGGGACGGGGTGCTCAGGGCCCAGTGCTGGGGAACTCAGCCAACTGGGTGCTGGAGGTGGGGCTCCAGGGGCAAACAGAAAAGATTTAGAAAGAGAGTATTTGAGAGCACAAACCTTAAGCCCTCTGCAGTCGCCTGTGCTGTTAATTTCAAGCTCATCCTTCAACAACAAATGGCCAGCCCCATTCCACAATGAACCAAGCACAAAAACAACAACAAAGACAAAAAAAGAAAGAAAGGGAAAAAAAGGGACCAGGAGGCAGAGGCAAGGATGACATATGGAGACTGGGGTAACCCGACCCTTTACTGAGCTAAAAGATTTTAAAGTCTTCATAAAGTATGTTTAAGGCGACAGCCAGCTAGAAAGCCAGTTAGCAGCACTATGGAAAGTCAAAACAACAAATATGAACATTTTGAAGCCAGACATGGAGACACACACCTGTGATCCCAGCACATTGGGAGGCTGAGGCAGGAGGATTGCAATTTCCAGCCCAGCCTGGGCAACTTAACAACTTGATGAGACCTGATCCAAAAAAAAAAAAAAAAAAATTACAAGGCTAGGGGTGTAGTTCACTGCAAAGGCCCTGGGTTCAATCCCCAGTGCTACCAAAAAAAATCAATTAATTTTGAACTGAAAAAGATATATTAAAATAAAGACAACTCTTTCTAGAATACCCAGAGACATAGACTGGAAAAAATCACTTCATGAGTACCTGGAGGAAACAGAAAAATAAATGGAAAGGAAGAGGAAATGTCAGGAAACATCTACAAATAGTGTACTTGTTTTTTAAGGCTGTGATCCCACAGTACGCACGGCTGCCTCTTAGCTCCTAAGGATGTCGCAGTCCTCTGCTTTCTCCTATGCTGCCTCCATAAGCCCCGCCTTTTCTCTGTGTGCTGTGTCTCTTCTCCTTTCCTTATGAGGACATCTGTCACACCAGGGTCAAGGCCACTCTAATCCAGTATGACCTCATCTTCATTACAATAGCTGTTTCCCAGGAGGATCACATCCTGAGGGACTGGGGTTGTCTTTACCGTTACAACTCAGCCCATAACAAATGGGGGAAAAAGTAGAAGATATGGAGGACAGCATTTGCACAATTAATGTCCCTGGAAAGAAAAATAGAGCAAATGGAGCAATGATGGGAAACATCCAGGCATCATGGAAAAGAACTTGCCTGAAATAAACATTTCAACGTGGAGATATGAGGTTGATTCTGGATCATCGCCAGCAAGCATTGTATTCTGGATTTTGTTTGTTTGTTTGAGACAGTCTCGCTGTGTAGTTCAGTCTGGCTTTGAACTCACTGTACAGCCCAGGGTAGCCTTGAACTCACAGCGATCCTCCTGCCTCAGCCTCTCAAACGCTGGTATTATAGGCATGAATCACCATAGCTGGCTCAAACTTCATATTCCATTAACTCTTAAGTGTAAAGGCTAAAGAAAGCATCCAGGCTGAAATCTAAGTCTCAGGAGCAGGGAACTCAGCCTGGAGATTTTGCTCTAAAGGCATATAAGTGCTGTTGATTGTGGACAGTATCTTAAGCATGACATGAGATGAGCTTCCCTTAATAGAAAAGACACAGACATTCCCAAGCGCACCGAATGTAGGCGATGAGTGCCTCTTGGTCCTTCTAGAAAGTAACAAACACCAGGTGACGAGATCTAGTCAACAGAAGTATTTATCAAAATCAGTAGGTCATTTTATAAATAAAGAGGGGAAGAGGGGTTTAAGGGAGGGGAGGGGAATGGGGAAAAAAGAAGAATCAAGATATATCATGTACAGGTACAAATTCCCTATGACAAATAAGATCATTGTGTGTATCTAAAATGTACCCCCCAAAAATCAATAGCATAGAATGGAGAAGCCAGGGTAAACAGGTAGGGAATGGGCTCTGAATAAATTCAAATATAGAAATAAAACTCTCCATACATTTGGTACCTAGAATACCAATGAATGCTGTAAACATCAACAATGAAAGCAGCATTAATATGACCAGTAAGAATTGGGAGATGGAAAATTGGGAGAAGGTGGGAAATAGTGTAAATGTGCTAATTTCCTCATTTTTCACAGCAAGAGTCAGTCAGTAGGGGATAAAGTTGGCAAAAACATCATTTAAAATAACACGATTTTTATAATCTCATAATTCATACTTTGAATAACAGTGTTGCAAAGGGCCTGATAGAAAGTCATGTTGATTATTGTTTTAAAAAGTGTTCATATAAAATTAAGCAATTTCTTCAGTTTCCATTTTAATTTACTTCTGAAACTTTTAATTTTGAAATGATTTTAGATTTACGGAAAATTTGCAAAGTGTTCCCCATAGACTGTTCAGCTTCCTTGATGGGAACATCTTACATAACCATTGGTATTAATTAGGGTTCTCGGGGGCTGGAGATTTAGCTCAGCGGCAAAGGCGCTTTCCTGGCAAGCGCAAGGTCGTGAGTTCGGTTCCTGGTACCGGAGTGGGGGGGCGGAATTAGGGTTCTCTAGAGGAACAGAAGCAATACATGATGTATGGTTAGTTACAGGAAGGAATGTAAGGGCTGGGGTATAGCTCAGTGGCATAAGCACCTGCCTGGCAAGCACAACGTCCTGAGTTTGATTCTTGGTACCAAAAAAAAAAAAAAAAAAAAAAATTACAAGGCTAGGGGTGTAGTTCACTGCAAAGGCCCTGGGTTCAATCCCCA
>NW_004955422.1:3000780-3003719 GCF_000276665.1 Chinchilla lanigera
GCAAGCGCAAGGTCGTGAGTTCGGTTCCTGGTACCGGAGGGGGGGGGGGAAATTAGGGTTCTCTAGAGGAACAGAAGCAATACATGATGTATGGTTAGTTACAGGAAGGAATGTAAGGGCCAGGGTATAGCTCAGTGGCATAAGCACCTGCCTGGCAAGCACAACGTCCTGAGTTTGATTCTCGGTACCAAAAAAAAAAAAAGGAAGGAATGTATTAGGTGGACTTATCAGAGGTGCAAGAGTCACAGTGGTTGCCTATAGGATCAGAGGCAGAAGAAGCTAAAAAGGTCACTTGCATGATGGTGGCCAGAGGATCCACTAGAGCAGAGAAAGCCTGGAAGTTCACAGTAGGGGCACCGGTATGAGTCCATGTTGGATAGCTGAAGAAACTGGAGACCAATGTCTAAGCCAATGGCAAAAATTAGGGCTCTTCCAAAAAATGGAAGCACTTCCTTCTTCTTCCTCTTTTTAGTTGAGCCAAGCCACAAACCTAGTGGTTGGTGCCAACCACACATGAGCGGGTCTTTCCCCCTTCCATTTGCTGGCCTGCGTGCGAATCATCCATCCACAGATACTCCCAGAACTTACTGATCTGTTAGGTGCCTCTCACTCAAGTCAAGCTGACACATCAAATGAACATAACACCGTTCTTCCAAACCGCCACGCTGAAAGGGGATCATACCATTAACTAAACTACAAATTTGGGAGGAGATGTAGCTCAATGGTAACGTGTTCTCCTAGTTTTTGTGAGGCCCTGGGTTTGAGTCCCAGCACTACGCATGCATGTGCACGCACGCACAGACACACACGCGCGCACATACACACACCCCAACATTTTATAGTATTTGGACTTGTACCAATTTTCCCATTAATTTTTTTTCCAGTGCCAGGAATGGAAGGAACCCCCACCCTCATGCATGCTGGGCAAGGGCTCTACCACTGAGCTACATCCCTAGCAAGCACCAACTTATTTCTGTTGGAGGATCTAATCCAGGATACCACATTGTCCTTTGTAGTCACGTTTCCTTCATCTCTAATCTAAGGCTGTTTCTTGGTCTCTCCTTGTCTTTCATGACTTTAACACCTTTGAGAAGTCCTGGTCAGGTGTTTTCTTGAGTCCGTCTAATTTTTTTCTCATGTCTGGACTTAGGTGAATTGTAGAATTCTGCACAAGTCAAAGAGGACTCTCACTGCATCATGTCAGGAGACACCTGACATCGATGTGACTTCTCCCAGGTGACCTCAGCCTGGCTCACTTACCCAAGAGGGACCTGCCAAGATGCTCTCCTGTTGACTTGCTATTTTGCTCTGCCCTATACTACTTGTTAGAAGTGACTCACTACATCAGGTCATTATCCAAGGGAGAGGCCTGCATCTCCATCTCCCAGAGGGAGGGGCAGTGAAGAATTTGTGGACACAGACTAAAACCGCCACAGTAACCAGAAAAAACTTCTGGAGAGGTTCTTTGGGGACACTCGCCAGTAGATCAGGCACAGTAATTGTCACTCTGGTGTTCGGATGGTTCCAAATTCTCTGTTACCCTCCTTTCTTCTCTGTTTATTATTGAACTTCTCTGTAGATGTGTCTGCTCTTCCCCACTGATGTATTTAACCAGTCATTTGTTTATAGCAGTGGGAACTGATGAGTGTTTATTTCATTCTTTCAGTTATAATCTACTACTATTACTATTTTACTGCTCAAATTATTTGAGCCCCGGCCATCGGAAGAGTTTCTTCAGGTTGGCTCTTGTTCTCTTTTCTTTCCTGTGTATGTGTGTGTACACTTTCTTACTTTCTTGCATTATCTGATACTCCAGGCTTATGCTAGGTGTCCTGCTGTAGCACCTGAGCAGCGCTGTGTCAGGAGGCCTAGCTTCCTTACTTGGAGCCTGGTGTTTGGAAATCCAGATGTGGATGCTAGGATGAGTATTGCTATTGAAGTATGCTCATTTCAGTCCCCTTGGAGACAGAGCCAAGAGGCACATGCACACACATAGAACCAGAAGTGTTTCTTCACCTATCTGTATACAGTAGGCTTCTCCCACTCTGGGATCCACTTTTTTGGATTCAGTCAACATTGGATCAAAATATTCAGAAAAACTTCTACCGAGCATTGTAGACTTTCTTTCCTTATGTCTTAGTCACTTTTCTTGAGGCTGGGATGCAATACCTGAAACACATGACTTCAATGAAATGAGGTTTATTTGGGCTTGCTGTTACAGTCCACAGTTGGCCGGCCCCAAAGCAGATTCATGGCAGAAGGGCCCGGGGGGAGGAAAAGCTGCTTGCATCATGGTGACCAGGAAGCGGAGAAAGAAGGGAGGAGCTGGGGGGTACACACACCCTTCCGGGTCACGCCCCCAGTGACTTGTGTCCTACCAGGCCCCAGCTGCTAACCATGTCAGCTACAGTGCCCCCATAGTCCCTTTCCAAAAGCCCCACCCCTTAACATGGGGGGCCTTTGGGGGCCGTTCTACATCTATACCATAACATGTTGTCATTCCCCCTAAACAAAATCATACAAGTATTTCCACTTTCACAGCTGTTGCACTGTGTTCAGTATTATAAGTAATTTAGAAGTAATTTAAAGTATACAGGAGGATGTGTGCTGGTTGGAGGCAAATACCATGCCATTTCACAGCAAGAACTTGGACATCTGCCAATTGTGGTGTCTGAGGATTTTTATTCTCCACAGGAGATTCCAGACCCACTCTCCCAGGGGACGACTGTGCATTGGAATAAGCATGACTTCACCTGACTTCTCTGCCTCTAACCCAGCCTTCACTCAGCTTCCCCCCTACTTCCTGGAAGCTCGTTTCTCTGATAGTAAGAAGCCTGGCTGTAGGTATCTACAGTGTGTGTATTTCTATGTTCAACCTAGCATGCAGGGGCTGGGGATATAGCTCAGTGGCATAAGCACCTGCCTGGCAAGCGCAAGGT
>NW_004955422.1:3003819-3049500 GCF_000276665.1 Chinchilla lanigera
TTTCATGCTTGCCAACCTGAACCCTTGAGAAAGGAATGAACAAGAGCTATGTTTAAATGTAGCTCTTTCTCTCTTTAACCTGATGGTTAACTGCCTTTCAAAGTTATTTAGCTCAGCTCCTATTTTTCTGCTGAATTTGGTTTTCTTGCTATTGAAAGTCAATAAAATTAAATGCAACAGTTTAAATTTAACACAGGATATTTATTAACCCTTATTATTATCATGCAGTCTGTGTTTTTCCTATGATCTGTCTGTCCACTCTTTTATCTTTATACATGCAAAAAGGGGTGTCTGAAAAAGTGTTAATCAAATATCCACCACAGTCACTTCTGAGAGATGGGCTTTGGGGTGATTTACACGCTTCAGGTCCATGTTCTGTTATTAATTGATGATATTATAAGTATATTAATATATTATTTACATGATTTCACAGAAAACAATAAAAGCATTGTTCACTGCAGAAAGGGAAGAAATGGTCAACAGGAAGAAGATTGCTGGGGGTGAGAACTTCTGTTGCCCTTAATGGCATGCAGATCACTTGTGAACTCTCAGCAGTTTCACAAAAGTGATGGGACAGGAGCTAGACTGGAGAGTTTGAGGAACAAATGGAAGGGGAGCATAAGGCAGGTGTCTAAGGTGAGCACTTCTCATCTTATCTTATCATCTTATCTTATCTATCTTATCTATCTTATCTTATCTTATCCTATCCTAACCTTTCTTATCTTGTCCCATGTCTGAGAAGCCTGAGGAAATACTAGACTTGCTTTTCACCAGGCTCCTGCTGCTTCTGTGGTTGGGGCTCAGCCCACTTTGAGTTGCAGGGGTGGAGACATATCTGCAAAGACTGATGGGCCGCAGGGAGACAGGAGAGGACAGCTGGGATGGCTGGAGTGTTAAGGAAGTTGCTTTGTTTGGATTATTTTTATTGTCATTGTTTGTCTTTTCTATGTACCCAGAAACAGACAAATCAATAGTGGAGGAGAAGATTTTAACACACATTTCTTAGTAACTTTTGTTTGTTTTGAAACAAAGTCTCATGATGCAGTTCAGGCTGGCCTTGAGCTCCCTCTTATAGCCTCAGCTGGCCTCAAACTCATGGTGATCCTCCTGCCTCAGCCTGTCTCCTCAGTGCTGGTATTACAGGCATGTGCCACCATGTTTGATTTTCTTGATAACACAAAGCAAGATGGCAAGAAAGTTGTTAAGTATACATGAATAACATGATTAACAATGCCTGGTGAATACAGAAAAATGTAGAATTATTCTCCAGTACACATGTGGAATTTGCCACAACCAATGTCACTGGGCCATGAAACAAGTTTCAACAAATTTCCAAAGATTGAAATAATAGTATGGTGTGGTCTTCAACCACTACAAAACCTCCTTTGTACAGTAAGTCCTTGATCTACAAACCAGTTCCGTTCCAGGAGAACTGTTCATAAGTCCGATTCATTGGTAAACTGGCAAAGTGAGTCTTATATAGTACACCTCTGAAAGTTTGCAACTCAAATGTTTATAAGCCGGGGATTTGCTGTAATACAATTCTATTTTCTTTTTATTTGGAAATAATTTCAAGTTTACAAAATATTGCAAAAGTAAAAATAGTACAAAGTGTACTCAGGTATCCATGACCCAGATTCACTTAATGTGAACATTTTACCTTTATTTGCTTTCGCATTCTCTCCCTCCTTACCTTTCTCCCTCCCTTTTTCTTTCCCTCCCAACCCTAACAGACAATTTGTACCTGCACACATACACAGATGCACATATAGAGCTACACACAGCATGACCCCCCAGCCAGTGGGTTTGGGGATATTTGTTACCCAGCAGTATTGAGGGTATTTGTTATTGTTATTTGATATTTGTTATTGTTAGTACTGGGGATATTTGCTACCCAGCAGTATTGAGGGTATTTGTTATTATTGTTTGTTATTGTTATTTGATATTTGATATTGTTAGTACTGGGGATATTTGTTACCCCGCAGTATTGAGGGTATTTGTTATTATTGTTTGTTATTGTTATTTGATATTTGATATTGTTAGTATTGGAGATATTTGTTACCCAGCAGTATCCAGTAAGCCCAAGTTTTGCTAAGGCTTTTGAGTACCTCAAGGCCATCTGCCTGCTGCATTCTCTATGACCCCAGTATGCCCAAAGGGGCAGTTCTCACCTACCTGGTGCAGGTAGAGGGGAAACAGAGAATCAACTCATTTCTGGTTGGAATTCCCCAGGTGGGTGCAAAGGATATGACAGAGGATTAGGGGCCCTGTGAGGATGTTGTTGGAATGGGAAAGGAGAAGGTGGAAGACTTGCCAGAAAGGAGGCTCCCGGAGGGCTGGGGCACTATGGTGGTCCCATAATAAGAAGCGGGCCGAGTGACCCCCGACATAGGGCATGGTGGTGCTAGGGCCCCATGGACTCATCCCCTCCTGGCTACTGCTGATTGCCCATCACATGTCAGCCTTCCTGGACTTTCCTTCTCTCCAGGGCCCTTGTCACAATGAACTCTGGCATCTCTTCCCTCTCTGCCTCCCTGAGGGCTGGCTCCATGCTCCAGTTATAGGCTGTGTCCCCACCCAGCCCTTGGCTTGGCACATTCTGAACCTAAACCAACCAAAAGGTGTGGCTGCTGGGGCAGGTGGATGGATCTGAGTTCAAAGCAAAGCACAACACCCTCTCAGCCTCATTGTTCCTGTCTCTAATCCCCACAGGTAAAACGGGAGACCAGCTCTGATGCTGAGGCTGCAGCAAGATCTAGAGAGAAGGAGGGCACAGCTGGGAGAAGCACGGAGGCTCTGCTCTGCGACCTGCAGCCTCCTCTCCTTCCACCCTTCCCCCTCCACTGGCTACACTACAGGGAGTAGCAGAACCCGGCAGCCAGGGGTGACTGCCCTGGGACACCTGGCAGCACATGAACTTAATCCTGCTCGGCTGACGGCTGAGGGGAGCCGGCTGTCACCTCCTTCCTCGTTTCAGAAGACGCTCTTGGCTTCTGGGGAAACAGCTGGGCCAGGCCAGCTGTATTTTCCTCCTCGCTCTCCACCCCTGCCTCCACCCCACAAGGAAAAGGAAAAGGACGATTAGAAGAAAACCCAGAGGAGAGAGGCAGTTTTACAAGGCAAGGCTGGGGCTGCCCTGAGAGGGGGGAGGCGCCCGAGGAAACCCCAGTAAATGGATGTTTGTTTTAATGGGAGGTGAAGAGGTGGGCGAGACCAAGTCTGGGGCAGGAGGGGGAGGGGAGGGAAGCAGGCGGGGTCCGAGCTCACAGATGGGCCTTTGTGGGCATCCGGGGCTGCCTGGCCAGCCAGGAAGCAGCTGGGACCGGGAGGCAGACGGTAGAGGCAGAGGTACTGGTACTAAGTCTGTTATCCTGAAAGAGGCAGGCCCACGCAGAGCTCCCTCTCCCTCTAGCCAGCACGCTCACACCTCCCGGACCTGGCCTGTTGGCTTGTCTGCTCTCCCATTCACTCATTCCCTCATTCCCTCACTCACTCATTCATTGATTCCTGCCATTCACTCACTCTTAGTCCTTTGCTCCTTTGATCTCATCTCTAGCACCTCCTGGGAGCTACCACCCTCCTCTGACCTGTCATTTGGGCAAATGATGATCAAGCAGCTCTGGTCCCCACAGGGACGCAGTGGGGGTACCACCGCTCATAGTCTGTGGTAGTAGAGGAGGGGCCAGTGCTGGGACAGCTGAGCCCAGGGCCATGGAATTACTGAGGGCAGGGGCCTCCCCTGCCCGGCCTAGAGGTATGGCAGATGGACTTCCCGTGGCTGCTTAGCTTACCCGTGGAGCCAGGGTCCTAGCAAGGGCACTGTGGGGGCTGTCTCACCTCCAGGCAGGGTCTGGGGACCCAGGCTACACAGCAGGAACCTCGCCCTACTTCTCTGATCTTTCTTGAGTCTGGCCCAGGTGGGCTCCTGTCATCCCTGATGGCACCAGGGACCGTCCCCATAACTGGCCAGACTGTGAGATTCCTCGGGTCAAAGTCATTTCCACCCTTTACTACTCTGTCCCTCAGTGAGTCCACATGTTCCACCAGGCACAGGCTCGCAGTCCAAGCTCAAAGCTGAAAGGCTTTTTCACTCATTCATTCATTCATTCATTCATTCATTCATTCATTTGGCACATGCTTGCGGCTCCTCCTCTGCCCAACGCTGTGCTCGGTCCTGGGGATTTGTAGCGAATAAAAACATTACAAAGCTCTGCTGCCTGGAACATACCGTGTAGAGGGCAAGGACGAAGAGATGAGGGAACACACAGAATGCCAGAGAGCGACGGACACACACCGATCACAGCAATCTCGATGCTTCTCATCCCTGCAACCCGAGAGGAGAGACCGGCAGACGACGCCACTTCATCCTCCCTGCTGGGTGCAAGGTGGCTCTGTGACGGCTCCAGCTTTGCAAACAGCAGTAGGGAGGCCAGCCGGAGAGGCTGCCGCTCTTGACAGCAAGGACAAGCCAGTTGGAGTGGAGCCAGGGCTTGGTCTCACCCTCCCGGGGGTGAGTGACGGGGAGACAGAGAAAGAAACAGGCCCCCTCTAGCCACTCAAGACCTGGTCTGCCCTGTCCCGGGCCCAGCAGGGGCTCCCGCTTTGGCTCAGAGCTGTCAGTCTTGCTAAGTGTGTCACCTGTCTTGGAAGGGCCTGGGACTGACTGTCCCTGCTGGGGTCACCGGCCCTGCTCAGAGCCCAGCGTGGTGAGCCTGGCTCACGTGGCCAGGTGGTCCTCTGGGTCACTCTGCTGATCTGGGGGAGAGGGAGTTGGCCAGAATGGTCTTTGAGGCTGCTTGGGGTCTAAGCTGAAGTCTCCATCTGGATGTGACACCTTGGTTTGTTTTTTGTTTGTTTGTTGGTTTTTCCAGTACCGGGAATCGAACTCACGACCTTGCACTTGCCAGGCAGGCACTGTGCCGCTGAGCTAAATCCCCAGCCCCTGGATGTGACACCTTCAGACATGCTACAATAGCCTCTCCTGGGGGAGAGAGAAATGGGTGGGGGGCTTTTCATGAAAACCTTTTCTCAACTTTTGAAGCTGTGTATTAACAGGTTTAAAAATGTTGGTTAGCCGGGCATGGTGGCACACGCCTATTATCCAAGCACTCGGGAGGCTGAGGCAGGAGAATCATTGTGAGTTTGAGACCAGCCTGGGCTACAAAGTGAGCTCAAGGCCAGCCTGAACTGCATAGAGAGATCCTGTCTCAAAAAGACAAAAAAAAATGTTGGTTAAAGTTTTAAACTTAAGCCCTCCCCCATTCCCTCTCCTTCTTGGAACCGCGTGAATCAGCTGAGGAAGGTGATTCACCCTCTGCATCGACTCCTCAGAGGCGCAGGGCCTTGGTGCACAGAGGCCCCGCCCACAGGATGCACAGAAACATGCACACACATGAACACATAGACACAAACACACATTTGCACACAGAGACATGCATGTGCATACATGCATGGACACACAGACACACAATGCATGCAGTCACATGCACACATACATGCATGCACATGTATGCACACAGGCACAAACATGCAGACACACGCACACAAATGCATGCACATGCACACACAAACGTGTACACACATGCACACACTGATACACACATTTTCACACACGTGTATATGCAGAGGCACACACACACAAACACATGCACAGACATACAGGCATGTGCATGCACACACATAGACATGCATGCACGCAGGCGCCATATGCATGTACACATCTGCATATACAGGCGCATTCCCGCCTGGTCCTCTGGGGTACTCTACACCTCCCTTAGCCAGTGATCGGGACATATTTATTAAATAATAAATGAGCACGAACTCTCCAATCCAGGAAGCCAGAGCACCGGGCTGGGCTGGCCTGTCTGCAGCGGTCCTGCCGCCCAGCTGCCTGCAGCCGGCTCCTGGGGGAACACGCATGGAGCAGGCGTGGGGCAGGAGAAACTGCTGAGCTGGCGGTCGCCGCCTCCCTGGGGCTGGCGAGACTTTTCTTTGCGAGCTGCTGAGACTGGGATTGCTGCCCCCGCCCCCCAGGAGTCTCCAGGGAGCAGGAGAAAGTGAAAAATGGCGTGATGCTCTGCGTGGGGCTGGTCTGCTAATAACTCTGGCCCCTGATCCCACTCCCCTGTCTGTTCCACTGGCAGGACTCGCTGTCCGGATCAGCCTGGCCACATGTGTGGGACTTGCAGGCCTTCAGCTGTGCCTTCTGCTGCCTCAGCTCACCCAGCGCTGCTGGGCTAACCTGGAACTTGATGGGGTCCAGGTGTGCAACAGTTCACAGGGAGCGGTCATCAGCCCACATTTGTCCGGTTTTGTCCGGTGTTGTCCGGGGTGACCCTTGTGGGTGGGGCTTGGGCTGCATGGGTGCTGTGGGGCTGAAGAAGGAAGCAGTGGGCATCCCACTTGCCTCTGTGGGGAGGACCAGGTCCAGGGTGTTTCTGGGATAGAAAATTCTCTCTAGCTTTGAGAGGTCCTTTAGGGATAGTTTTGTCTAGTGGTTTTGTGCACCAGTCAGAAATTACAAAAATAGAAACTGTGGGTGCAGTTTAGCTCTCTTGTCTAGCATGCACGAGGCCCTGGGTTCCATCCCAGGCAATCCCTTCCTCCTAAATTGCAGAGATACGTGGAGGAGGAGGTGTCTGACAAGAAGCCATCCCCAGCCCCGATGTCACAGAACCGGCTCTCTCCAGCCCCAGCAAGAGGAAGGTGGACACTGCTTCCCCTTGATGGATGGTGAAGCCCACAGGGACCTTGGTTTTTTTTTAAACCTAAAATACACAGCACTCGTTTTCTTCCTCGTTTCCATCCTCAGTTAGTACCCATGGGCAGCGTGTGTTTGGAACCATGTGGAAACTGAGGGAGGCCCAGGAAGAAGTGGGGTGCTGGAGGGGCAGGTGGGCTGGAGGTCGGGCCAAGTCCAGGACTCTTTCCTGAGGCTGGATGGGGCCTGGTCCCTGCTGGGGGCCCTAGGACTCTCTGCCTCTCCACAGCAGCCTGGAGAGAAGCTGTGCCGAGAACCCTGGGAACAGGGAACCCCAGAGCCCACCTCTCCTCAGTTTCCCCGGCCCCCTGAGCCCACCACAGAGCCAGGCTCCAGGCTGGCGCTTCAAATGCTGCCTCCTTCCAGACTGCCAGTTCCCTCCGGGAACGCTCTGTGTCCCCGGCTGCCAGCAGCCCTGGCGTGACGTTTCTCTGGTGCCAGCAGGGAGGGGCCACATGTTCCCCATATGCCACCGGGTGGGACATTTACACTGAGCAGCTGGGCTCTCCCCCTTCCTGGGCAGAGCCTTCCCCGCCTTGCCTGAGTCTCTTTGTCCTCCCTGGGACCTTGGCCTCCCGGGCAAGTGGGAGATCAATGGGAGGTTGCAGCATTTGCAGGGCTCTGTGTGCGCCAGTGTTAGTCCAACAGATACGCACAGCCTGAGACCAGGCAATCACACAGACACCCAGCCTGTGCCAGGAACTGCAGGGACAGAGAGGTGGCTCCTCAGAAGACAGGTGATCCTGTCTCCATCCATTTGTCTGTCTGTCTCTCCATCCTTCTTTTCTCAGTCCATCCATCTATCCATCCATCCATCCATCCATCCATCCATCCATCCATCCATCCATATATCTACCCAACTCCTCCATCTGTCCATCCGTCCATGCACCTCTCATCATTATCCCATCCACCCTTCCCTCTACTCAGCCCCTCTCTTCCGCATGTCCAGTCCTCCCTCTGTCTCTCCATCTACTATGGTTGGAATGTGTCTCCCAAAGTTCATGTGTTGGAAACCCAATCTGCAATGCAGCAGTGTCGCAAATGGGGCCTTCATGAGGTGGTCAGGTAGGTCATAACGAGGGCTCTGCTCTCATGAATCGACGGATGTTGGGTTGGCTATGAAGCAAAGTTCAGCTCTCTCTTGCCTTGTGATGACTTCTACTATGAAGCTCCTCCCTGGAGCAGCGCTTTCACCAGGGACTTCCAGCCTCCAGAACCATGAACCAAAGGAATTTGTGATTGTTAGGTCACCTCAGCTTTGGTCTTCTGTCCCAGCAGCACAAAATAGACTAGATTTCTCTTCATTCTTCATTCCCTTTCTGCCCTTCAATGTGTCCATCCATCCATCCCTTCATCCTTCTACCCATCCATCCATCCATCCCTTCATGTCTCTCTGAGTCTTTCCCTCCCTCTATTATTCCACCCAGTTTCCACCTTTCCATCACTTCCCCCATTCATTTCTCTATTCCTCCACTTTCCATTTCTCTTTCCCTGTCCTGCCTTTGCCCTCCTCCCAGACCTCTCTCCCTTTATCCTTTATCTAAACAACTAGCCCTCTGTCCACTCACCTCCATCTCCCCTCCCACCCATCCACTTCCCCGTGCTCTGTCCTGTGCGGACAGCCCTCCATGAACAAGTCCGATGCTTGTGTCTCCCCAGGGAGCCAGCAGGCTGCGCACTGTTTATGCCTCCGGGTTCAGGGACTGGACCTCAAGGCGGCCCCATCCCGAGAAGCTCACACTGCAGTGAGTCAGTCTAGAGCTGACTCAGGTTCTGTGGGCTCGGGAGCAGCGTGCAGAAGAGCAGCCGGGCGGGACCTGCTCTCAGGAGGGCCACAAGGAGCAGAGCCTCCCATGCCCAGAGCCTTTGTGTCCCTCCCAGGCGTCCAGTGAGGACGATGTGCTTTGTGCCCATGTGTGTGTTGGAGGAATGGCTGGAGGTCCTGGCCTGGGAAAGAAGTCCAATTGTCAGCTCCACTTTGGGGACCCAGGGTGTGACCCGCCCCCTAGTTTCACCAAACCCCTCCCCTCCAGCGGCTCCTATGCCCCACCAAAGGGCCTGCAGCTCAAGACCCGGCCTCTTTGCTCCCACTATCCCCAGCCTGAAATAAGTCAGTCCATTCTTCCCCCAGAGGAGATCCTGGCCACCCTCCAGCCCTCATCTCCAGAGACCCCTCCTTCAGGAAGCCTTCCGAGGTTGCCCCCACCTCCACCTTTGGCAAGGGCCAGTCATCTTCCTTGCTCCCACACATTTTTATTTAGCCCCTTTTGCACACGTCTCGTTCTGTGCTGTGCCTGAAACTGTCTCCAGAGAGAGGGTTTGTGCCTGTCTTTTCTCTCTGAGCTCCTTACGTGGGGTGGGGGCTGCTATCTGAGTCACACCCAGCCTAACGCCAGAACAGGCCCCACAAGCAGGCAATAAATGCAGTGGAGCCAGATTTATAGCCAGGGGTGACGGGAAAACACGCACCCACCATGGGCAGCTGCCAGAAGAACGGGAACCTCCAGGGCTCCATCCTTGCCCGATTTCCAAAGAGCTGCAGGCTCTTGCCCAGCCCCTCCTGAGCTGACCTCACCCCAGCATGGGGAAGAGGCCGGAGGGTGTTCAGTCCCAGAGGTCAGGGGCAGGGGGTGGCATTGGCTGTGAACTTGGTACAATCCCCGCCCTGGGCCCACCCTGCCCAGGAATCTGGGAAAGGAAAATCTAGGAACTGAACAACAACTAACGTCTCACATGCCCTAGATTGGAGTTGGGACCTCACATGCACCATCCTAGGGCATCGGGGCCGCCCTCTGGAGTAGGCACCATTATTATTTTGGTATTGGGCAGGGCTTGAACCCAGAGCCTTTGCACTGAGCTCCATCTCCACCCCTTTTTATTTTTTATTTTGAGACTGGGTCTCATTGAGTGGACAGGTTGCTCAGGCTGGGCTTGAACTTGTGATCCTCCTGCCTCAGCCTCCCTGAGTGCTGGGATTACAGGTGTGCGCCATGTGCGCCGGCGTGTCCGGCTTATTACCTTCATTTCACAGTTAGAAAAAGTAGGGTTTGGAAAGATGAGACAGTTTCCCAAAGGACCAGGCAAGGGAGGGGAATGCACCTCCCACCTGGCTGTGGGGTGGCCGAGAGGGAAGCTGGACAGAGGTGCTGAGTGGGGACCGTTGAGGACAGAGGACAGATTGGGTGGGTGACAGGTGTGTGCTAGTCACTCCCGATGTGTCACTTGCGGGGACCAAACCTCTGAGGAGCATTTGGTAAACGAGCCAACAGAGCACCTATGCCCTGCTTGCTGAGAGCCTGGCTTTGTCACCAATGCGGATGTTCCCCAGGGTCCCGCTCATACCATGCGTGTCCTCACCCACAGTGAAACTGGTCCCTTGGGGACTCCTCCAGGTGTGGCTCTGTGTGGATGTCACAGTGGCTTCAACAGTACTGCATAAAGTCAGCTGCCCACCCCAGGCCTTGGAATATGGGGCAGAACTAGGGGTCACAGTCACCAGCCAGAGGCTGCCCAGGGAACAGCCAGGGGACACCGGGTCTTTGTCACCTGCCTGTGACAGATAAGCAGGGCTAAGATGGTGCTGGTTCAGGAGCTGCGGTAGGCGTGAGAATTCCTGCTGTTGTCCCAGGAGATTCGGTTGGGTCCTCGGCTGGGTGGCCTCAACCGGGCTTATTCCCCACCCTCCCGGACCTATCTCCACAGGGTACCAGACAGGTGGAGGGCTGGGGCCCCAAATGTCCTACGCCTCTGTCTCCTTTGCTGCAGGTACAGGTCGGTGGTTAGTGCCTTTTGAGTCAGCTGCTTCTGACAGATTTATGCCCCGAGATCTTGTTCCGGGCTGGGTCCCCGCCCGCACCCCGTGAACCCTGCCCCTGAGCCTGCGGACCCACAGAGGAGAAAACACAGCACTTTCCTTCTGCGATCTGCGGGGCGGAAAATGCCCCCCAGTCCCAGAGCCCCATCAGCAGACCCTTCCACAGCCAGAGCCTACGCAGGATGGGGCACCAGAGCCCGGAAGCAGGGATGGAGAGAGGGGGCTGGGGCGGCTGCCCCTGACCCACCCAGCTGTTCAAACACCCACTCCCTTCCCTCTTCCTTCCCAAATCCCCGGTCAGCACTCAGGCTTGGCTGGCGGCCACCCCAGCTCCCCGGTCCCTGCAGTAAACACCTTGCAGAGATTTCCTCCTGCTGACAGGGTCTCCTCTCCAAACAGTCCAGGCCGGAAGCCCCCCATCCCTGGGGGAGCCAGAGGGGCAGGAATGGAATGGACGCCACAGCTGAGCTCAGAGGCAAGCACAGGAAGGGGCATGGGGTCGCAGGAGAGAGCCGTGCTGTGTGCCCAGGTTGCCCGCCTCTGTCCCTGTGCTGGTAACTGTGCTCCCGCTAGTACTTTACTTCCTTGAGCCAGTTAATCCACCCAGGAGCGCGGTCCAGCGGGCACTGCCCCTCACACTTGCAGCTGAGGCAGCAGTGTAAATACTGTCGCTTTCATTTGCATTTTCTGATTATTTGTGCTGGGACAAAAAAATACGGGTTTTTCTCTGTTGGTTTTGTGCTCAGCAACCCTGCTAAATTCCCTTCTTAATCCTAAGAGTACATCTTTGAATTCTTTGGGGTTGTCTGTGTAAACAATCGCATCACTTGCAAGTAGGTTTTTTTAAATAATGTTGCTTTACCTTATTCTGTCCTACTGAGCTGACTGGGTGAGACCCGAATCCACTGGACCTCAGTCGCTTTACCCAGGGTCTCTGCTGCACCTGGTCCTACTGGGACTGCTTACAACCCTTCCCCGCCGTTGACCATGCTTCCCCGGGGCTGTCTGTACACATCGCTTATGAGGATAAGGAGAAACTTCTTTTCTCAGCCTCCAGTAGTTTTTGCTGTGAGTGGATGCTGAGACCTGTTGAGTCTTTCTCCACATCTGTTGGGATTATTACACAGCCTCTGCCCTTTGGCTTTCTCAGAGCAATTAGGTTCATTGTTTCCTGCGGTCAAACCAACCTGGGATGAATGACGTTGGCCACGAGGCGCCATAGTTTTCACATATTACAGCATTGGCCCTGCTAGCGCTTTGTGCAGATGTGTGTGTGGGTTCAAGGGCGAAGCAGCTTCCTGTTTGGGTGCCGCACTTGGCTTGGTTATCCTCACCTCCTCAGTGTGCGTGCATTTCTGTGCTTCTCCGTGGAGTATGCTGGGTGAGAGTGAGAGATCCGAAACTTGAGTCTTTAGCAGAACTTGCCCAGAAACCTGTCCGAATCTGGTGTCTTCACTGTGGAAAACCCGAGCCCTCCCTCCGATTTGGTGATTCAGGTCTACGAAGATTCACATCAGAGGTTCTTGGCTGTCTCGTTCTCTCTCTCTCTCTTTTGGTATCCAGGAGTCGAACTCAGGACCTCATGCTTGCCTTGTAGCTGCTGTGCTGCTGAGCTATACCCCTGGCCCCCAGCAGTGTCTCTTTAGAGAACACTCTTCTAAATTTCTTTTGGTGCTGCTTTAAGTTTTATGTTTCTAAGGTGAGATATAATTGACCTATTATTAATACTACATATACAAAACATACAGTTAGATGAGGGTTTTTTTGGGGAGGTGCTCGGGATTGAACCCATGGCCTCACACATGCTAGGCAAGCCCTGGACTACTGAGCTAACCCCCCAGGTAAAAATGAGGTGAATCTTGAGGTATTGTGTGTGGGATTCAGGACACTCTGCCCCCAAATATGACCCTGAGGCACTTAGGGAAAGGCTCTGGGCCTTCTCCCTTGAAGCTGGCCAGAAGAGATTTCTCTGAGCTCTTCTGCAGTCAGCAGGAGTCCATGCTGAGTCTGGAGGGAAGCGAGGCTTCCTTATCAGAGAGGCTGAGATGTTCCCTAGTTCATGGTCAGACCCTGCCCTCGGCCAGTCGTGCTTCTGTGTGACTATCTGGAAAATTCCCTTCATTCCTTGGAATCTTAATTTCTGAAGGCTTCCGTGTCACCGACACTTGTATTGAATAAATCTGCACGCTTTTCTCTAGTTGATCTGCCTTTTGTAACATCTGCCCTGGCTGCAGACCTTGGGGTAGGGGAGAAATGCTGTCTTCCCACACGCATCTTGAGAAAGCGTCCCTGGCTGCAGGGTCAGGAATGTGTCTGTCACCTCCCAAAGCTTTCCTTGGCCCTTGGTACTTCCTTCCCACCCTCTTCTCCTCTACTCACTGACCTATCTTTGTGCCCTTTTAGTTTGCACGCTCACAAGGGATATTTGTCTATATCAAAACTATAATGCGTTTTTTTTGAGACAGGGCCTCGCTTTGTAGTCCATGCTACTACTCACTATGTAGCCCAGGCTGGCCTCGAACTCGCAGCAGTCCTTCTGCCTCAACCTCCCCAGTGCTGGGATTACAAGTGTTTGCCACCATGCTCTGCTTCTGTTTTGAAACAGCATGTACTTTTTTCCCCCGGTACCGGGAATCGAACTCGCGACCTCGCGCTCCCCAGGCAGGCACTGTGCTGCTGAGCTAAATTCCCAGCCCTTGGCTTCTGTTTTTTTATAATTTATCCCCATTCACCCTGATCTTTATTATTTCCTCTCTTCTGCTTACTTCGGGGTTAATTTTCTTCATTTCTAGTTTCTTAGGTTGAAAGCTGAAGTTATTTATTTCAGACCTTTAGCTTATATATGTACTTAATGATATGAAAGTCCCTCTAAATACTGCTTTAGTAGACTAATACTGTGTCCTACTCACCTTCCTGTCACTGGGACAAAATAGCCAACACTTGAAACTTAAAGGAAGAGAGGTTTATTTTGGTTCAGGATTTCAGTTCATGGGCAGCTGGCTCTGAGGCAGAAATAGGATAGAAGAGTATTGAAAAGAAAAAAGCTTCTCACCCCAAGGCATCCATGAACCCCAGGGAGAAAGTGGGAGCTGGAGACAACCCGTCCTTCCAGGCCACGCCCCTAGCGACCTGCTTCCAACCAGGCCCCGCCCCAAACCAGGCCTCACCTCCAAACAGGCCCCGCCTCCAAACAGGCTCTGCCTCCTAGCCGCAAGTGGGCGACCATGCCCCATGTTTTAATCACCTTCCAAAACACCCACCTCTGAACACATGAGCTTGCTGGCAGACATTTGACATCTAAACCATAACAACCTACATCCTCAAATATTTAATATCTGATTCCATTTGCATTCAATCCAAAATAATTTCTAATTTCCTTTTCAATTTTTTTCGTTCTCCCATGGATTATCTAAAACTTTTAACATATTTGTTTCCAAATGCTTAAAGACTTTCCAGGTGGCTTTCTGTTAATGATTAATAGTTTAATTTCACTGTGCTCAGCGCACATATTTTGTATGAATTAAATGTTTCAAAGTGCATTAAGACTTGCTTATGGCCCAGAATATAGTCTATCTGGGTAAATATTCTATGTACAGTTAAAAAATGTGTTTTCTGGTATTGTTAGGTGGAGTCTTTTACAAATACCAGTTAGATCAAGCAAGTCAGCCTTAGTCTAGTCATCTAGATACTTCCTAATTTTCTGTATATTTGTTTTAGCATTTCTTGGGAGAGGAGTGTTGAAATCTCCAACTGTAACTATAGATTTGTCTACTTCTGCTTGTGCTTCTTTCTTGGCTTTATGAAATTTGAAACTCTGTTATTATGTGTATAAACATTTAGGGTTGTTTTTTTTCTTGATGAGCTGACTTTTATCATTACAAAATGGTGCTCACTGTACTTGTGTAGAGTCTTTTCTCTGAAACCTACTCTAATATTAATGTATTTCCTCTAGCTTTCTTCTGACTACTGTTAGATGATATATCTTTTTCCACACTTTTAATCTGTGTCTTTATATTTACAGGCAGCTTATAATTGGGTCTTGCTTGTTTATCCAATCTGATAATCACATTTCCTTTTCTAAATTAATTATTTTTTTTTAAAATTTTTTAAGACAAGGCCTTGCTATATAGTTCAGGCTGGCCTTGAACTCACTATGTAGCCCAGCTGGCCTCAGACTCACAACAATCCTACTGCCTCAGCCTCCTGAGTGAGATTAGAGAGTGCACCACCATGCCTGGCTTCACATTTCCTTTTAACGAGGATATTTAGGTCATTTACATTTACTGTGATTGCTGGTATGTGGATGAGTCAGAATTCTCATGAGAAATGGAGCCGGTGGAAGATATATACATATAAAAGGGATTTATTAGATTGGCTTACATGATCAGAGGCTGAGTAATCCCACAAAGGCTGTCTCCGGGTTGGAAAGCCAGGGAAAGCAGTAGCTGCTCCGTGCAAGAGACTGGAAGTCTCAGAATGAGAGAGAGACTGATGGCGTGGCCTCAGTCTGAGCCTGAAGGCCTAGATGCCCTCTGGACAACCCTGGGGCAAGTTTGTGCTCAAAGCAGAAAAACCTGGAGTCTGATGTCATGGGTGACAGTAGCAGAAAAACACACTTCCTCCAAAAAGCGTCTGAGTGCGTTTGAGAGCAAGCTTCCCCCTTTCCTGCTGATTCATTACATTCATGCCCTCACTAACTGGATGGGGTCCCCAGCATTTAGGGCTGCTCTCCCTTACTCAGGGCTTCTTCCCCAGAAAACACTGACCCACCACCAGTCTTCTTTGCAGATACCTTCACAGACACATGCAGAAGTATGTGTTACCAGTTCTCTAGGCATCTGTTAATCCAGTTGAATTGACAGCCAAAATTAACCACCACAAGGTTGTGTTTAAATTTATCATCTTGCTACTTATTTTCTACGTATCTCATATATTTTTCATTCCTTTTTTTTCTTTTTCTGCCTTTATTGAATGAAATATTTCTAGTGCATTTATCTTACTAGCTATGATCCTCTGTTTGTTATTTTAGTGTTTGCTTTAGATATAGTTATACCTCTAACTCATCTATCTACTTGCAAGTTTTTAGTAGTCCCTGTATTATATGTGTATATGGTGTGTACAACAGTCTACTTCCATTTCTGCACATCCTGTCTGTTGCAGTCAGGGTTTAGAAGGGAAAGGATTTAATACAAGACACATAATTTATAGGGTTATTTTACAATATTCACCCAAAGAGTCAAATGCAAAAGAGTGTGGGAGATCCGTCCATACATTAGAGACCCAAAGAATCCAGATGACAGCCTGGATCCCACAGCAATGTCATGCATGAGTCCAGCTGAAGACCTAGAGCTCACAACAGCATCTCATGCAAGTCTGCATCAAGGATCTGCACTGGGAAGACCCAAAGGTCAATGGTGGAAGCCAGAAAGTCTGCACCAGTGGAGTGAAGGATCTGTGCCAGCAGGCTGAGGGGTCTGCACTGGAGCCAGGAAGCAATGCTCAAGGTAAGGACCAGGGCTCCCTTGAATAGAACTGCAGCCATCCTCAACAATAGCGAGGATCAGAGCTCCTCCACTGTTCACATCAGAAAAACCAATGGGAAAACCTTCTCCCGGAGAATCAACAGCACCATCTTCCCCTCCAGTTCTCCTTTTATGCTGTTGGCAACAGTCCCCAGGTGGGCCCTCCACAACTAGCACCACACTCACTCAGTTCAGCTGGGTGTGACAAGTTGACCATTAGTTAATCCACTACACTGTCTTTGTGCTATTTGGTCGTATATCTTACTTCTCCATGCATTATGGATACAATAATATATTGCCATTATTTTTTTGCTTTGAATATTTGATTGTTATTTTAAAGACATTTAGATAATAATTAAATTTTATATATTCCTATAGACATTTGACACCTCATTGCTTTGTGCAAATCCAGATTTTCATCTAGTGTCAGTTTTCTTCTTAGAAGGACATCATTTAACATTTCTTATAGTGCAGGCTTGCTTGTCATGAAATGTGAGGGCTCCATTTCATTTTTGTTTTTGAAAGATATTTTTGCTGGATAAAGAATTCTAGGTTGACAATCTTTAATGATATTGCTACCTTCTGGCTTGTAATATTTCCAATGCAAAGTTAGCTGTTGTATCTATATTCTGCGGTACATATATATCTTTCTTCCTGACAAGATCTGGCGTATTCAGGGTGGTATGGCCATAGACTATATCTTTCTTTCTGGATGCTTTGTGAAATGTTTTACCTTTGATTTTTAACAATTTGATTATTATTATAGTTTCATACCCTTTTCCTTATATTTCCAGGGCATACTTAAACTTTTCATCAAATTTGGAAAAATTTGGGTCATTATTTCTGCAAATAGTTTTCTCTTCCCCTTTTTCTTTAGGGCTCCAATTGTACATCCACTGGGCTACTTGAGATTGTTCCATGCTACTGATGTTGTATTCATAGTTTTATGTTTTCTTTCCTCTCCATGTTTCATATGAATAATTTCTATCCCAATCACTTCAAGTTCACTAATCTTTCTTCTGCAGTGTGTAATCTGCCACTAATCACAGCATGTTTTTCATCTCAGATGTGATAGACTATTTATCTAGTAATTTTTAATTGAGTGCCAGACATTATGAATTTCACCTGGTTGGCTGTGGGATATTTGGGTATTCCTGTAGCTATTCTTTTGGAGTGCATTATTTTGGGATGCAGTTCAGATACTTGGAAACAAACTGATCCTTTTGGGTTTAGCTTTTAAGCTTTCTGGGAGAGAGCAGAACAACATTTATTTATTTATTTATTTATTTATTTATTTATTTAGGGTTTTTTTTTGAGATAAGATCTTGCTTTGTAGTTTAGGCTGACCTTGAACTCACTATGTAGCCCAGGCTTGCCTTGAACTCATAGCAATCCTCCTGCCTTCTGTGCCCTGGGATTACAGGTGTGTGCCACCACACTCAGCTCAGAACAGCATTTAATCTAGGCCAATTTTTCTCCAACATTGAGACAACCCTTTTGAGGAGTCTATCCATGATAGACTAACATGGTCCATTCCCAGCCCTGTGTAAGCTCTAATCTTATTAGGTGGTTATTTCCTCAAGCTTGAATATGTTCCTCATGTGCATTTGAATACCCAAGAGAAATCTTCTATCTCCAAAATTCTCCCTCTATACACTGTCTTCTCTCCAGGATTCTTTCCTGTTGTATTAGTCAGGTCTCTGTTGCTACAAAATACCTGACACACCCAACTTAAAGAGGAAGATTTATTTTGGCTTATCGTTTCAGAGGGTCCATCCATGGTCAACCAACTCCAAGGCAGAAATGTCATGGTGGAAGGGCTTGGTGGAGCAAAGCTGCTCACCTCATGGCATCCAGGAAGCAGAGGACAGGAGAGGAGCCAGAGTCAGAGAAGAAGGGATCAGACTGATCCCTCGTCCTGTTTCTATCACTTGCCAATAACGCCATCAATTTATGACTTTATCAATGGGTTAGTCCATTGATGAAGTTAGAGCCCGTACGATGCAACTGCTTCTGGAAACACCCACAGACACGCCCAGAAGTATGCTTTACTAATTTCCTGGGTGTTTCACAATCCAGTCAAGTTGACAATCGAGATTAAACATCACATCTAGTAACCTAAGACTTTTTGGCCTCTGCATCACCTAGTTCTATCATCTGAACTCAGGAAGTGCTTGGGTGCCCCAGACCCCTTCTCCTCATGCCATGGCCTGGAAGCTACTTACAGGGCCAACCCATTTGCTTCCCATATTTCAAAGATCCCTGCCCTTTGGTTCCTGATGTCCACTGTCCCATAAATTTCGTTAGTGATTTCAAGTGGAAAAGTCAGTCTAGTCCCTGCAACTCTATCACGACCAGAAGTGGACATTTCTGATCAGCTTTTTCATTGCCTTTGTATCGGTGGCTATGTTTTCTTTTATGTTCTGCATACTGATTTTCTCATTCCTTATTTATTTTTCTTTCATTGATCAATCTTGTAGAAATTTGTTATCTTTTCAAAGATCCAGTTGCATTATTTAAATTATTAGTTTGAATGCTATTACAAGAGATCAAAAATAATAGCAGCTAAAATAAGATAGAAATTTATTTCTATGTCATGTGCAGTTTCCAGTGATCAAAGCAGGACTGGGGTGGACACTTCACATTTCATCAGAAAGTCCTGCTCCTGCTCCCTGCTGACCTGTTGTCCTTAATACACATCTCCTACCCTGTACATTCCAGCAGCAAGAAGGGGCCAGGGGGAAGGAGAAATGAGTCCTTCTTTTTAAAGACATGACCAGGAAGTTGTGTGTCATATACACTCATACCCTATTGGCTAAAGTTAGTCACGTGTTCACATAGCCACACCTAACTTGCAAGGGAATGTGGGAAATACATTTTTTTTCTGGTATGGGGGATTGAACCCAGGGCCTTCACATTGTGCTGCATCCCTATCCCTTTTTTATTTTTTATTTAAAGACAGGGTCTCACTAAGTTGCTGAGTTATGCATGCTGTTTGAATTTGAGACCCTCCTGCCTCAGGCTCCCAGAGTGCTGAGATTACAGGCATGTACCACAACACCTAGCCTGGGAAGTGCACTCTTTAACCAAGAAGCTCCACATGTACCCACAAATACAGAGAAAATGGTGTGTGTGTTGGGGGCGGGGGTCTTCTAGCAGTACATGCTGCATCTTGGTTTTCTTATTCTTTGATGCTATATGTTTGTTTTCTCTTTTATTCATTACGGTTCAACTTAATTTAGGTTTATTTGCATGTATTTTTCTAAGTTCTTAGCTTGAATACTTAGTTCATTGATTTTCAGGGTTTCTTCTTTTTCAAATATAATAGTTAAGGCTATACATTTCTGTTTAGGCACAACTTTAGCTAAGTCCACAAGTTTTTAATATGCAGCCTTTTAAATAGTTTTAATTTTGAGGATTTTCTAATTTCCCTTATGATTTCTATTTCACCTATGAGCTGCTTAGACATGGTTTTCAAATTTTCATATCTATATGGTTTGTTTCCTCTCCCTCTTTCTTTCCACTCCTTCCCCTTCTCCCCTCTCTTCCTCTCTCCTTTCCTCTCTCTCTTCCTCTCTCCCTCTCTCTCTCCCTGTAGTGCTGAGGATTGAACCCAGGTCTCACACATGGTAAGGCAAGGATAGGCTGATTGGGGTTGGCATTTCTTGATCTCTAGTTTTCAAGGCTGATTATATTTTAGCTAGGCCAAATAAGATAGTTTACTTCCTGCCTAGAGTCTGTTAAAAACAAAGAAGAGTTTTATTGTGATATAATTCGCATATCATATATTCATCCATTTGAATTGTACAATTCATTGGCTTTAGTATATTCACAGATCTATGCAACTATCACTGGAATCAACTTTAGATTTTCATCACCCAACAAGATATAGAGTAATCATGATAGTCACTCTACACTGCTTCCCAAATGCCCCAGCCTCTGGGAGTCATTGATCTACTTTCTGTGTCTGTAGATTTCTCTACTGTGAACATGTCACATAAATAGAATCATATAATCCATGGTCTATGGTGATGGTTCCCTTGCCTTTCATTACAATTTCAAGATTCATCATGTCGTATGTATATTAGTATCTCATTCCTTTTTATTGCTAAATAATATTCTGTAGTATGAATATAACATACTTCATTGATGCATTTTTCAGCTAAGGGACATTTGGGTTATCTCTCCTTTGGGGCTAGTATGAGTAACACTGAAATGTGCAATCATATATATGTATATACTTTTTCTTTTTTGGTGTATGGAGCAACTGAAGGACTTCTCACTGAGCTACATCTCCAGCCCTTCTTTATTTTTTATTTTAACATAGGGTCTCACTAAGTCACTATGTTGTCCAGGCTAGACTCACACCTGCAATCTTCATACCTCAGTCTCCCAGAGTGCTGGGATTACAGGCACATGTCACCACACCCAGCTTCATGTATAATTTTTTGGTGCATGTGCATTTTCATTTGCTGAATGTACACCTAGTGTTGCAGGTAACTGAGTTAAATAGAAATATTCTAGGCAGTCAGACAAGGCTGGGCCCTTGAAGGAACAAGTGCTGAAGACAAGATACATTGCAACCTCTGATGTGGGCCAGACCTCAAGGCAAAAGATGAAACAAATGCACCCACATACCTCCCTAAGTATAAACATCAGGGACTGATATTCTAAGTAGGTCTCTATCACCTTGAGAAAGCCAGGAAGAGTCACTAACTCAACCCTCTACAGGAAAAGCCCCTGTTCTGTATTCATGGTCGCTTGCTGCATGACTTGCTTCCCTATTTGATCCTGATTTAATCAATTTTACCTGAACAATTATACTCGTAATCTTATTGGTTGATTATAGTTTTGTCCCACCTCAAGCCCACCTAGCAAGTTCCCATGCTTCCTACCTTGGACCCGCCTCACCTAGTGGAATTGCTCTATAAAAATCCCTAAAAAGGCAGGGTCTTTGGCAGCCCATCTGGGACCCCTTTTGTCTCTTGGACAGAAGCTTTCTTTCCCTCAGTAAATATATTCTGCTCTTAACCTCTGTTGTTCCTCAAATGCATTCTTCTTTGGGGCCGGGGATAGAGCTCAGCGGCACAGCGCCGGCCTGGCAAGAGCAAGGTCCTGAGTTTGATTCCCGGTACCCCGCCCTCCAAATACTGAACCCTTGCTAAAATTCATTCTTCGATTTTAGAGAACATGAAATCGTACCAGATATCTAGCAGGCTGGGAGTTTCTTTCCCCTGTATCATTAGGAGTGGATTTGTGGGTCGTGTAGTAACTCCATGTTTAATATTTTGAGAAAGTGCCAAACTATTTCTCAAAGTGATTGCGTCTTCGTACATGCATTCCCACCAGCAATGCGTGAGGGCTGCGATTTCCCCTTGCCGATACTTATCTCCTCCTCTGGCTCCCCGCACCCCCGCCACCCAGTAGGTGTGAGCTAGTACCTCCCATGGCTTTGATGTGCACTTCCCTAATGGCCAGTGAAGCGAGCGTGTTTTCCTGTGTTTATTGGCCATTTGTGTGTCTTCCTTGAAGAAAAATCTAATCAAATCCTTCACCTACTTTGAAGTGGGCTGTCTGTTTTATACTGAGTTGTTACAATTTTTATAGAGTCTGGAGAGTAGTGTTTTATTAGATACATGATTTGCAAATATATTCCTCCATCCTTCTTTGTCCAAAATTCAAGCCCTACTGCTCATGTAACTGTATTTGGAGATAAGGTTTTGTGTGTTCTTTTGGCTTTGTTTGAGTGTTTTTGTTTTTTTTTTTTTTTTTAAAGAAATTGTTTGCTTTTCACTTTGGGGTGCTTTCGAGAAGGGTCTTGCGCTGTTGTCCAGGTTGGCCTCCCCAGGACCTAGGCTCACAGGTGTGCACCACCACGCCCAGCTTTCATGGTCTTACGGACATCTTTGGGGCGCAGATACTTTAAACTTTTCTTTCATTTGTTGCTTGTGCTTTTGCAGTCATATCAAATCAGGAATGTTTTGCCTAACCCAAGGTCACTCAGATTCACACTTCTACTGCATTCTCTTGAGAGAGTTTTATGATTTTTGCCTCTTTCATTTCAGTTTAAAATCCATTGTAAGATAATTTTAGTGCACGGTGTAAGGAAAGAATCCAACTGCATTCTTCTGCCTGTTGATACTCAGTCCCTCCAGCACCATTTGTTGAGGAGCATATCCCTTCCCCATTGAATTGTCTTGGCTGCCTTTCCCATAACCGTACGGGTTTATTTCTGGATTCTCAATGCTGTTCCATTGATCTATATGTCTGTCTTTTTGCCAAAATCACATTGTCTTAATTACTTCAGCTTTGTAGTGGGCTTAAAATCAGGAAATGTGAGTCCTCCAACTTTGTCCTTTTTAAAGTTTGTTTCAGCTATTCTTGGTTCCTTAAATTTCCATGTGCATTTTAGGATTAGTTTGTAAGTTTCTGTAAAAGAGCCTGCTGGGAATTGGATAGGAAAGGCGCTGAATTTATAAATCAACTTGGAATGTACTGACATCTTCACAATGTTAAGCTTCTCCACGAACAAGAGAGACTTTTTGCATTTACTTGGGTCTTTCTTAGTTTATTTCAACAATATTTTATGGCTTTTAGCAAGCAGGTTTTGCCCTTCTTTTGTTAAATGCATTCCTAAGTAGTTTATTCTTTTTGATGATATTGTAAAGGTTTTTTGGGTCTTTGATACTGTTCCTGATGTCAAAAATAAGTTCTGACTCATTTAGGGAACTGAATGCTTGGATCTCTGGAAGAGCTACAAAACTGCTTGTTCTTACCATCTGTAGTGGCACAGGTTTGTAATCCCAGCACTTGGGAGGCTGAGGCAGGAGAGTCACCATGAATTCAAGGCTAGCCTGGGCTACATAGTGAGTTCAAGGTTACCCTGAACTACGCAGCAAGACAGTCTCAAAAAAACCCAAACCAAACCAAACAAAAAACCTCCCCAAACTGCTTGTTCTTATGGGTTGTCCTGTTTTCATCTTTCTAGTGAAAAAAAAAAAAATCTAGCTTTGTGTTACTTAGTACTAGTTTACAGAAATGTAGTTATTTTTATCCATTGATCTTGTATCCTACATCCTCACCTAACCCATTTATTGAGTCAATAGTTTTTTTTGTTGATTCCTTGGGATTTTCCATACACAAGAATATGCCATGTAAAAATAAAGATAGTTTTACTCCCTCTTTTCCAGTTTGCGTGCCTTTTATTTCTTTTTCTTCTCTAATTGCCTTGGCTTGAACTTCCAGTACAATGTGAAATAGCCCTGGTGATGGCACACATCCTATCTTGCTCTTGATAGTGGGGAGAATAAAGTCATTCTTCAGAATGTCCTTTAGTGAGGTCTCAGTTTTATTGTAGCTTTGTTCTTGAAATGTGCATTCCTTAGATAGAGAATTCTAAGTGACAACTTTTTTTTTTTGAGACAAAGTCTTGCTTTAGTTCAGCTTGGCCTTAAACTCACTAAGTACCCCAAGCTGGCATTGAACTCATGGCAATCCTCCTGCTTCAGCCTCCCTAGTGCTGGGATTACAGGCATGCACCATTATGCCTAGTGTACTTATATTTTACCAATATAAATTTTGAATATACTAAAAATATCCTTTGTTGCCTTTTTGGTTTGAACTGTTGCTGTTGTGAAGTCTGCCATCTTTCTTTTATTTTTTATTGAGTTTATCGGTACAAGTTAGATATACATAATGGTCACATTCATCATAGGGAATTTGTACCTGTACATGATATATCCTGCTTCTCTTTTTTTTTTCAGTCCCCTCCCCTCCCTGCAACCCATTTCCCTCATTTAGAAAGCTTTGTTTCCATTTTATCCTTCTTTTATTTTTTCTTTTCCCTTTTTCCTTCCCCCCTCATGCCTCCCTAGTTCCCCTTTCTTTGGAACAATTCTTTCCTGTTTCACAATACCTCTTATACACTTTGGTCCTTGTTTATACTTCCAGTTTCTTAGACCAAAGAAACAATGTGATATTTACATATGTGTGTTCGATTTATTTCACTTAAGAGTATGGTCCCAAAGTCCATCCATTTAGCTATAAATGTCTCGTCTATCCTTCTTTATGGCAGAGTAGTACTCCATTGTACGAAGAAACCACATCTTTTTTATCCATTTATTGGTTGATGAGCATCCGGGCTGTTTCCGATATTTGACTAGTGTGAATTGTGCTGTTATTAACATGAGTGCGCATATATTGCTGTGGTACAGTGTTTTTAATTCTTTCGGGAAGATACCCAGAAGGGGACTAGCTGGGTCAAATGGGACATCTACTCCTAGTTTTTTGAGGACTCTCCACACTGATTTCCACAGTGGATGCACCAGTCTGCGCTCCCATCAACCGTGGAGCAGGGTTCCTTTTTCCCCACAGCCCTGCCAGCATTTGTTATTGGTTGATTTATTGATAATAGCCATTCTTTCTGGAGTGAGATGAAATCTCAGCATTGATTTAACTTGCATCTTGAGTGACCAGTGATGTGCAACATTTTTTTCATATAATTAAAGGCTATTTTTTGTGTTTTCTTTCATTTTGTTTTTGGCCTCTCTGGCTACTTTTATGATGTTGCTTAAGATTCTGCTGTTTTAATTTCAGTGTGTATATAGGTGCGGTTTTCCTTTGGGTGCTGAAGAAATATTGGCTTTTATGAGTTGATGGTTTGGTTTTATTCCCCAATTCTTGAACCAGCTTTTCAAATATCACCTCTTTTTCTAAAATTCTGATTGTGTGTACTAGCCCTTTCACACCTGTTACTTCTCTTTATAGATTCCAATTCTTTATCTCTGAAGAAAGAGACAAATTATTTTCAAATCATTTCTATGGTTCTACCTTATATCTCACTAATCTATCTTCAGCTTTACGATTTCTTTTTTCACACACACCTTGAATTCTATAATTTCAAGGGTTACATTTTTCATCTCTAGAAGGTTTATTTGGTTAATTTCCAGATCTGTGCAGGCTCTCACTACTTGCTCATATTTTCTAGTGTCTCTTCTTTCTTTTTGAAACATTCTATATTTTGCATCTATTCCAGTGTCACATGTCACGCCAGGTCTGGTTCTGGTGTCTGTTGTTTCTGCTGACTCTCGCTTACAGGATTTTCTTTGCATATTTTATAACTTTTTAAAAACTGGGATCTCGTAGTTCTCAGAACATCCTCTGTGAGCATCTTTAAAGTTACACTTGTCTGGTGGGAGTTTATGCCCAGTCCTGTGAGCCGTGTTTGAACACCACCAACTTAGGACTGTATTAAACTGAAACCTTTGCCTGGAGTTTATGGACCCATGCAGATAGGAATGGACAGGGTACATGCTCATTCTAGATGCCTTACCCTCTAATGATGCCATGCTCGGGATGGGCACATTCCTTGCTCTCTGACCCTGCACAGTGGAGTTATTTGGCTGTTACGCTAAGGGTAGAGGTCTGTGAGACCCCAGCTTCACAAAGGCATCTCCAAAAGACCCACCGTTTGCAGCCCGCATATAATCCATGCTATTGGTTTACCTTTGGTGCTTTACCGTTACCTTTGGTGTGGGTAGCTGTGCATGTCCTGAAATACCTTGCAGGACCAGTGTTCTGGGGGCTCACCCAGGAGGTGCCCGGGCAATGGCACCTGCACGGGCACCCTGAGAGCTCACCGATCTTCTCTTAGGGAGTGAGGGCAAAGTGACCTCATGGCTGTTCTGTCACCTGCTGGTCCTCTTGCTGGGAGGATGTAGGCTTTTCCTCCCAAGGCCAGGGGCCTCCGTCCCTTTCCTTGTGGCCAGGTCACAATACCTGAGCCCACAATTTAAAGGAGGAAAGGTCTATTTCGGAGGTTTTAGCCCAGAGTCGGCTGGTTTCCAGGCAGAGTGGCATGGCAGAAGGGCCTGGCGGTGCAGAGCTGCTTACGGCTGATATCCAAGGAGGAGCCCAGAAGAGATAAACCCTTCTAGGCCACGCCAACAGGTACCCACCTCGTCGACCAGACCCCTGTCCCCCACCAGCGTGGGCTCTACTGCCCCATAATCCAGTCACCTTCAAAAGCCCCGCCTATGAGGCTTTGGGGAACATCTAGCTGTAAACCTTCACTCCAGGCCAACTGGCCTTCTGCACTCAGAATCCTGGGGCTCTGGAGCCCAGGTGCTCACAGATGGGAACCAACAGCCTGACTGTATTTCGGGGCTATTCCCGTATGAAAACGCCATCCTGGGATTTATTGGGTGGCACCAACCCCTGGAGAGGGAGAGAGGAGACCCCATACTCGCAGTACGGACCCCTGGCCATCCTGGAAGGCAAGTCCTGCCACAACCCAGGAGGGTGCTGGGAGGTCCCACATGTGGTGGACGTGAGACCCGCTCCCGTGCTGCCCCTGCACACGGGCATCTATAGTGGTCCCTAGAGTGGGTGTTGGCCTTGCTCTTGACAGTGTTGGTGACAAGTCCTACTCTTCGGCTAATCGCGACAGCAGAGGACTCACAGTCACCGTGGAAATGGGCCTTGAGGAACGCAAAGTGGACACCGACCCACACTGGAGCTGGAGGGAAGGTCGCCCTAACACCCATCCCCTCCTCCCGGCCTTACCAGCCCTGAGGCAGGTCCGCTTATCCTCCTCCTTTCAGAGACAAGCTCAAGGAGCTGGAGCCCCGTCCTGTCCAGCACCACCCTGCTGCCGGGTGGAGGAAGCCAGCGTGCATTTGGACCCGTCCAGCTTGGCTCCCAGGACCAGGGCAGTCCCAGCCAGGCAGCAGTAGCTGGACCAGGAGGCAGGGCGTCCATGTGTACACAGGCTGGGGGGGCCTCCCCAGTGTCCCCAGGGTGGACGCCCCTCCCCTCAGGATGTGTCATCCTCTCAGGGGCAGCCAAGGGTGAAGGGTAAGCGCCCCGGATGGGGGACCAGAGGGTGACGTCACCGCCACTCTTAGTAATGCTTTGGCAGAGCCTGGAGCTCCCACCTTGGGAGGGAGAGGGAGGAGGAGGAGGGGCAGCAGGACGGGAGCCGCAGCAGGACACTGCCAAGTCCGAGACGTGCTGGGGCTGGGCGCCTGGCCAGGAGCACCCCAGGCTGGGCCTGCCGGGCCGGGGCCTCCGGGAAGGAAAGACCCCTGGGAGTCTCTGGACAGGGACTCTAGAAAGTAGTGTCCAGGTCAGACTGCGCACATGGAGCGACCCTCAGACTGTGTGTCTGTCTGTCTGCCTGTCTGTCTGGCACGCTGTCCCCAATCAATGCCCAGCTGTCTGGCTGTCTGACAGCTTATTGCCATCGCTTGCTGACAGTCTGATCTATGGCAGTGACCCTTGGAGGGGACGAATCCCTGTCCATATTCCTGAGAGCCTGGGCTGCCCCCCCCCCCCGCCCCAGCCGAGCGTCACCTCCTCTGAGCAGCAGGTCAGGGGCTGGAAGGGAGGGCGAGGATCTTCTGGGTCTGTGCCTGGGGACAGAGCCGACTGATGGGGACCTTCCTGGGGGAGCTCACACTCAGGAGAGGAACAGAGTCACACCGTCACTAACACCCATCTCCCGGAGCGCAGAGACCAGCAGAGCCGGCTATGGGTGCAGAAGGAAAGCCACTTCACCGCTGTCCCCAGTGTCACCTTACCATCCGCAGGACACCACCACCCCCCTTCCTGGATAAGAGGTCTTGCAGTCCCACGACTCTTCTGGCCGCTGCTAGGTGACACAAATTCTTCACTTGCACAAAGCGGCAAGCACGGGTTAGCCATGAGAAGGGCCTGAGGGGCTGCAGGCGTGGACAGTCCCTGCTGCCACTCTGGTGGCATCCAGATCTCCCACTGCCCTCCTGCCCCTTGCAGGCAGCCGCTGGCGCAGGCTGGGCCTCCTCCCTCCCCGCACAGGTCCCTGCTCCGAGAACTCTTCCCCAGGCAGCTCTTGTCCTGGTCGCTGTGGGTCCGAGGCCACAGAGAGAGCAGGTCCCCAGACCACAGAGCTGGACTCCTCACGCTGAGGCCATGTGGGGTCCCAGGGGCCGCGTCCCCACCCTCTGGCTCTCCAGGTGCAGGCCGTCTGCCGTGTCACCTCCTGAAGTCACAGGGCCACAGAACCTGGACGACCAGGGGACACGGAGGAAGAGGAAGAAGAGGAGGAAGAGCAGGAAGGGGAGGAAGGGAGCTGTGCTTTGGGAAGCATCTCGGCAGGCCAGGTCCTTGTCCTCCGACCACCTCCGGGGCTCCCAGCCCTCTCCTTCCGCGCTTCCGAGCAGGCAGCAGCCCTTGCTGGCTCTTTTAGAGTTCCCTGACCTGCATGGACACAAGCTGCCATCTTCTCCTGGTCCATGGAGGGCGGGGTCTCGGCAACAGGCCTTGGGCATCCGCGGGCCTCAGACACCCCGGGGTAAGCTGCTGCCCTCCTCCCTGGCCTCCCGGCCCTGCTTTGCCCTTCCGCGGGCGCTGACCTGCTTTGGGTCCGAGCTCCGCATCTGTCCCTGCCGAGCTCCTCCTCCAGCGTCCCCAAGCGGAGCGAGTGGGGCTCCTGTCACTCAGTTGCTGAAGCAGGGCCCCGAGTCCCTTTGGGTGCGACCAGCTCCTCCTGTTGCTGCTCTCGGTCCCCTGCCCACCTGCCCATCCTGTCTCCCCGAACAGCTGGGGCTCTAGGGCTGGGAAGCTCGGTCCCCGGAGCCCTGCCGTAGACCTGCACGCACGCACACGCACGTCGGTGCACGCAGTCACAAACTCCCGCTCAGCCCTGCAAACGCGTGCATGCGCACTCAGACGTGCGCAGGGCTGTGGCTCTCGGTGCGGCTGCACTTCCGGAGGCGCGAGCTTTTGAGAAATGCGGGCCAGAGCACTGTGGCAAGAGGCGCGGCACAGCAGGGAGCCAGGCAGGGCCTCAGGGCCTGTGACTTAGTCCAGGACATCAGCAGCGCAAGCTGGGGGCAGGCGCCGAGCCGAGCCGCGCCTCTGGAGTCTGGCTGGGCGGCCACACTTTTCCAGCGTGACCTGTCGCAGAAGGGGACTGGCAGCCGCGAGGCCGAGCCTGCCCCGGGCCTGGGTGGCCGCTCGGTGTCAGCGGTGTGACGCGCGCACGCTGGGCCACCTCGCCACTTCAGCTCCTCTGGGAAATGGGGTGACCCTGCGATTTCTACACCCGCAGGCCCCAGTGCTCCTGTGCCCCTCCAGCTCCCTCGCGCAGCATCTGAGACCCCAGGTCACGCGGGACTCTGGGCTGCGTGCAGCTGACCAGGACCCTGGGCCCGGAGCTTCCGGTCCGAAGAGGCGCTGGAGGTGGGAACTGGGCTCTGTACCCCTTGGAGGCCTGCGGCTAAGCCCTCACCCCAGGAGGGCAGGGCGGCCGAACTCCTCTCAATTCTCTATCGGTAAAGGCTCAGCCAGGGCGGGCAGGGCACGGTGCCCGGGGCCTGGCGGCAGGACGTGGCAGCGGTCCAGCAGCTAAACAGTGGGGCGGGCATGGACCAAGGCCGCCGTGACTGTCAGCTCCGACAGGAGGGCGCAGGCTGGAGCACGCAGCCACCTCTCCTCCCCTCGGGCGCCGGCTGCCACGCACGGCAGCACCCGGGGCCTCAGCAGGCGGCACCAGCAGCCAACCAGCTCTTGGGGACACGGACATTTTCCAGTAGCCCCATTCTCCTCTCAGCCTGCCCTGCACAGAGCCCCGGGGGAAAGTCGGAATCCCCTGTTGAAAACGCCACAGCTGTGGCAATGGAGGAAGAGGCTTGAGATCCGCCTGCATTCAGCCAAACCTGGAACCAAGTCCTGTCTGCGGAACCCTCCTTTTTTACTACAAAGTGGGAGCGACTCATCGGGCATAGGGATGCATGTCTGTGATTCCAGCTACCAGGAGGCTGAGGCAGGAAGATTGTGAGTTTGAAGCCAGCTTGGGCTACACAGTGAGTTCAAGGCTGCCCTGAACTGCACAGCGAGACTCTGTTCAGTACCCAAAGTGGGGAGAGCGGGGCCGGGGATATAGCTCAGCAGCATAAGCGCTTGCCTGGCAAGCCTGAGGTCATGAGTTCGATTCCCAGTACCGCCCCCCCAAAAAATTACGGCTGGTCCCCAAAGTGGGGAGAACCCTAACTCACCCCATGTTGGTAAAAAGAACTCAGGGCCGAGTAATGCCCAAGAAAATGTCCCATGGCAGAAAGAACATTCTGGAAACAGGCACCTAAGAGGTCTCCGCTAAACATCTGCAGACAGAACAGAGGTTGGCATGGGAAAGAAGGAAGTCACGGACGCTCTTCGGGGGTAGAGGCCGCCGTTCAGTGTCTGTCTTCCCAGCAGCGGAGGGGGAGCCTCCAGGGCAGCTGAGAGTAGGGTGAGGCGCCGCTGTGCTCATGACGTCAGCGCCTGTGTGTGGAATACATTATGCTGCGGCCACACTGAGACAGGCTGGGAAGGGGATTCATGGCCCACGTCCCTGGGGACAGACTTCGGTCTGGACTTGTGTGTCTTGACTGCAGCAGCTTGCAGCAGACCTGCATCTCCTCTGAGTTTTCTCCTTTTTTTTTTTTCCATTTTGTTTTTTGAGACAGGGTCTTGTTATGTAGTTCAGGCTGGCCTTGATCTCACCAGATAGCCCAACTTGGCCTGGAACTCTCAGCAGTCCTCCTGCCTCAGCCTCCCAAATGCTGAGATTATTGGTGTGCCTTTCTCTGTACACTGAGGCATCAACGCCAACCCTCAGAGCTCCCTGGAGGATGTAATGAGGCCCAGGACCGGGCCTGGCATGCAGCTGGCCCTCAACACATGGTGGCTGTCATGACTGTCACCCAGTCAACTGGTTACTGCCGTGGGATCATCTACCCCCAAGTTGAGGGCCTGAGGCACCAGCATTTTTGTAGCCCAAGCCTTAGGCTGAGCTCAGCAGGCTGGCACCTGTCACAGGCAGGCGGGAGGAGAGCTGACAGTCTCAGCAGCCCGTCGTGCCCAGGCTGACCCAGCCCCTCGGCACAGCTGCAGGAGGGTGGGGAGGAGTGGGGAGGGGTCGGGGTTTGCAAACCTCAGGTCACAGCTCAGCCCCGCCACAGAAGGAGCCCAGTTCCACGCCCTTCAGGAAGCGGGACCCGGAGGGCTGGGACAGCGGCTGGGATTCCAGGGTCCCTGTCACCTTGATGGCCCGAGCTGGGCTCCCCAGGTGTGGGATGGGGTGGCACGTTGGCCCCTGCAGTGCTGCTGGCTCCCTCCGCTGCACAGCCCCCAGGAGTCCCAGGGGTCCCCCGGTTCTGCCTTTGGTCCTTTACCACCCACACACCCCAGCGTCCTGCGGGAAGCACCCTGTGCCCAGGGCGGGGGCTGAGCACCTGAGGTGACAGAGAGGAAGAGGCTTGGCTCTGCGCATGACAGCGCCCACCCGCAGGGAAGAGACGTGGGCAGCCGCTGGGACGCAGGACCAGCCCTGTCCTGGAGGCACAAGGCCCAGGGCTCTGCCTAGGACCTCCCTGGAGGACACGAGCGTCCACCAGCACATGGGAGGCACCATTCCCGGTGATGCCGTGAGTGTGGAGTTAAAGCACCCACTTTCCAGATGCCACTGAAGAGGGGGGAAGTCATCCACGCCAGAGTCCTGGACCCCTGGCACCTGCAGTGTCACAAATGCTCCGAGGGCACCAGGGACACACAGGTTCCGGAGCGCGCGAGCCTGCGGTACCCAGCCTCCTAGACCAAGGCGGCAGCGCCCCCTGGTGGGCCCTGCTGACACGCCTCCGCACCGCGCCTGGGAGCCCGGGTCCCTCCCTCCCTTGAGGCCAGCCTGGGCTAGCAGGGAGACACTGTATGAACCCCCCCATACAGTCTCCCATTCCATCTCAAAGGGGCCCTGGGTTCTGCCCGCGTGACTCTGTGCCTCTGGTATGGGAAGGGTTCCTTCCCCAGATCCTTATCAAAGCTTGATGCTCTAGAAAGCTGCAGCCAGGCTGGCTGGGAGAAGCTGCACTGGATGCGGGGCGGCAGGGAGCCCCCTCCTTTCCCCAGCCGCAAGTCCTCCCCACCCGCGGAGAAAATGGCCCGACCGCTTCCAGCAGGATTGTTACAAACCCACTTTAATAGTCCCAGAGCCTGCGGTTTGTTGTACAGGACCGAGCACACGGAGACCCGCCGCCCCCACGAGGTGCAGGCTCAGCACCCGCTGCTGGGGGTGGGGGGGCAGGGGACAGGGGACAGGGGCAGCTGCCAAGCCGGCTGGCCCGGCCTCTCCTCGGCTTCTGCAGGACGCAGGGCCAGTCTGCTGTGCCCCGAGGGCTCCCGTGTTCCCAGCAGGCAGGCCCCGTCCCCACTCAGGGCTCACATGGTCCTGCCCTCACTCGGCGTGGCCCAGTGGCTCTGGCGCCTCATGCAGCCCTCCCCCAGTTCAACGCGCTTGCCCCTGTAAACTACACACGCGGCTGCCCAGGCAGGACGATGTGGGCAGTGATCCTCGGAGCCATTGGGAGTCCCCTGGCCGGTGGGCAGCGAGCGGGGCTCAGTGCCAGCGGCAAAAAGGCAGGGAGAGAGATGCGAGCCCCAGAAGGCCCCCACTTCCAGCCAGCTCGGCGAGGGGAGGGGCGCGGGAGGAGCCAGGGAGCCCCCGGGGGGCATCAGGCTGGAGATGGGGCAGGGAGGTGGGGCAGTGGCCCCTCAGTACTTGGGGACCTTGCTGTAGTCTTCGGAGCGGATGTGCCGGCACAGGCAGATGGACAGGAGCATGCCCAGGAGCTGCGGGGGACAGGGGCATCAGGGAGGCGGCCCATCCGGGCCCGGAGTCCCCTCCCACTACCCAGATCAAGCAATCTGGGCCTGAAAATCGTCCTGGGATGCAGGCAGCAGAGGCCCAGGAGGGACACAGCCAGGCAGGACTCAGCCGGAAGCTGATGGGCCCCTCGCCCTGCGGGTCACCCCCGCCCCCCCCAGCCCAGCCCAGAGGGCAAGGGACAGACCTCGACGGCAGCGACGCCCACGCACACGCCCAGGATCATGCCCAGGTTCTCCTGCAGCCACACCTGCACCTTCTCCCTGCAGCCCTGCGGTGACACACGGCCGCGTCAGCCCCTCCACGACACGCAGCGCTGCCCGGGGCACCCGAGCGGCGGGGGCGCGGGGTGTCCCCCCCCTGGGCCCGCTGCAGGAGGGGCGCTCACCTCCTTGTACACCGGCCATTTCTCGGGGTTGTTGCCGTCCTGGGTGGCGTTCAGGACGCTGCAGAAGCCTCTTACATCATAGAAACTGATGTCCTCATCGCTTCTGTTCTTACAGGAGCAGGGGTAGACGACCTCGCTGTGATTCATGAGTGCCGCGTTGTCCGTCCAGTTGTAGAAGCTGACCCAGCCGCAGCACTTCACCTGGCAGGGCGGCACGGGTGGTGTCCCACGGCCACTGCAGGCCGCCTCCCTCCTCCCCGCCCCGGGCTTGGACAGACCGCATCCAGGACCCCGGGGCCAGCCGAGCTGCTGGGATTGCAGTGTGGGGTCCACTTTGGCTTCTGTGAGCCAGGACGGATAGAAATGGCTTTCAGGCTGGGCGGGGTGGTGCACGCCTGTCATGCCAGCACTCAGGAGGCTGAGGCAGGAGGAGCATTGTGAATGTGAGGCCGACTTTAGCGACACAGTGAGTTTGAGGCCAGCCTGGACTATGCATGCGACCTTGCTCCCAGAAGCTAGAAAAAAAGTTTCCTTTCCTATAAAAAGGGACACACAGGCTCCTGAAGTGCGGGCTGAGGTGGGCACAGATCCCACAAGTCCAGTAGCAAGGAGCGCAGCAAGGCCAGCCCTACCATAAGATGCTGAGCCTGTGCACAGTTGAAATTTGGCTCTGAGCTTCCAGGTCACCGAAGTGAAAACGGTCACTTCTGTGTTTTGAAGGAGAAATCGGTACCCTCTGTGGGGAAGGAGGGCGCGCTCCAGCTACAGCTACTGCTCGAGTCGCTAGTACGGGCCGGCCACCGCAGGGGGCTTTGCAGCCAGCAGGGGGCGCCAAAAACCAGCATTTCTTTTTTTTCTTTAGAGACCCGGCCTGGAACTCACACCCATCCTCCTGCCTCAGCCTCTGGGAAGCTGGGGTTACAGTGGGGTGCCACCACGCCCGGCTCAGGTAACGGGTTCTCGCTTCCTTATTCCCCCTGCCTGGTTGCCTCCTCCCTGGCTGAAAGCCTGGCCCCTCTGGGGGTAAGGGCGTCCCCAGCCTGTCCCATGCCTGAGCGAGGCGCAGCCACCTCCCCAGCCCTGCGAGGACATCCACAGACTGGGCCGGCGAGTGCAGTGCGGCCGGGGCAGGCGGGCGGGCACTGCCACGTGCGGGCACTCACCTGCGCCTGCACGTAGTCCCAGGCCTCCTGCAGGCCGTCCCCGCTGCTGGCGTTGTAGTTCTGGATGAGACCCGACACCACGGTGCCCATCTCCTCCTTCAGCTGTGGACGGGGGCGGGGGCGAGGGCGCAGTCAACTTCCGCTCAGCCCTGTACAGGTGTACAGGGCACGCAGATGACCCACCTGTGCACGCCCAGCCGGGGGTGCCGGGTGCATGGTGGCCTGGCTTCCCTCTCCTGTAGGGGGCACTCACGGACCACTGCTGGGCCTCCACTGCCCAGACGTGAGAGGCCAGGCAGGAGAATGGGGCCCGGTGTTCTTCCGGGGAGACTGCATCAGGGCCCCAGGACTGGCGCATGGAGCCTCGGTCCTGTCCTGACTGCACTGCCCCGCCCTGGCCAGGAATTGAGCTCCCTGGTGGCCGTGGTGAGAAGCACCCAGCTTTCAGTTGCCCCACGGCAAACACTGATGGCAAATGAGGCAGGCGAGGGGCTTGGGGGAGCGGGGACTCGGGCCCCAGCCCGTGGCTGCCGGCCCAGGATGAGGAAGGCAAGGCCAGGCCTTGCGGCCCTCCCTTCCGGAGAAAGAGGACCTGGGTGAGGCAGGACAGGGTGCTGGGCGGGGGCTTTCTGAGCCTGCCTTCCAGGAAGTCTGTCAGTGGGGTTCCCCCAGCCCCACTTAAATGCTCAGACACTCCCTACCCCCAGGGGCCCTGCAGGCCAGGCGCCTCACTGCTCTGCTGCCCTGGTTAGCGCTGGGATCTCAATGCAATCCTCACACAGACCTAGGTCCTAGCCCTGTTCCCACAACACAGAGACTCAGACAAGAAGCCCAGAGAGGTTAATTCACTTAGCCAAAGTCACACAGCCAGTGTGCATAACAGCAGAGGTCCAGACCCAGGCTTGTTGGACTCCAGAACCCACGCTTTCCTCCCGGAAGCTGTGGTGTCGGCCCACAGAGCTTGGGTCCTCTGTCCCCACCACACTGGTTCCGCCTCCGGTCCCCAGACCCGGGGAGGACGGGCGCTCGGACGCATCTGTGTGTGAGCCGCCTCACCACATCCTTCCCGCGCACCAGGCGCCCTCCCCAGCAGCCACGCTCTATTTATACGCCCGTGGCTGTCGCAAGGCCGGGCTTCCCTGGCTCTTCCCAGGCCTCCAGAAATGAGAAGGGGGAGTTTCCAGCAGAGGTGGTTTCCATGGAAACGCCTCTTACAGAGCTTGACTGGGGCGCCCTGGGCCTCAGGGACCAGGTGCTGGGGCTGCCTCAGCTTGGAGCCTGGGGGATGGCAGCGTCTGTCCCAGAGGCTTGTGTTGGGACGCCAGGGACCGTCACCCCGGCAATGGGGGGGGGGCAGAGACACAAGAAAGAGCAGGAGGGTGCGGGGCGGGGGTACTGGGGCTCAGTGCACCCCGCGGCTGCTCGGCCCTCTGCAGAGAGGCCCTGTCCCCTGGCTGTGGCAGGCAGGTGTGAGGCCCAGGCTCACGGACTGACATGCGGGGACAGACGGACCCGAGGTAACACGGGGCTCCCTCCCCTCTGCCCGCATCACCCTGGGTGCTGGGGGCACCGCTCCCTGGAGACTACGCCGGGGACTCACCCTGTCCCCGAGGGCAAGGGCTTCCTGAGAAGGGGCCATAGAGGACAGGAGGGCCACCCGGGGGACCTGGGCACGCTCAGCTGGGTCACCGAGTGCCAGGGAGCCGGAGCCCTGCCCAGTGCCGGCTGCATATCAAAGCCCGGGGCAAACAGCAAACGCAGGCTCTGCTTTGAAACTTATTAAGGGCTAGGCTCGGCGGGATGCATCTGTAATCTCAGCACTCTGGGAGGCTGAGGCAGGAAGACTGCAAGTTGGAACCCAGCAAGGGTAACTTCGCAACTTGGAGAGTCCCTGTCCCAAAACAAAAACGGCCTGGGATGGAGCTCAGCTCGAAGGCCCTGATCCCACGGCCAGCCGGGAGCAGTGCTGTGACAGAACCCAGGGGCAGAGCCCAGAGATGGGGATCACTTGGACCCCAGGCTGAGCTTTCGGTTCACCCGCAGTGAAACTCTTCAGAGCTGGGACTGGTACTGCTACAGGGCGTGGGGGCGCCACCCCCCCAGCAGCGCCCCAGAGCCAGTGGGAACCAAGGCGCCCCGGCCAGCAAGCTCCCAGGCCGGACCTAGACCCTGACTCCCTCACGAGGTCCCCTCCTCCCCTCCTGGGACAGAAAGGTCACCTGTTTCCCCCGGGGAAACTGAGGCACGGGTCAGGGTGTTCCCATGGTTGCTTAGTCCAATGGGAGCCCTGTAAGCACCGTGACGTGGGGCTTGGGGGGGTCCCCGGTTTTCCTGACCACCTCTCTGGGGAGCAGTGATCCCTTCTCTGGCTGGGAGAGCCCCTGCTATAGTTTCCAGGAGGCCCTGTAGCCTCACCTGGGCCCCGCCCACCCCCCAGGGACCCAGACCCAGCGCTGTCAGCTGCCAGTGTCCGCCGGGTCACACCGCTGGGGGAGGTCAAGGATTGGGACAGAGCCGCACAGCCAGCCGCAGCCAGGACCTGAGTTCTGTCCCGAGGGAGGGCCTGATGCACAGAGACGGGACAGCGAGCACCCGCCACCGCCCACCTGCTGCGGGGACCAGTGGGTGCACTGCTGCTTCGGGGCCCCGGGGCTTCCTCTGATTTCAGAGGTGCAGATGGGAGACGGGCCGGCTTACAGCAACAGAGGAAACTGAGGCAGCGCGGACAGCCTGAGTCCCTCACCCAGGGTCTCGGAGCACCAGAGCTCCCCGCTCTGTAACAGCACGACCGTGTTCACAGCAGCCCTGGTGGCTGGGCGGGGTCCCTGTCCCCATTTATGGGAGCGCAGCCCACAGCCCGGGACCCCACCCAGAGACCCTGCAGGAACAGATTCTGGGACGGGGTTCAGTGCCCCCCAGGACTTGCAGGGAGCTGGACAAAGGGACCTCCAGCTCCAGCGTGGTGCCGAAGCACCAAAAGGTCCCCAGCCAGGCCCCAGGTGCCTCGGGACAGCAGTGAAGACCTGACCCCATGACCCCACTGCTGGGAAAGGAGTCTCGCTCCCCGAACTGCTGGCTTCTGCCTGTCTCATAGCCAAGTAAATGTCCTCCTGTCCTCTGAACCCATGATTTCCCCTTTTGCTTTGGCTGCTAGGAAACTCAACACTCAAGTCAGGAACAAGAGTATTCCTCTCAGCATAAGTTCTGCTCTCTCATTTTGGCTTTAGTTACCCGGTTGGGATCCAGCTCTAGTTCTCCTGGAAAACAGGCTGGGTGTGGATTATAAACAAGGAATGAGGATTTAGGTGAGAATGACCACCATGCAAATGTTATCAGCAAGGACTCAGAAGCCAGGATGTCTGGGTTCTAATCCTGGGTCTGCTACTTTGGAGCTGTGTGACCTTAGACAAATTGCCTAACCTCTCTGTGCTGCAGTTCCCAGCACATCCCTAAGGCTGCAGAAGAAGCCATGTGCATACACCAGGCCCCATAAACGATCTCTGGGACAGTCACAAGACCCAACCCTCTTTCCACTCCCTTCTCTCCTGTGCCTCTGTCTTTAGAGTCTAAATGCCCAACACTGGCTCCCTAGTCTGGTGCCGTGGCAGCCACCTTGTAACCATGAGGTGAGTGACATCCTGCTTAAAAGCCATCATGGCAGTGAGGATACTCAAAGCCAGGGTCTCTGAGCCTCCAAACCAGGCTGCTGTCCCCTGTGCTCTCCACACAGTCCACAGAACCGGAGGTGTCTGTGATAACAGAAAGGCTTCTTGTCTCCGAGGTGCCCAGACTGATGTGGCGGGTGAGGACTCACCTTGCCCACGTTGAAGTAGAAGAGGGTCCCGGCCACCACCTGGGCAACGAGGATAAGCAGCAGGAAGGCGAAGTACTAGGCAGAAGGGGGAAGGGGGGTGGGGATCAGCGGGGATGCCCCGCCCATCTCCCGCCCATTCCCCCGCCCATTCCCTGCCCATGCCCCGCCCCAGGGTGGGCCCCGACTCACCAGCCCCAGCAAGCAGCGGACCTCGTTGATGGCGCCTATGCAGCCCAGGAAGCCCATGCTCATGGTGACCGCGCCCACGGCGATGAAGACATAGGCGCCCACCTGCAGGGAGCTGTAGGAGGTTTCTAGGAGGAAGACGGGGACACGGCTCGCTGAGGGCAGGGTCATTGGGGACAAAATTAGCAGGTGTGGCTGGGCGCCAAGTGCACGCCTGTGCCAGCACTTGGGAGGCTGAGGCAGGAGGATCGCCTGAGTTTGAGGCCAGCCTGGGCTACACAGTGTGTTCAAAGCCAGTCTGAACTACACAGTGAGGCCCTGTCTAAACTGGGGTAACCCATCAGAGGGCAGCCTCCTGCACCCCCCTAGGGGCTGCCTCCCCTGGATGTGCCCATCCTCATGAGAACTGCACCCTCACCCTGACCCAGCCCGGCCTGCAGCCTGCTCTAGTTTTCTCCTTGGCACCGATCAGGATCACGCGTGTTCCACTCCTTACCGCCTCTTCTCACTCATTTCTGCTCCTGCAGACCCAGGGATGCTCGAGGTAAGGTGAGGGCTTTCCCTGCTGCGCCCCCTGCTGGCCAGGTGGTGCCTAACACTATAAGGGCAGCATGAATTTCTTCTGAACTAAGCGGGGGCGGCTGGTGGCACCAAGGAGGAAACTGAGGCTCCCCAGGATGCGGGAGCGGGGCTGTGAGGCCGGAACCTGGTGGGGTGGGACGGAGACCATCAGGAGGCCACACAGGCTTCCTGGGGTCAGGGATCATGAGGGGCGGGGCAGGCAAGGGCGCCCCTGGACCCTCTAGAGCGGAGCAAAGGAGCCCAGAGTGAGGACGAGGCTCCTTCCGGTCTCCTGGCGTCTCCTCCAGGAAGCTCCCGGGATTGCTGCTCTGCTTCCCCGGGTTGTGCACTGGGGGAGGGCTGGTAGGGCGGGATGGAGCAGGCATCACCTGGGGCCGCATCCCCCAGCCAGGTGAGCCTGAGTCACCTCCCTGCGCTGTGCAACATGCCTGGCCCAGGGCCTGGATGTGAGGACTGGGGGGTGGGGGGATGTCACACGGGCCTGGCACACAGTAGGTCAGGGGCCCTGGCTCCAGTGCTGACCCTGCTGGCTGCTGTACATAGCTGAGCAGGTTGTGATGCTCCCAGCCTCAGTTCACCCTGATGTACAGTGCTGGCCAGTGGGTCATTGTTTCGGAGCCCCAGATGGCTGAGGACCGACTGCAGGGATTTGAAATGATCCCCTCCTCAGGCCCCACCCATATGGGTGAATCAGGTCCCCAGGGGTGGGTGGGGCTTAGGCCCTGAGGGTGATGTGATGGGCCCTGAGCTGGGTGTGGTGGGGACCTGTAATCCTACCAGTCTGGGAGGCTGAGGCAGGAGGGTCTCAACATCAAACCCACCAACTTAGTGACTTAGGAGACCCTGTCTCAAAATAAAAACTTTAACGGGGTGGGCACGGAGCTCAGTTCGAAGGCCCTGGGGATCACACACACACACACACACATACACACACACACACACAGAGCCCTGGGCAGGGTGCAGCCTGGGCAAAACTGCAGCCAGCGGGGCCCTCGGACTCTGCCCTGGGTGCAGTGCCTGTTGGGTGGGGAGGGGGCCTGACCAGGGCCGAGGAGGGTGTCCCTGGCTTGGAAGAGTGTGGAGGCTGATGCAGGAAATGCACCCCACGGGAAAGGGCTGACAGCCTGGCCAAAGATGGGTCACCCCGGCTTCACCTCCCTGGAGGCTGGGGTGACAGCTGCAGGCTCCCCATTGCCCGTCCTAGCCAGGTGCCGTTTTATTTAAGCCAAGCAGCTGTCAGGGACTGGAGCTCAAACTGGTTGCCTCCTGCAGCTGCTGGGAGGACCAGGGAGCCAAGGCCGCCCTCGGGCAGGGCAGGGCAGGGCAGGGCAGGGCAGGGCAGGGCAGGGCATCTGTGTACCAGCAGAGGAACAGAGCAGCAATCCCAGAAGGCTTCCTGGAGGAGATGCCACGAGACTGGAAAGAGCCTCATCCTCACGCTCTGCTCCAGAGTAGTCAGGGGCTCCCAGGCTGTGGCTCACCCCAACCTGTGCTCAGGACCAAAGCTTTGGGTTGCATCCTACACCCATCAGTGATTCAACTTCTCTGAGCCTCTGTTGGGGACCAGGTCTCACTATGGAGCCCAGGCTGGCCTCAAACTCGCCGTGAGCCTCCTGCCTCAGCCTCCTGAGCGCTGAGATCCCTATTTCTTCCTGTGTGCCGCAGGAACAGAACACTGTCCAGCTCCCACGCGGGCTGTGGGGCATGAAGACAGCTGGCCCTGTGAGACGCCGTGACAAGCGGCACTCACGCGCCCAAGACGCCTGGGTCGAGGCTGGGTGGGGGCCTGCGCCTCCTGCTCATCCCTGCAGTGCTGTGGTGGGGAAGTCACATGGATCAGGGGATGCAGGGCTTGGCCTGTGAGAGGCTTTTCTGGGGCTCCCAGGACCAGGGTGTGTTATTTGGGGAGGAAGAATATTCGCTGAAGCCTGGCTCAACCAGAACCCAGGCCCCGTCCGGAGGGCAGCAGAGAGGAGCCCAGCACTGCCCACCCTGCCCACGGCCTCCCGCGCGTCCCAGCCCTGGGGCTCTTACGCAACACGGAGATGAAGCTGGTGCGGTCGGCCAGGATCCACACCCCGAAGCCCAGGATCACGGCCCCCAGGATCTGCGGGGGAGCAGCAGTCAGTGGGGGGGCGTGGGGTAGGCAAACCCTGTGAGCCGGAGAGCAGGACCCCGGGGATCCCACTGCCTTTTCTCTTTTTTCTTTTCTTTTTTGTACCAGGACTTGAACTCAGAACCTTGGGCTTCCCAGGCAGGTGCTGTGCCACTGAGCTATATCCCTGGCTCCTGTTTTGTTTGTTTTGGAGACAGGGTCTCCCTATGTAGTTCAGGCTGGCTTTGAACTCAAAAATCAAAAGAGAGAGAGAGAGAAGAGAAGAGAGGAGGGAAGGGGGAGGAAAGGGGAGGGGAGGAGAGAGGGAAGTACATGAGGGGTAACAAAGCAGGCCGGGATTACTGGCCTCTGTTCCCCACCATCTGGCCAGGTTCCCCCAAGTTCACCTCCCCAGTAGGGTCCCTGCCCAGGCCCCAACACCTGGTGGCTCAGGCTGGGGCAACACCACAGACCGAGGGAAGGTCGCCCCTCAAGGCTGGCTGTGACCACCCACAGAGCCCCACCTTTGTCACCAGCCCTGGGTTTCCCCTCCGCTGTGAACCCCAGAGCACAGGTCAGGTCCAAGGCCACGGCTGCCTGAGCCAGGCGGGCCAGGGCCTCCCTCGGGCAAAGTACAAACTCAGAATCAAGATGAGCCATGCTTAGCAGCAACAGTTAAAAAAAATAAAATCAAGCACCGGGCGTGGGGGCAAATACCTGTAGCCCCAGCCCTCGGGAGGCTGAGGCAGGTGGATCACCACAAGTCTGAGGCTAGTCTGGACTACACGGTGAGTTCAAGGCCAGGCTGAATGACATAGTTGGAGGACACTGCCCCCTGCCCCCTGCTGACCTCTACCAGAGCCATCACTGAGGAGTCCCTCTGGTCAGGGTGCCCTGTTCCTGTCCTTTTGAACACAGGGAAACTGAGGCCCTGACTTCCGCTACCAGGGGCTAGCCGGTGGGCTCCAGGGATGCGTGGCATCCGTCCTGGGCCTTACACAGAAAGAGAGGGTCTGGGGACAGGAAGGCCACTGAGTCACTGGAGAGGGGCAGGGTCCTCCACTACACAGCTGGAGGGGCCCAAGGGGGCTGTCCAGGGCCTGGGGACGGTGCCCACCAGAGCCCTGCCCAGCGACCAGCTACACCCCTCTGGGAAGGCAAGGGGCAGCCTCTCCAAGGGGTGGGGGACAAGTCGGAAAACGCCCTCTGGGCAAACCTGATCCCAAGTCCCTAAGACCCCAGCCCATGGAAAGGAACCCCGAGAGGTCCCTGCCACCCCCAAAGGCTGATGACCGAAGTGTGACCGTCAGGTGCGCTGGCCCAGCCTGCAGGCCATGGGCAGCAGAAAGGAGGCCCGGCGGGCGGCCTACCAGAATCAGCAATGCCTGCAGCCCTTTCTTTGTGAGCTGGGACTGGGGCGGGGGCCCCACATCCGCCGACCCCCAGCCTTGCTCCCGGGAAAAGTAGCCATGGTGATTTGCTGGGGTGCTGGGGCGGGAGGGTGCCGGCCATACTGTGGGGTCTGGTGTGCCCAGGGCAAGTTTCCAAGCTACAAACCCCATCTGTTCACCCTGGAAGGTGCAGGGGGCCTGTCCTGCCCCCAGGCAGCCACGCCTGTCACCACCCAGAGCCTTTGCATCCCTCCCTGACCAGGCAGGGCCTCTGCCCCTGAGCACCCAGGTACACAGGCATCTGGATCCACAGGGAACAGGACAGGAAGGGACCCCGATCAGACCACACCCAGCTCCCTAACCCTAACCCTAACCCTAACCCTAACCCTAACCCTAACCCTAACCCTAACCCTAACCCTAACCGCGGGAGGGAGGAGAGGGTATCTGCGCTCCCGAATCCCACTCTCTGTGTCATCTGGCAGAGCCCCAACCCCTCTCCATCCTGAGGCCCAGGGCTGCTCCACGCTGCCGCACGCCCACCCACCCCGGCCGGGGACCAAGTGTCCACCAGGGCAAGCTTGGCTTCCCCCCGGGCAGCTGCTTCCCAGAGGCCGGGTCAGAACCTGGCCACCAAGCTGGGGGCGCCCAGGGTGGACCCCGGCACCGGGTGGATCCAGGCCTGGTAGCTAGGACAAGCTGGTGGCTGACAGACAGCAGGGCACACAGCTCCAGGAGGATCGCCATGAGCTCGAGGCCAACCTAGACTACCTATTGAGACTCTGTCTCAAAAACAAAACATAACAAAAAAGAATAAAATTTCACTTTCCAGGGAGCCCCCAAATGAACATTGAGATATTTTCCTCTCCTCTCAAAAATAGTCATGTTTTTATGAATTGATACATTTGAAAAATAAAACTGGATCATCATAAACATCACGTCCCAGAACCTGACTTTTAGCAGTTTCGGGTGAACCGGTGAGATGGAGGAGCCACACCCCAACACGCTCTGGGCCGCTGGCACCCCACTGCATGCACACACGTCCACACACACACGCCTACGTACGCATGCACGCAGGCACGCACACTCACACACTCGCACGCAGCCTGGCAGCTCGGGGCAGAGGCAGGCAGTGCCAGGCCGGAGGGGAGAACCCAGGCTCCAGGGGAGCCAGCTCCAGATGTGCCACGATGCCCACATCTGGGCGGACTGTGGCCAGGGGCCCTGGGAGGCCTGCGGGGGGCTGTTGGGAAAAGGGGGGCCCTGTGCCCCTGCCCCAGGCTCAGCCCTTGGGAGCTCCGGTGTGGCAAGGTGGGGGAGGGGGCTCCGGGAAGGACTGTGCAATACCTGCAGGGTGGGGGGGCGCCCCGGCCGTCCTCCTCCCACCCCTCCAGTACCCTCCACTCCTCCATCCCCCGGCACAGGCTCTGGAAGAGGCAGCCATGCAGGGATACCACTGGGAATCCTGTGCTACCCCCAGCCTCCTTCCAGGGGGTCCAACCCTGGCCCTCACGAGGACACCCACCACCCCGTGACACCCAGGATGGCCCTGGGGGTGTTGGGACTGTCCAGCTTCGGGCACTTACGAAGAAGAGCAGGTTGAAGAGGAACAGGAAGTACTTGGTGACCTTGATGCAGGCCTCCCCCATGCTGCTGGGCCCGGAGCTCCCTGGGGAGGGGCGAGAAGGTGGGGGTCAGGGGGTGGAGGTGGGGAGCCCACGCGGGGACCTCAAGCCCCAAAGCATCTCTGTTCCCTCATGGAGAAGCAAGTCACTGTCGCTGCTTCCTGGGTCGCCACCCGTCCAGGAAGTGTGGGCCGTAGAAGTCTCAGGCTGGGATCTAGAGAGGCAGGGGCGGGGCTGCCACCCTGGGGAAGCTCACCCCTGCACCCCAACTTTGGAACTTGGTCCACACCACCAGGCCAGGAGGTCAGTGGTGGCCTGAGGGAGACCCTGGGAAGAGGCCTGCAGTTTGTTCCACCTTGGCTTCTCAGAATGAGCGCCCCCACAAGGAAATACGTATGCATTTGACAAACACAGAAAACCACAAATCAAATAAAAATTGTTATCTCACCCAGAGATAAAACCTTCCCTCACTTTAAGTAGCTACACTTCCTGTGTGTGTGTGTGTGTGTGTGTGTCCAGTGGTTTTACACGGCTCATCACCCACAGCCCACTGTCTGCTTTCTGCTGACAAACCGTTTTACTACAAAATCTACCTGCTCGTAGGGGTCCCTTTTCTTGATCAGTACTTATTAACATTTTGCGGGTCATGGACTCCCCTAGAAAATTCATGTGTAGGTAGCATTTTGTAAACAATTTCAGGAACCCCAATGACCTCAAGTTAAAACCCCAGATATACTGCCAGGTGTGGTGGCGCATGCCTGTAATCTCAGCACTTGGGAGGCTGAGGCAGGAGGATCACCTTGAGTTTGAGGCCAGCCTGGGATACAGTGAGTTCAAGGGCAGCCTGCACTACCTAGTGAGACCCTGTCTTAAAAAACAACACAACCCCCAGATACAGGCAGGCCACAAAGCACCTGCCCAAAGCTCTAAGATGGAACACCGCCCGGTTGTTTCTGAGTTGTCACAGTCACTTGGGTGACACCAGCTGTGCTTCTGCTATGACACAGACCACAGTCGAGCCTGCAGGAGGTCCCAGGGGAGGAGACAAGCAAAGCAGTTTGCCCTCTGCTTGTCCCAAGACCAGACAGCTCTGCGGGATGAAGGGAGCAGCCCAGCGTGACAGCTGGCCTGGGACGGCTGTGAGGACAGCGGCGGCCAGGGTGGGGGAGGAGCAGCTGCACTCTTCCTGCTGTGAATGTGCCTGTCTGCCGGGGGTCCCCGCATCTCTGGCTGCACCCACACAAGATCCTGCTCCTTCCTTGCCAAGCAGGAGCTCTGAAAGGGACCCATGGGGATGGCCAGCTTCCTTCGTCCTGTGGGGTCCTCAAAGGGGCCCTTGTCTGGTGGCAAGGCGGCAGCTGGGAACCCCGTGGCCCAGGTCCCAGGCCGGGTAGCGCGGCCATTCCGTTGCTATTCCCACCGCGGGGAACCTCGGCTGTTCTCCTCTCTGCTTGCCCACTGCATCCCGCAGTGGGGTAAGCGCTCAGCACCCTGTGGGTAAACTGAGGCACTGACGGTGAATGACTTGCCCAAGGTCATCGGGAGGAGAGCAGCAAGGATGGAGCCGGGCCTCTGGGCACCGCACTAGAGGCAGTGGTTCCCACGCTGAAACAAGAGCAAAACGGCTCTTGAGTGGCAGGAGGCTCAGCCAATCAGGACAGCCCCT
>NW_004955422.1:3049603-3081543 GCF_000276665.1 Chinchilla lanigera
GGGGTGGGGGTGGCTGGGGCAACCGGTTGGGGAGGGTGAGCCCTGGATAAGTCTCTGCCTTGCGGGTGTGGGCGTGTCAGGCTGTGGAGACCCCGGCGCTGGCTTCTGAGGGCCTGGGCTGTGTCCCAGCCCTGCCTTCCCCAGCCCGGGGGACGCGCCTCAGCCTGTCCTTGCCCGGGAGAAGTAAGGACTCGGCCGACTGACCCGTCCCTGCCTGCCTCGCCTGTCCATTGTGAGCGAAGAACAGAGTTTACATTTCTGAATACTAAAAAGAGAGGGAGACACGTTGGAACACCTGGAAATGCCATGCAGTTCAAACGTCGGTGTCTGCGGCCACCACCACCTCAGCCCTCGCCCACGACATTTCTCTCCAGGTCCTGGTGCTGGGGGCAAAGGGGTCCGCGACAGGGTCTGCAGGAGGAGCAGGGTGCCCTGTGCATGGGCCCTCTGGGGCCAGAGGGACAGCAGCGGAGAGGAGACGAGCGTCCAGGACCGGGCCCAGATCCAGCTGCGCCAGCGTGTGGCCCCAGGGAAGAGCCTGCCTGGCCGTCGCCTCCCCGTGGGGTGGGTCCTCCTAGCACCTGCTGCCATGGAGACAGCGAGGGCAGCGCCTGGCACCCCCGGGGCTCCGTGAGCCTCGCCGGGTCCGTGTCTGTCGTCAGCGCCAGCTGGCTGGGTCCTTGCAGAAGTGAGGGACGAGTGTCTCGTTTGCAGAATGTCCTCCGGTGCCCTTTCTAGTGTGCACCTGCTGTACACGGCGGGGGCGGGGGGCTTCCTTGCTGGGGTCCGTCAGCGCCCTGCCACCAGGAAAGGCAGCGCGAACGCCGCTCACGGGACAGCAGGCACGGTGACCATGTCCAGGCTATAATTCAAATTCCCCGGATGTATCCTTTTCTGCAAATCTGTCCATACAGTGAAACTCTTCTGCTGATATTTTACTAACTGCTGTTTTGATTCCTCGCCCCAGACAATGCCTCCTGCAGGAGACCCCTCCTCCAGCCAGCCCCGCCTCACTCATGCCTGGCCCCCAGGAGAGAGGGTGGGTAGGAGCTTCTTTCCGGTAGCACTGGCTATGGAGTAGCCCCCAGAATAGGCTCCCGCGTGAGACTGCCTGAGTTGAATGCAGGTCTGTCACCTCCTAGCTGTGTGACCTTGGACATGTGACTGAACCCTTCTGAGCCCCACTCTACTGATCTGTGAAATGAGGAAGATGGAACGTGTTTCTCAGATTTTTCCAGATACTAAATTAGCTAAAGTGGTTAAAATGCCTGGCATATGGTCAGCTGTCAGGAAATGGCAGTTACTGTAGCTCATCCTGCTGTACAGTAATTTCTACTTGTCCTCTGCCCATGCGCTGTGATGCTGGAGGGGGAAGACTATTTGTTCCTCAGGAGGACAAAGTAGCTGATCAAGAATGCCACTGAGAGAATAAATCAATGGGTAGATAAATGCACGGATGGATGGATGGATGCTAAGGTGAGTGACAGGACAGATGGATATATGGGTAGACAGATAGATGAATCAATGGCAGAATGGATGAATGCATGGATGGGTAGATGGATAGATGGGTGGTTGATGGGTAGAAGGATGAGTAGATGGATAGGTTGGTGGGTTGATGGAGGGATGGGTAGATGGATGGGTGGAAGGAGGGTAGATGGATAGGAGGGTGGGTTGATGGGTGGAAGGATGGGTAGATGGATAGGTGGGTGGTTCATGGGTGGATGGGTGGAAGGATGGGTGGAAGGAGGGTAGATGGATAGGAGGGTGGGTTGATGGGTGGAAGGATGGGTAGATGGATAGGAGGGTGGGTTGATGGGTGGAAGGATGGGTAGATGGATAGGAGGGTGGGTTGATGGGTGGAGGGGTGGAAGGATGGGTGGGTGGATAGGTGGGTGGTTCGTGGGTGGATGGGTGGAAGGATGGGTGGGTGGATGGGTGGATGGGTGGGTAGATGGATAGCTGAGTCAGTGGATGCATGGATGGATGGATGCATGCTGGGTAGATGGATGGATGGGGTGGGGAGGAGGGCAGGAGGGACTGCCACAGGGACACCAGTACTTCAAGTGCGCAGCTACCTTAAAGGAGTCAGACACCCACTGCCCCTGAGTCAGCTGAGACCATGCTCTGGCCTCTTCTGTCCTCACTCAAGGGTGTGCCCTGGATGCAGGACCCACTGCCCCGCCTTCCCACGTCCTCGAGGTCCGTGGGTGCAGGAGCTGGGGCTGAGAAAGGCTGGTGTCTCTAGGGGTCACCTCTCTGTTTTGCCGCCTCCCCCACGAATCAGTCCCTGGCCTAGGCTGGAGGAGTAGTTTGCAGCCTGGCCTGGGACCCAGAGGTTCCTGAAAAGCCTTGGGGAGACCAAGGGGGGGACCATGGTGATTCTAGGCCCAGTGTCAGGAGGCTCGGGCTTGGCCGCCGCCCGAAGGCACCGCAGTGTGACCTCACCCCAGTGACTGCCCTCCCACCCCCTCCTCCTCACCTGTCCCGTGACGAGCGGCGCAGTGATTTCCTTAGCGAATCCTCAGAAGGCGAGTCCAGGAGACACGGGCCCTATCAGGGACAGAAGGTTGCGCTGTCACCGGGGTGGGGGCAGCCAGTCTCCTCTCTGACTCGCCCTGCATTAGACTTCCGGTCCATGAGATGCTCAGCCCCACACATGGACAGTCTGCCCGAGTTGCTGCAAAATGCTCTGCACTTAATAGCTCCCAACACCGGCGCCCTTAGGAGACACCAAGGCGGGGCTTCCATAGGTCCCCACAGGCGGCACTCGCAGCTCTAAGTGCTGTAGGGTCCAGGGAAGGGCGGTGAGTGGCCACTGTCCCCACTAAGTGCTCGGCCCAACACCTAAGAGCCCACGTGCCTCCTCCTTCCGGCCCCACAGCCCCAGCGAGCCCTGGGCTGCCTCCCCTCTGCCTGGACCAGCGCAGGCCTGCGGGTCACAGTTCCAGCCCTGTCCTCCCAGCCCTTATCCGCACGGCAGGGAGGACGCCGGGAACACAGCCTGCATCTTGTTCCTCTCCGCCTGCAGCCAACAACTCACTGGCTATAAAATCCAGTCTCAAAAGCTGGGCATGGCGGTGCACATCTATAATCCCCAGCATGTGGGGGACTGAGGCAGAGGGTTGCTGGGAGTTTGAGGCCAGCCTGAGCTACACAGTGAGTTCAAGACCAACCTGGACATAGTGAGACCCTGTCTCAAAACACACAAAAAACCCAGACTCCTTATGTAGCCAATGGGCTCTTTGTGGTTTGCCCTGTCCCTCTTCCCTCTTGTTACCCCTGGCCTTCCACTTAGTCTCTTCCCTATTGGCCCAGAGCCCGTGGCCTCTGCCCACCTCAGGGCCTTTGCACTTGCTGTTCCTCTGCCAGAATTGGTCTTCCCAGGGATCTCGTTTCCTGATCTACACTCAGCTCTCACTGCCAGCTGCTCAGAGGACCCTGCCCATGCCAGTGCCAGGCGCAGGCACCAGCATCTACAGATGTCACCCGGCCTCTTTGTCTGCATCCCCACGAGGGTGCAGGTTCCTTGGGAGGAGGGGGCACATCTGTCTCTGTCACCCTGTGTCCCAGAGCCCTGAACGTGCTTTGTCCACAGCGAGTGCTCGGTGTGCGGGCCGGGATGAGGAGAAGAAGGGTCTGGAGAGGTGGGTCAACTCTGATCTGCGGGCAGAGGCTCTCCTTCCCAGCAATGGCATGGCTGCCTTGTGGGTGGCTTCCCCAAGACTGTCTGTCTGTGAATTTCCTCTGCCTCACAGAGCTGGTGGGAGCTTGTCCTAAAATATGCACCTGCGGTAGGCGCCTTTGCTCAGGCTACAAAGCCCCGCTGGGCGTGGGGTTCTCTCTTCTGGTTTGCAAACGCTCTCGGGCAGGGGCCCCTGTCCGGGGATTGTGCTGGAGGATCAAGAGGCGCTGGTCCTGGTGCCGGCCAGAGGCCCTGATGCACTCCTGGGCATACAGCCTGGGCACCTGCAAGTTTGAGCTCCGCCCTCAGGGAGCCTGGCCCGGCCCTCTGCCCCCACTGAAATCTAGCAGACCTGGTTTCCTGGGGGAGCAGCTGCCTGGAAAATGTGTCACCTGAAGCTCCCCGCGCCTCTGACCCACCCTTGACTCCCTGCAGACTTGCTGCCGGGTCGTTTACCAGCACAGTATCACTGTGCCTGACACCTTTGGGGTCACTGCCCTTTCGAAGGGGCCCAGAGACAGTGAGAGACCAAAGGTCACACAGCAAGCTGGGCCGAGCACGCTGCGGAGGGCGGGGAAATTGGGGTGCACAGCTCTGTTCCCCCACCCCTTCCCCTTTCCTTGCTCAGCGGTGCTTCCGTGTGGAGAGGCAGAACGAGCACTGGGCGCATGGGTCCCACGCCTGGTTCTGCGCGTGCTGGCCGCAGGGCCTCAGGGGCCCTGCAGAAGGACTTCCTGCTCAGCACATGGGGACACTGACCCGCCCCGCCCCACGGCTGTAACAGTTGCTTGCCATCGAGCCCGCGGACAGTGGCCTCAGTCCATCAGATGCCCCGGCCTGTCCTCCCCCTGTGGCCCTGGACAGTCCACCCCTGTTCTTTCGTTCTCCCAGCTGTAAAACGAGGCTGGGCAAGGTGGTGCACGCCTATAGTCCCAGCACTTGGGAGGCTGAGGCAGGAGGCTCATCGTAAGTTCGAGGCCAGTCTGGGCTACATAGTGAGTTCAAGACCAGCCTGAACTACATAGTGAGACCCTGTCTCCAAAGCAAACAAACAAAACCAAACAATCAACCCAGCTGTAAAGTGAACTTGACCGTGACTTACATGAGGTCCAGAGGTGTGAGTATGTGTTAAGTGCCTGGCGCTCTGTAAGCAATACATAATTGAGAGCAAAGAGGGTCAAGGCAGTCACTGGAAGGACCCAGATTCCCTGAGCCACAGTCCGGAGCTCTCTGTGGGCTTCTTGCAGCCCCCGGTGTGTGCCCAGCCTGGGGGCTCGGAGCCTGGGAAGCTGTCGCTGCTCCTGGGAGGGCTGGGAGTGGACCTCTGCCCGCTGCATAGGCAGGGCCTTTGTCCCCAGCTCTGTGCTGGGAAGTCTGGCACGGATCCCTGGCATGAACTCAGCCTGTGGCCGGGCAGAAAGTGGAAGTGGACAGCCCGCCCCACCCAGGCCTTGCACCTGTGTGGATGGTGGCCACTGCCTCCCTGGACTTTGTCCTGACTCTGGTGGGAAGGGCTGGCCAGGCCCGTGTTTGCTTTCACGTCTGACAGGCGGAGGATTTCCTGAAACCCCAGCCCAGTCGGGGCAGCTTTCTGACCCTCCGCTATCGTATTTTGCAATCTCTGGTCTCACATTCGGTTGTTGTTGTTGTTGTTAAAATCAAAAGAAAATAAAAACCACCAGTGTTATTCTGGGCCCGGGAGAAATGTGAGGCTGCCAGGCCAGGCGGGATTGGCGTCTTGGGTTTCCCGTAAGATCTAGTTTAATCCCAGTTTGCTGTGTGAGCCCAGCCAAGGCCGCTTCTCAACCTCTCTGAGCTCCAAGTCCCCGCCCTGAGTCCCGGGATGCCAGGGGGCACACGGAGAGGACAGGGCTTGGCCTGCAGTCCCTGGTCCAGGCTCTGACCCCAGGGCTGCAGAGAAACCAGCTCAGCACACCGTAACTCACCTGTACGTGTGGATGGGAGCTGTAAGTCAGAGGGACAGGTACGGATGGTCTGAGAGGCTTTGGGAGCCCCAGATTCTAGAGCCCGTAACGACAAGACCCAGATTCCCAGGGGGATTCTCAGGAGTCAGCTGCCTTTAGAGACCCTGTTCCCAGCCCCACATCAGAGGCAGAATAATAAGCCGGATCACAGTGTGGACTCTGAACGACACAAAACCCAAATTCCAGTCTCGTGTCTCAAAGCTGTGTGACCTTTGGCAAGTTGCCTGCCCACTCTGCACCCCAGGGTCCTCTCCTGTAAAATGGGTTATGGGGGCTTGTCCGGGACGAAGGCGGAGTCAGCTGGCTGAAACCCGGGATGCAGGCAGGACAGGGACCAAGGAGACTCAGGCGTGACAGCGAGGAGTCCCTCTGCACAGCAGGAGGGTGTGCAGAAAGGGCGTCCCTTGGGAGGGGTAAGGAGTGGACGCGATTGGATGAAAGACAGGATCAGAAAGGGTTAAGCAAGCAGCACATGTGCCTGCTGCTAATTGATCTCATCTCAGCCCAAGCCCAAGCAGGACCAGGGGCTCAGAGGGTGGCGCACCCTTCCTGCTCGTGCAGGCAACAGTGACCAGCTCAGCTCCGTGCCCCGAACCCTCTGACTCAGAAGTTCATGGCCCTGCCCACTTTGAGACAGTCAAGGAAGCAGGTGTTGAGGGGAGCAATGCTGGCACCCCAAACCTTTGGAGTCCACGAGGTCAGGGGTAGGACTTGGCAGCTACAGGGTCAGAAAACACCTTGCACTTCAGAGCCCTGCCCTGGTCGGTATGGTGGCACATGACTGTAATCCCAGCACTGGGGAGACTGAGGCGGAAGGATCGCCATGAGTTTGAGGCCAGCCTAGGCTACATAATGAGCCCAGCCGTGATCAAGGTGAGCACAGCGGGCCGGGCTTCCCCAGGGCCTCAACCAAGTTTAGTGCTAGAGGTGACCTCAAAGAGGACAAACAGCATGCCCTCCCTGCAGTGACTGGCTCCAGGGCTTCGGGGCCGAAGGAGCTGCCCTCCCAGGGGTAGAGCTCTTGTCCTGAGCCACCACAGCTCACGAGGGCCTCTTGTGGTCTTGTGCCAAGCAGCACCCAGGAAATGGGCGGATGGAACCATCTCACCCCATCTGGAGCAATTATACAGCACCACCACCAGTAGCAAACGTGTGCACAGCACTGCCCGCCAGAGACTCTGCTGAGCCCCTCGAGGCTCAGTTTATCCTTTGATGGCCCTAGGAGATGAGTTCTGCTTTGAAACCCATTTTACAGCTAAAGAAACTGAGACCCGGGCTGGTAAAGACACTTGCCCAAGGCCACATAGCACACAGAGTCAGGAGTGGGACCTGGACAGTGTGCCCAGAACCCTGTGCTTCCCCACACCCCACTGTGTCCAGAAATGCTTAGAAATGACGGGCATCTGCACAACCCCGCCGAGGCCCAGCCTGGTCAGACGGTTCTGTAGCCCAGTCTCCAACACCACCAACAGACGCCAGCCTGCGGCCCGTCCTGGAGCCCAGCCAGACGGGGACGGTGGCCAGCAACAGCTGGCTTCTCGATGGAGGCTGGGTGTGGCCCCAGGCAGGGTGATTAGAGAGCAGGGGACGCTAATCAGGGACCCCACATGGCAGCGTGTACCTGCCAACCTCATCATGCCCACCATGGGCACTGAGCTCCGGAAGTGAGCCTGGCAGCAGCTGAAATACCACTTCCTCCAGGCGGTGCCCCCACCCGAAACCCAGGCCCTGGGGGAGCATGACCTGGCATCTGCATGATGGTGGCTTGGGGGTTTAGGTGGCATCAGAGGGACATGAGTTCCATCCTGCCTGTGCCACCTCTTCCTGTCACTTAACTCGCCCAGTCTCAGTAGTGCCCCTGTAAATCAGGCTCATACTTCCTGCCCCACCCCCAGGTTCCAGGTCTCAGCACCTCCACTTTAGAGGACGGTGCCCTCACACAGGTCCACAGAGCCCCAGAGCTGCCGAGAGGCCTCCCCAGCCCACACCAGCTCGGGGCGGCCCAGCCAGGCCGGGAGGGGGTCAGGCCGTGCCCTCCCTCTGCCCTGGCTCTGGGGCCAGCTCCCCAGCATGCGGACAGCCTGTGAACACCAGGGGTCCAACATGCCAGGACCCAGCCTCACCAGCCTCGAGCCCCCTGTCCCCTTGCGGCCTCCTAGAGGAGCTGGTTTTCTCCAACCTCTGCCTCCCAGGAGCTGCCCTTACCAGCCCAGGGCCCTCCCTCAGCCCGGGGCTCTCCCAGACTCCAGGAATGCCCTTGCCCCCCACCAAGATCCTCAAGCAGCCTGGGCTTGATCACCCAGGGGTGCTGGGGCACTCACAGCACACTAAGGAAGCAGAAGGAGAAGCACCTGGCCCTCAGCCAGCAGTGCAGGCCCCAAGAGCCCTGTGGAGTTCCCTCCACCCAGTCCTGGGCACAGTCCCTGGCCAGCCATAGGTGGGAGGGAAGCTGGGACCCATGCACGCCGGACCCCCCGCTCCTCACAGGGACACCGATTTCGGCCCGTGATGGAGGGTAGCTTGTGGGAGGCAAACCTGCCAGGGCCTGGGGCTCCTTCCCTGCCAACCTAGGAGGTGTGGTGCACGATAAAGGGAACACGCTGATGATATCACCGTGAGAAGGTGCTGGGCTGGGGCGGGCGTGACGGAGCCAGGCAGGAAAGGGGTAGCTGCTACCCGCAGGGTCTGTGACCCCGTGTGTCAGAGAGAGTCAGGCAGCACTTCACAGCTGGGCGGGTTCAGGATGGCTTTTCCAAGGGACAAAGGCGCTGGAGGGAGAGGGACGTGGCCTGGCTCAGGGGCCCCTGTGCCTCCCTCCTGCTGGCCCCCTGGGTCTTCAGGGAGGGAAGTGACTTGCCCCAGGTCACAGGCATGAGAGTTACGGGTCAGCCCCCGCCCATCCCCGCAGGACACACAGGCCCAGCCCCTGAGCCTTCCAGCACGGCAGCTAGACCCACATGACCGCCTCGCTCCTGGCTCAGGCCGGCTGCAAGTCATCCAACCGGCTCAGCCAGTTCACCGGGAAACACCGGACCCAGGCTCCCCAGGGCAGCCCAGGCTGGAGGCCGGCCTGAAGGAATGAGGAAGGCCAGGGTCGAGAGACAGAGGGGTGAGAGCATCTGAGCACCGGCAGTGAGGGAGAGTCTGGAATCCTCCGCGGACAAGGTTCCCAGGAGAAGCCGGGGGCAAGGGGGCGGGGACCTGTGCTGGGCCCTGTCCTCTACAACCACCAGGGACCCTAAAGCCAGGGCCTGGGCAGGTGCTGGACACAGCAACGGCCTGGACCCCACCTTCCCTCCCCAGATTGCTCTACAGTAAGACCCCAGCCCAGCCCTTCCTGGGCTGCTGGGTCCTGGAAGCTGAGGAGAGATGAGGCCTGAGTCTTTCCTCCAGCTGGAGGAGGCTGCTTGGGGTGGAGGGTGGGCTGAGGATGGGCCAGGTCCTGCTCTAGTGCCTGGAGCTTGGGGACCCTGGGGAGCCACTTGCTGCCCTGGCTTAGTAATAGCACCCGCCCTGCTGGCTTCTGGGGTGCTGGAGACTTGTGGGGATACAGAGGTAAGAAAATGCCTGCCGCCCATGGCTATAGGGCGGGAGGCGTCGTCATGGGAAAGGATGACTCCCAGGGAAGTGGGGGAGGGGAGTGGCCCACCCAGGGTCCCTCAGCAGGCAGTGGTAGAGCAGGATGTGAGGAGCCCGGTCACCCCAGGACGAGGCCACAGCCCTGGCACTGCAGGCCTCCGAGTCCCAATATTATAGACAGCTAAGTTAGGTAGAAATATTCTAGGTGGTCATACAGGGCTGGGCCCTCGAGGGAGTCAGTGCAGAAGAGAACACATCAAAACTGTGCCTGCAGGCGCATCCACGGAAGGCCATGCCCCAAGAAAAGAGGAATGACCAGGCCTGCGTGCCTCCCCAAGGGATACGCAACCTTCTATAGCTGATATCACCCGGTCCAATAAAGTCTAGACAGACATCAGTCAGTCACCTGGGTGGGTGACCAGGACCTCGTGACACATCTCTTCCAAAAAAGGTCCTTGTCCTCACCATGTACACTTGCTACGTGACCTGCTTCCCCATTGGCCAGCATTACCTAAGCGGCTGCACTGGTCACCTCATGGGTTGAGCGTAGTTTTGTTCCCACCTGGTACACACCTTGTGATTTTGCTCTAGAAAACTTCCTGTAGCAAGTGGGGTCCACGGCAGCACACTCCGGCCCCCTGCTATCTCTCAGGACCTGGCTCTCCCAGTACAATTTGCTACTCTTACCCTCCACGGTTCCTTAAATTTCATTCTTCGATTTTGGAGAACATGAACTCGGCATATCTGACATCTAGCAGGTTGGGAGTCACAATATTTCCCTGTACCACTTACGGTCCTGGCTGTGGGGCTGACTCTCTCTGCAGGGAGAGAGGCCGCCTCCCCACACCCCCGCTCTCTCCTCACACCCCAGCTCCCTCTAGTCCAGGACCCGCTGCCACTCCAGGCCAGCCCCAGCCCCAGAGTTTGGGACTGAAAGGCCTGCTTTGCCCCTTTCAGTGTGACCTTGGGCAACTGGGTTAAGCTCGCAGACCCTCAGTTTCCTCCTGTGTGAAGTGGGGACAGAGGGTCTCCACCCGGGAGGTCGACCCGACATCCCAGCTGCCTTCCAAGGGCCCAGGGCAGGGCCTGGCACACGCTGCTGCCCAGCCAATGAGGGCTCCCCTCCCAGTTGCTGTGCCTGCCAGGCAGAGCCCAGGCCTGGCCAGAGAAAGTTTCCAGCTTTCCGGAAAACCTGCCTAGAGCAATAACCAGGAACATAAACCGGCTGGAGAACACAGCTTGGAGGAGATCGGGTTACTGAGCAGTCAAGGGGGGGCACAACAAGCCGGCGCTGTGGGGACCTGCCTGCCGAGAAGGAGCAGGTATCTGTCAGGAACAGGGTTGGCGACAGTCAGCTTTTTCTCCTACACATCAACTTTCCCCTGTAAGCCAGGCGTGGTGGTGCAAGCCTGTATTCCCAGCACTTGGGAGGCTGAGGCAGGAGGATCACTGAGTTTGAGACCAGCCTGGACTTCATAGCGAGACCCTGTCTCAAAAAGAGATGTCCACAAAATTCCAGGCATATCCTGGAGGAGGGCTGGGAGGTGGGTGGGGGTGGGGTGGGGGAGGTGAGTCCTGGCCTCACAGGATTAGCCTTCACTAAACAGGGCAAGGTTCCCACTGGCAGCAGCACCAGGAGCAGAAATTTACCGAAGTCTGGCCCCACCCCTTTGTGCGACTCCAGCGGTTCTCAAAGCAGGGTCCCACGGCATCTTCTGGGATCTCGGGTTAGAACTGAACATTCTTGGCCTACACCCCACACCCAACAGAACCAGAAGCTCTGGGCCAGGGACGCTTTTGCAATCCTCCTAGTGACTCTCAGGGGGGTCAGAGCTCAGGAACCACTGCCCAGCTCACGACCCACTCCCACCCGGGGCAGACGCACTCCCATGCTCCTGGTTTCCGGAGGGTTCCTGGGGAAGGAGGAGTCGCTGTGGAGACAGGCCATTAAACAGTAAAGAGATCTATGATTAGTTAATGACACCACAGCCTCCCAGAGGCAGTAAAGGAGGAGGGTCAGGAGTTAGACTCTAATTGCAGAGAAAGAGCTCCCATACCTGTGGTGCCCTGTCTGTGTGTCTGTGTGTCTGTGTGTCTGTCTGTATCTCTTTCAGAAACACACCCTCAAAGCCTGTCCCTTCCTTCTGTAGGCTTTCCAGATGACACAAGGGGCTGGAGCTAAATTTGGGGGTGTGCTCTGGGGTGGAGCAGGGGGAGGGTGCTCAGTCCTTGAATTTACAGAGCCCCTGGCTGTGGGGCCACTTCCAGGAATTCCCTGTGTGCAGCTGGGGAGAGCTAAGCACGAAACCCACAGATGGCCAGTGTGGTCATTATGGAGGCGTGGACACCCATGAAAGATTCAAGTAGCCCACGCATGTGACCACAGGCGAGCGCCTAACCAGGTCACTGCAGAGTCCTGGGGTGTGACACGCAGTGGCTGGGAAGGACTCTGGAAGGAGATTGAATCACACGGAAAAATCCTCCCTGTACAAACATAAACCAGAGGGGGCGGGGCAGGAAGCGGTTCATATGGTTTGATCCCAATCTGGGGTGTAGGCACATTTTTATTTTATTTTTTAAAAGCCAGAACACCAAACTGATCACAGTGGTTATCTCTGAGTGGTTATTTCCCCCTGTCTGTTTGTTCTTCAGCTTGCACGTTTTTCCACGAAAATTTTCTTTAGTGATTAGAAAGTTTGGGGGGTTTTCTGGCCATTGATTTCAGATAGAAATGGAAATTCTTTCTTTCCCCCCCTTTTTTTTTAAAAAAAAAGCTGAAACATTTCTTCCCTATGCGAGGTTCAGAGTCTGGGGTCCCCTGCAAGTATCCACATTGAACGTGGTTGTACTAAGCAAGATCTAGATTGTTAAGAGGGTGGATTTGCTCAAGTTCTGTGACAGAGTGTCAGAGCTGTCCAGGATGAAAGGTGGTGAGCTCTCCAAGCTTTGAAGTATCCAAGCTGAGCCCGGATGTTGTTCATGAGATCAGACTGTGCAGGTAGGTTAACTGAGTGAACTATAGATCTGTACACAAAACAAACATCCTGAGATTCTAGACACAAACCCCCAACTCTGCCCTCAGCTTTACACTCACAGCACTCAACTCCAGGCGGGGCTCAGACAGTGTGATGGGGCACTCAGCCCTCTGTGTCTCTTGGGCTCCTAGCAGCCTTGGGAAGCTCCTTCCCTCCAGACCAAGGACCTCACTGACTGGGGGCGGAAGCATGACACCTTCCTGTAATTTCTCCCAGAGCAGTGGCAGCAGCAATCTTTGCCCGTGGCTGCCACCCTCACCAACTTTGGGCCCCATTACAATGTCTGCCTCCCCGGGCCTGCCATAGGCAAGCCGCCAGGATTATCTGGTTCAATTGCACCCAGAGGTGCCGGACCCTGCGAGGCAGGGCCAGCCCATGCCTAGGGGATGGGAGAACCCTGGTCACACCCTTCTTGCAACTTACCCAAAGAGTGATAACCACAGTGCCTGCTGCACGGTCTCCAGGCAACACAGGGGCCCACAGCGCCTCCCTGCCAGCTGAAGGGTCAAAGCGGAGGGAAAGTGGACTGAGACGCTCCGGGACGGACATAAATGCTGGGAATAGTGGAGGAGACGCAGCTTCCCTCCCCCAGTTACTGAGTGTGCTCAGAGAGGCCGAGGGGCATGACACAGAGGGACCCAAGGCCCAGATCCCTCGTCACTTGCTGCACAACTTCCAGAAAGAGCAACCCTCCCCCACGGAGTTTCTATTTCCTCTCTAACTGATGACAAGTTATAGGTTCCCTTGCAACACCATTCTCTTAAGTCACCTCCTAAAACTGAGTGGGAGATGACTTTCCAACCGTCCTCTATTATTACTGTTATCATCAGCCACAACAAATTAACATTTACCCAGCACCTTCTGAATACCAGGCTTGACTGGAAATGCCTTGTATATGTGGGAACACAAATTCCTTTCTCTAAGTGTTTCCGTGTTGAGGGACCCCTACCAGGTGACACCTCCGGCCTTGCTGCGCTCCCTTCTTTACTCCTGATGGGAGACGCACTGGGCATGTTCCACAGGGCCCCACTTTTTACAGACGCAGGCTTCCTGCATTGAGCTTGCCCTCTGGGGTGTCTGCTGTTCTGGCCACTGGGTCCTGCAAAGAGGCAGACTCTTGTCTAGCACTTTCAATATCTAGATTGGCCAAGCTGTCTGTTCCAGGACAGGAAGTTAGTAAACCCCTGGGCCTCAGATTTGAAGCCACTTCTCCAGATCTCTGTAGTGACATTTCCATTTGAGCTCCGTGATATGGCTACGTGACCATAATGGAGCTCCCGAGGTACTTTATTATTATTATTATTATTATTATTATTATTATTATTATCCCTAGTTTACAGAGGGGAACACCGAGTCTCAGAGAGGCGATCTCCTGCCTGATTTCAGCTCCTGCTGGAAAGCTTTCTAAACTCCTCCCAGCTGCAGGGTGGGTCCCCTGCATGCAGAGCCGGATTACACTCCTATCATATCTGACCTGTGCCCCAGGCCTGGGGCCTAAATACTCCCTTGGCATCTTTTGAGGCCTGACAAGTTGATACATACTTCAAACCAGCACTCCACCCCTCCTCCGAAAATACAGGATTTATTAACAACAAGCACTTCAATACGATCCCAAGTTTCCATGATACATTTTTGCTTAGATTGTGTATAATAAGGGGTTTAAAGACAGCTTTATTATATGTGTGGGTTCTTTTGCTTTTCACGGAGCATAAAATTAATACGGGCTCACTGCAGAAGTTTCAGAACATAGGGAAAAGAAAATAAAGTCCGTAATCTAACCTATTGCAATGTATACATTGATGGGTATTTATCTACATTTTGGCCTCCCTGAATACAGTGTGTGGTCAAGGCTGGGACCTGCCGACCTCCTATCTCTTCCCAGGCTGGCCCAGGGTGGGACAGAGGCCAGGCCCAGAGGTCCTGTCCCTGGATGGAAGCCTGCAGCTGCTCGCTATGACACCATCCGGGTCTCACCTACCAAAGCCAAGTACAGAGACGTAGCAGGAGAGTTATAGTTTTTCAGCCCAAGAAGTGCTGCAACTTGCCCAAGGTCACTTGGAAAGTAGAGGATGAGTACAGACACGAACCCGGCTACCCGGTCCCCAGAATCATGCTAGTTACCAGGCTCTCCTGTCTCCAAAGACTCACATCCTAAACAGCAGTGCACACATAGCACATGCTCTGTGTCAGGCACTGTCTCAGGTGCTTCAGTAGCTCAAATACAAGCATCACTGTCCAGCCATCCTGTGGGTACGTGCACTTGTCCCTCGGTACCCACAGGGGACACAAACTCTGGGGGTGCTCAAGTCTCTTCTATAAAAGGCCCCAGTACCTCCACAGAACCTACACACATCCTCCCATATACTTTAAACCACCTCTAGATTACTTATAATATCTAATACAATGCAAGCGCTGTACAAATATTTGCTATACTGTACTTTTAGGAACTAGTGACGACTTTACGCCTGTCCACTTTCAGTGAAAAAGAAGCCTTTTTTTTTCCAGATATTTTGATCTGTGGTTTGCTGAATCTGCAGATGCAAAACCCATGGACAGAAAGAAGCAGCTGCAGCATTAAAGCCTCTCCTTCTGAGGAGCCAAAGCCGATCCGGAAGCTACGAGGCTCCAGCTCAAGGTTCACACTGCACTGAGCTGCAGCAGCAGCAGCAGCGGCAGCAGGAAAGTGCTCACGTCTACTGTCCACGCCTCTGCATCTGCCCAGAGCCTAGTGCCCCCAGTGCCGGGCCCTGAGAAGGGGCAGAAGGCTTTGGGGCAGAGCGAGAAACCTGAGGGACAGCAGTGCTGTCCAGTGGAGGTCTGGCATGGGCATCTCCTGGGGGACATCTCCTTGTCCCCAAGATTGAGCCCATGCAAGGTAACAGCACTGTCCACGGACAACTGCTGATGGGAAGGCATCTTTTCTGGCTGAGTCAGGGTTCACTACAGGCCACACTGACCCCCCACGGGCCAGGGTGGAGGAAGTCAGCTGTTCCTCTCTCTGCAGGGTAAAGGCCAGGCGTCACAGGGGATACAGAAGCCCCAGCTATGACAGAAGAGGCCAGGCAGCCATTCCCGCCTTCCTGAGCCAAGACTCTAGTTCCAGGAGTGGGGTCCACAGACCCTGCTTCCTGCCCTCATCTTTGCCAACGCATCACCGCGAATCCAGCACCGAGCTTGGTTCTGGTGAGGTCCCCTGTAGGACAATCACTTATTCATTCAACTACCAGTTCCCAAGTGCCTGCTGTGTGTCAGGAATCTGGCACACAGAATGGACACAGGGAAGTCCCTGCCCGGGAGGGTTCCCAGAAGCACTCTGCTGGCCATAGAACAGCAACATCAAGGGGGCCGTGACGTTCAGATCCACTTTGCGCACGAAGCTTAGAGTCACAATGATGCAAGCCAGCCACTCAGGAAGGGCAGGCAGTGTCACGGCCGGAAATGACTAGTCCTGGGGACGCACACGTTGTGCTGGAGGGGCACAGAGGGCCTGGACACTAAGGACCTGAGCTGCAGTCTGGTCAGTTCTCACTATCTGAGCATTTGCCACGAGCCAGGAACAAGACTGCTAAGAGTTTTGCAAGCACTTTTGCTTATTGCATCCTCAGGACATCCTGTGAGGTCACTGCCATTATCATCCTCAATTTACAGATTTGGAAACCGAGGCTCTGAAAGGGTCACAGAAGCTGGGCATGATGGCGCACGCCTGTAATCCCAGCACTTGGAAGGCTGAGGCAGGAGGACCGCTACAAGTTCGAGGTCAGCCTGGGCTACAGAGTGAGTTCACAGCCAGCCTGAACTACACAGGGAGACTCTGTGTTCAAACAAACAAGTAAACAAACAAAAAAAGAAAAGAAAGGGTCACAGAGCTAGGACCAGGCAGAGCCACGACTCTAGTTCCTAAGTTCGGTGCTGTGCTACCATACTAGCTGCTCCCCCAGGATGGGACGGCTGGGGAGGGGGCAGGACACATACTGCTTATCTGCAGGGAGCTGCCTAGCCGAGCAGGAGTCCGTGGTGTGTGAGTGTGCACACACGCACAGGCAGGCGGCCACACACATCTCCCCTGTCACCAAGGCCAGACCCTGTCCTGGAGGCCCCTGAGAGCCACATGAAGAACGGGGCACTGGCAGGGCGGGGCAGGGAGGGCGGGCAGGGCAGGGCAGGGCAGCCCAGCGAGGACAAGGGACTTTTCTGCATCACACAGTGCACAGACAGCAGAGCTGGAACCCACTCCAAGAGCCAGAACACAGGCCTCTTTGCCCCTCAGCTGCTTCTCTGTCAGCTCGGAGTGAATCAGCTGCTGACAGGAAGCCGCCAGGGTAGGAGAATCCCAGGCGCAGAGGAGGGGGCAAGAGCAAGCTGCTGAGGGATCCCAGCTGGGCCCTGCAGCTCGGACTGTTGGCTTCGCACGCGGCATCGGGGGCAGCCGGAGGGGAAGCGACGCACCCCACAGCACAGACCCTGTTCACTCTGGGCTTCCCTCCAGCCCTCCAAGCCAGCCTGCAAGAGGGGAAGCTGGTGGGCGGGGCTGTTGTTGCTGAGCTCAAACTGTCCCCGCTCCCCTCCCACCTCTCAGAGCCAGCTCAGGGCTGTCTGATGTTCCCGAGCTTCCCGTGGGGTGAAGGCAATGGCTATGATGGTTTGGAGCAGGAGCCGAGCCTGAGCACCAGCTGGGCCCAGGGCTCCAAAGCAGGAGTCACACGCAGGGCATCAAGAGGGGCTATGTGGTCTTCAGGGATCAGGGTTGGGTCCCCTGGGTGGAGGGGGACGGCTAGGAGCAGCTTCCTCCTCTAAGGTCTGAGCTCTGCAGAGAGAGCAGAACTCCAGAGGAGGCTGGGGGAACCAAGCCCTGCTTGGTGGGAAACACACGCCACGCCGGGTGCCCCATCGGTGCCAGGGCCAGCGCCTGCCTGGCTGGGACACTCCGCCCCTCAGGCACCGCCTTTCTGTGTCCATGGCCGGGGCCTCTTCCTTCACCCCAGCTGTTCAGACCCGTCCCGCCCATCACCACAGCCACTGGCTCTTTATCCTGTGGCCGCTGGGTCCCCCCGCAGCACACCTGACACAGCCCACCCTCCCGAGAGTGCCACACTCTGCCCTGTCACTCCCCTGCTCCAAAAGCTTCAGGGACTCCCTTTTTCTGCAACTCAAACGCAAGCTCCTCGCCTTGGCATTTGAGACCCTGCACGAGCTGCTCCCACCGACCATTCGCACTCTGCCTGCCCTGCGGTCCCAGCGGGGCAGGTGAGCTCCTTCCCTCCACCCAGTCACCCTCCTCTGCCAGAGACGCTGTCTTTGCTCAGGCTGCCCAACCAATCCTTAAGGCCCCAAAGATCCCTCTAGCCCTCCCGCCTCATGTCTTGTCTGAGAGTCCTGGTGTCCTAGTCAGAGCTCCGCAGACGGCACACAGCCTGGGGGCGCGGGCCTTGCTGTTCTCCACTCGGGCCGGGGCTGTGGGGGGCTCCCATTAGATGTTCACTGGGCACAGTTTGCAACGCACACCCCACACACATGGGCACCACCTACTGAGCCTTCTCCCTCCCACCACGCCAGCCCCCATGGAACGCCCCTGAAAGCCTGGGGCAGGGGACCCCACACCCCACATCAATCCAAGCCCAACCAGGCGGAAAGTCCTGCTCAGGCCTCACCCCTCAGTCCTGGCCTGCTTTCTCAAGTTTCCCACCTCTTCTGAAGGCCGCCCCCTGCCCTACATCCAGGCGCACCCCATCTCTGTCACGAGCACAGCCTTTGATGGGACGGTCCCATGGTCCTTCCCAGCTGGCTCCAGTGTGCGGCTCAACTCGCTGGATCCCGCAGGGGGCAAACAACACCTCAGTGTCCCTTGTGCCCAACCCTGCTCACATGGGCACTGGGTGCCCACACTACCCCTCGCCTCCACCCCAAGCAGAGCATGCAGTGGAATCACTGGTCAGCCACCTGGGCAGTTGGGGCCCTTGAGAGCCCATCTGGCTCAGAGCCCTGCGCGTGAGTGACCTTCCCCAGCAGGGACATGGGGGGGACACGGAGCCCTCACTGTGGGCAACTCAGGATGAGGGCAGAGGCAGTGCAGCTGCGCACCTCCGTGTCCCCCAGCTCTGGCTCCTGTCCTGTGGGTGATCGGTAAGTGGGTTTTTAGTTTATTTTGTTGAAAACCCACCAACGTCAAGGAACACTACACAAAACCCAGCTGGTCTTTGGCTCAGGTGACTCCCCGACCCAAGCGAACCGAGCGATGTTGGCAGCAGGTGGCAACCTCTGGCCCTCACAAGGTCAGGAGCGGACTGCAGCCAGCTTCCAGCCCTCCACACACACAGCTCCTGCTCCATCAGAACAGCTGTCACGCGAGGAACAGCCTCCCCAGGCACCGCCACCTTGCTGGCCACCGCATGCTTCATTCTATTCCCCTGTCGCTAGGACCTCAGGTTCTGTCATTACTCACAGACGAGGAAATTGAGGTTTGGGGAGGGAAGAGTGGGACCCAAGTTAGTTTGGTCCCAAAGCCCAAGTCCTTGGCCACAGACCTAGGATCCCAGCTGCCATGGCTGGGGATAGGGCAGCCACCGCCTTCGGGGACGGTCTTCAGCCTCCAGAGCTAACCCTGCGGCGGGGCTTGACTCAGGGCCCAAGTTCGATGGGAGTTTCCTCCCCATTTGCCCCGTAAGAACTGCTCCTTCCGGTCCCTCCCGGGCCCCTCAGCGGCTATCTGGAAAAGCCCCGCTGAATTTCCAGTGGAAGTCCCAATCCCAGGGGTCCCGCGGGGAGCTGTCGGGACCTGGGAGGGGGAGAGAGAATGGAAGCTCCCTGCTTTGGGATCCCCTCCCCAAGGCTCAGGGGCTGGAGTCCCACCCGAGTAACCGGCGCACTCTTTGAAGTAGTAGCTTTGCTGGGCCCCCTTCTGCTAGGAGAGGAACCGGGGCGGAGCAGCGCGACCTGACCTGGCGGCAGCGCTGGCTCAGCTGTGTCCCTCTCGGCTGCCAGTGCTCACCTTCCGGGCTCCCGGGAGCGCACCTAGCCCCACTTCCTCCTCCAGGAACCCGAGAGGCCCAGGGCCGGGAGCAGGCCGGGCCCGGAGCCATGCAGCTGGTGCATGGCGGGGCGGGAGAACGGCGGACAGCGGGAATCGGAGGCCGATGCTCCATCCCACCCACCAGCTGTCCTCATCTGTCACTTGTTGCAAGGAGGAACGCTGCCCGAGCGGGCTGAGGAAGTGGAGGCAAAAACTAACTTTGTTTCTGGAGCGCCTGCTGCGCTCTCTCGGCCTCCTTTCTCACCTGCCGGCTCTTCTTTTTCGCTCCGCGCTGCAAGCAAATCCGGCGTAGCCCGCTCGCGTCCCAGGCCGACTGCGCAGTCCTCGGCTCGGGTCACTCCGCGGTCTCGGAGGCCGTAGGGGAACGCAACGGCCACGGCCGGGCCCCGCCCCCGAAGGCCCCGCCCCGAACACGCCCCCGCGCCCTATTGGAGGCTGCTCCCCTCCAACAATACCAGGCTCTTTCCAGCCCCGCCCCCAGAAAGCTACGCGTCGGACACGCCCCCTGAGGCCACGCCCCCTCCGGGGCCTCTCTCTCCTTCCCTGCCAGACCCGCCCGCCCGCCGTGTATGCTGCCCTGCGTCGCGTCCCCGCGCCCTGCCCACGCACAGCCCTAATAACGGTTCCGTTCCCATAGGCTTCTCTCTCCCTTCTCAGGCCGCTCCCAGGCCGCCGGGGCCTTCGCGTCGACCCCGCCTCCTAGCCTCTGCTGGGACGACCCCTGCCTCCCCCTATCCTGTTGGCGCTGGCAGCCCCGGCTCAGGGCTGCAAGCCAGGGCCCCACGCCGCATTCCAGGGCGGGCGCATCCGGGTGCAGCCGGGAACGGCGTGGGAGCGGATTGCGTTCCAAGTCTGGGCCTAGATCAGGAGACAGCCTCGGGCTTTCTGAAAATGCGAACAGCTACCATGCATCGCCCCGGGCCAGGCTGTGGGCCAAAGCTGTAAGAGTACTGCTCCTTGAGTTTTCACCGTTTGCGGACACACATGTGGCCCCCGTTTTATTGATGTGCAGCCCAAGGCTCAGAGTGGCAGCTGTGGAGGGCTGGGAGTCCCACGCTGGGGGCGGAGTGAAGCATCCAGCCCAAGCCCTGAATCACAGGCTTGATGCTGCCAGGCCTGCCCGGGCCGGCCCCTGGAGAAGCGGCCCGCGGCCAGCACGGTGGAGGAGCCTGAGGGAGGCCGGCAGGAGGAGGGATCCGGCTGGCTCTCTCCCTCGAGCAGACGCAGCCCAGAACGAGGTAGGCTTCAGGAAGTCTCATGACTGTACCCCAACTGGGCAGCATAATTCTGGGGACCAGCTGGGGGCAGCGAACTGGCAGATGACCAGGGCCATAGCCTGCACCGCAGCTGACAAAGCTCTTTCACCCCATTACCTCACCGGCACCCCACAACCAGCCTGTGGGGAGGGCTGTGACTGGGCCTGCTTTGCATGGGTGCGATAGGGCAGGAAGCCAGGCCCCACCCTGCACAGCGGCTCTGAGTGTGGTCCTGGGTCTGAAGCGTCCTCTTTCATCCGGGCACTTGTGGGGCCTACCTACTTCTCTGAATCCCGGACCTACCCAGTGAGAAACTCTGGTGCCTGGAATTAAACCAAGGGCCTCACCCTGAGCTACATCCCCAGCCCTCTTTTGTTTTGAGACTGGGTCTCCTAAGATGCTTAAATTGCCCAGGCTGGGCTTGAACTTGTGATCCTCTAGGGCTGGGGATGTAGCTCAGCGGCACAAGCACCTGCCTGGTAAGCACAAGGTCCCGAGTTCGATTCCCGGTACCAAAAAAAATCATGTTATTCCTGCATACTGGAGTTTGAGAATCAGTGGTGAAGCAGTGGGGGAGGTCTGGGACTCACCCAGACCCGGTAGCGGGTAGCCTGCTGGTGGCCTCGTAGCTCGGGGTCATTTACTCTCCCTGGAATGAGCTCTTAAAGGGGGAGTAAGCAAACATCGCCGCGGCGGCTTTCGGAGAAGTGAGGGTGCTCGCGAACTCTCTGGCACGCTGCTCGGACACTGCATGCTCAAGGAATGTTTCCTTTCCAGTAAAAAGTCTGCTTTAGAGAATTTTCATGCCAAGTTGTGCAAGTGGGGCTGAGGAATCCTTTCCGGCCAGCAGCGTCCTTCTGGGTTGTCCTTCCCACCGAGGGGCCGCGTCTGTCCCACAAGGACCGAGGTCCCAGCAAGCTCACCGAGGGAGTGGATGCCGCTGCCGGCCCACGCTTTGAGAACCACGGCGCCCTTCTGCCTGGGGCTGGGCTCCAGCTCCTCACCGTCCCACCTGCAAAGTGGTCATAAGATGCCCTCTCTCATCCTCCTCCATGTCCCCAAGCTGGGGGTGTTGGTGACGGTGACTCGCAATTTGCAAAACAGCTGGATCCCACCCCGCCTTGCCTTACGTGGGTCGCATCTGCTGTCCCTGTCCGTCTCTGCATTCTGGATTAGAGATGGAGTCAGCTGCAGGGACAGGAGGCTAGGGTGCAGGCGGCTTCCGGAGTCTCTGCTGTACCCCACCCTGGGTGTCCCCAGGGGGCTCCTGGCCCGGAGCACTGTCACGTTATGCAGACCTGGAAAATCCAAGTTGTGAATGCGGACCGAGCCCCTCATCCCCTATGTCTGTACGTTTATCACACTGGAAAACAAAATGCTATTCTCCTGCCTTGGCAGGTGGTCTTTGTCACCACCAGGAAGACCTTGTTGGAGTCGAGAATTCCTGGACTCTGGAATTCTGCGCAGATCCGTGGTGGAGCGGGAGGGTCAGCCCAGCCAGCTCGCAGCCCTCCCGCCCTGCTGCTTGCCTATGTTGCTCTCCACGCCATGGCACAGTGGCCCGGGTCTCAGCCCGGGAGCATGGCATGCACGTGCCCACTTGTCTGCACCTCTCTCCCCAGCAGCTGTCACCATGCCTAGAAACTCAAGGGGCAGCCATGGAGTAGATACCTACTGAGTCATGCCCAAAGGCTCTGTGTGGCTCTCCCCACACTGTCCCCCTCTCCTCTGCCAGCAGAAGCCAGCTTGGTCACAACATACACGGGCATCTTGCTGGGCAGAGAGCACAGACATTTCTATTAGGAGACTCCATCTACTGTGGAATTAATTCTTGAGCTTTCTGCAGAGCAGAAGCCCGGGGTTCTGGAGAAGGGAGGAGGTGGGAGGAGCCACTCTAGGAAGCCCTGAGAGACAACGTCACAGGGCCAGTGTGGAGGTGGTGGGATGCCGACACCCCAAGGGCGTACGGCCATGGGGTTCCCAGCCTCTCAGATGCCCCCACCCAGCAACAAAGCATTGCAGCTCCCTGTTGGCAGATTCTTCTTGGTACCTGGACCTAGCCAAGGCCCCACAACTTTTGTGCAGCTCTGGGATGGTAGAGGATGGGCACCATATGTGTTTTCTGTTGCTATTGCATTGGTCTACTTTGCATTGTTATAACAGAATCCCCGGGGCTGGTAACCTTATAAAGAAAAGAGATTTGTTTCGTCTCCTGGTTCTGAAGGTCCAAGGCTGAGGCTCACATCTGATGCTACCTGTTTGCAGGACCTCAAGGCCGCACAGGACATCACAGGGCAAATGACAAGGAACATGCATGTGCATCTCCTTCTGCTGTCTCTCCCCGCTTCTTGCAGCAGCTTTTGTTTGTTTCTTGTGTAGTCCAGCTGTGTAGTTCAGGCTGGCCTTGAACTCACGGTGTAGCCCAGGCTGGCGTCAAACTGCCTCAGCCTCCTGTGTGCTGGGATCTCAGGTGTGCGCCACCACAGCCAGCTCCTCCCTCTTCTTATAAAACCACCAGGATTGCATGCTGGGGGCTTCGCTCTTGAGTTTATCCTAATCTCTCCCTGAAGCCTTCCTTTAAGCACCAGAGTCAGGTTAAATCATCACAGCAGGGTTAGATTTCAAACGAGAATCCTTGGGCGCTGCACTCAAATAGTGTCCAAAGCTTGGCGCTCTGCCACAATCCACGCTGCGTTTACTCAGCCCATGAGAGTGCAGTTGGTGGTCTCGGGGCGGTGAGGGCTCATCCGTGCTCCAGGCATTGGTAGCCGGCTCGCCAGAGACAGAGGGTCCCTCTCAGAGCCTGGGCACTCACACGGGCAGCAAGCTGAGAGCCCAGAGCTCACCTAGCGCTGGGGGCCTCTTGTCCTCCCAGCAAGGCTGCCGGGCTTCCAGGGCTCACCTTCCAAGCTGCCCCTGTGTGCCCTGCTGGAGGACGCTGAGGGTGCTCTAGGTGGGCGTCCCCAGGGTGCCGCAGGCTTCTAGAGCAGTTTGTGGACCAAGAGATGATGAGGATGGCTTTGGGAACTGGCGTCTGCAAAGCAACCTAAGAGCTTCCCTCTGATGGGAGCTGGGAGCCTGACTTTAACTCTCTTTAAAGCAAGAAAGATATTTCTTCAGTTCTAAGCACAGAATTTGCCCCTCACTCCCATCCAGTGGCGCTGCTTCTTTTTTCCTTACCTTACTTGGTTTTTTTTGAGACAGGGTCTCGCCATGTGGTCCAGGCTGGCCTCGAGCTCACTGCGTAACCCAGGCTGGCCTTGAACTTGTGGCGCTCTTCCTGCCTCAGCCTCCTGAGTGCTGGGATTCCAGGCCTGCGTTACTGTCCCTGGGTACTTTCTTTACAGCCATAACCTTCAGTCACACTCATTCTCTCCTAGGGATGCTGGTGAGGCCCGTGCCCATTCCTGCCCTGCTGCAGAAGGAACGCACGGAGCATTGGAACTGGTTGTCCGAGGGTGAACAGCGATGATCGCTGACAGCCGACCTGATTTTCAGGGCAGAAGTGGAGACCGAAGGCGCAGTGCCCCGGGACCTGGATTCTGAGCACCCAACCCTGTCAGTGCCTTACCCCAAAGCCCACACGGGGCCAAGAGCTTCCTGCTGGAGTGGCAGAGCTGACCTCCCTGCCGTCTTCTGTCCCCTCCCCAAGGCTCGGGCCTGGAGGCGGCTCCTCCTGCATGTGAAGGTGCCCCGCAGACCTGCTGATCTCTCTTTCCTGGCCAAAGGACTTAGTGGGGCTCTGAGCCCTAAACCGTGCAGCCAGGTGGTGGCTGAGCCGGGCCACATCTCCTGCAGAGGCCGAGGGCGAGTGGGGGGGCTCTTCCCTGTCTGAGTCACTTAGCAGAGACCCTTGGGGCCTGCTCCAACCTGCCCTGCCCTTGCTGCCTCTAAGCTCGAAGCGCATCCTAGCCGCCTGGCTCCAGGGGCCTTGGGTGCAGCGGGCAGCAAGAGTAACAGCGACTGCCAGCACTGAAGCACCAGCTGTTTCTGAGTGTCGGGCATTTGCAAAATGACTCGCTTGAGCGTGGAGACCTAATCTGAACACTGGCCGTTTGCGTGAGTCACTTTGTCCCTGGGACGAGAACTTGAGGTCATTTAAAGGAGGAGAGGGTTATTCTGGCTTACGGTTCCGGAGGATTCAGTCCATGGCTCCAAGGCAGAAAATCGTGGTGGAAGGGTCTGGTGGAGCAGGACTTCTCAGTTTGTGGCAGCCAGGAAGCAGAGAGATGGGGAAAAGCCAGAGAAGAAAGGGCAGGGACCAGATGTACTCCCCAAAGTCACACCCTTGTGACCCAGCCAGCCACACCCAGAAGTGTGCTTTACTGCTCGAGGTGTCCACTAAGCCAATCAAATTGACAGTCATGATTAACTATCACACAGTCACGCAGAAGTGACTCCACCGGTGACTCCACCTGGCTCAGTGCTGAGCACATTTCACATGGAATATCACAGAGCATACAGCTAAGACAGGTATTCCTTCTTAAGTGTCAGAATATATCTACACTCTCTCTCTGAGTAGCCAGCAAGGGTCCGTGTCCTGGACAAACCCTCTTTCACTACAGTCCTCGGAGCCTCCGCAGTGAGACACTTACCTGGCCCTTGGTGGTTTGCATTCCGTCAGCAATGGACAGTGCTCTGAGGATGAACTGATCAAAGAGAGAATTTACTCTGAGATGGCCTTTGCCTTCCCTGTCCTTATACAGGGTATGAAGCTTATATATTTATTAACTTATTTCTGCACTTGGGTCACTGCTCAAAACTGTTAAATGTCTGGGTGTGGTGCTGCATGCCTATAATCCCAGCACTTGGGAGGCTGAGGCAAGAGGATCACTGTGAGTTCAAGGCCAGCCTGGGCTACACAGTGAATTCAAAGCCAGCCTGAACTACACGATGAGACCCTGTCTCAAAACAATGGCGACAATGACAACAACAAAAACAACAGTTAAATGATGTCCCCCTCTCCCTAATTTCCTGTTACACTTGTTCTTTACCCCCTTGGGCATCTACTCAACTGCGTGGTGGGGATTGGACACCACGAGGAGTCATAAACTTACAATCCAGTATATGCTGGTTTAGTGATTTATAGTTGATACGTATGCACTATTTTACTAGTCATTTTGCATATTATGAACCATACAAAAAACCAAGGCAGAAAAGTATTTTAAAAACATAATCATTTAAAATATTCAGGATAAGCCAAGTATGATGATAAATACCTGTAATACCAACTATGTGGGAGGCTGAGGCAGGAGGATTCCAAGTCAAGGCCAGCCTGGCAACTTAGCAAGAGCGTGTCTGAAAATTAGAAACAGCCGCTGTCTCCCTTGAACAGGGAAGAGCCCCACATTCAGAAAGATGAGTTGAAAGTTTTATATTTTGGCGGCAATTAAAAATTGGGAAATTTCACATCAACATCTGCATGATGGCTTCTGCTAAAAACAGGAGCGTGCAAACATCTGGACGCAAATATCTGGATGCGTGTGCCGATAGGACAACAGTTAACTGGGCCCAAGTTGTGGCTGCCGCTCCAGTGGCTGCAGTCCCCACCACTCCCTGGCATCCCCCAGCCTCCTGTTGTGTCTGTGACCTGCCTGTAATCAGGGTGCAGTAAATACTGCTGTGCCCGAGTCCCTTCACCAACGGGGACGGGGACAGAGAAGGAAGAGCGGGGAGAGCAGAGAGAAAAATCGCCTCTGTCCCAACATCAATCAATAAAATAGAAAACGGAGTTAAACATTTACTAAACAGAACAGCCCAGGTCCTGGTGGACTCACCGCTGAATTCTGTAAGAAATTTAGAGACGATCTAATGCCACTACTCCTCACACTCTTTAATGAAGTTAAAAGGGAAGCAGTGCTCTCAGAGTCACTCCTGAAAGCAAGCCTTGTCCTAATACCAAAACCAGAGAAGGATCCAGTCAAAAAGAGAACCACAGGCCAACCTCCCTAGTGAACATAGATGCAAAAATCCTCAGTAAGACACCAGCAAAACTGCTGTGCAGATATAACCCAATCCCAATCAAAATGCCATTAGCGTACCTCACAAACTAGAGAAAACACTCCTAAAATTCATTTGAAAGCGGAAGGGACCTAGAATAGCAAGAACAATTCTAGACAACAAAGGCACGGCAGGGGGCATCATAATCCCTGACTTGAAATTATCCTGCAGAGCTACTGTAATAAAAACATCACAGTACTGGCAAAAACCAACCAACCAACCAACCAACTAACCAACCAACCAATAAAACAAAACAAAACAAACAAACAGACCCAAGGATCAAAGGAAAAGATTAGAAGATGCAGAAACAACTCTAAACACACTCAGCCACCTTATCTTTGACAAATAGCTAAACACATTCACTGGAAGGAAGATAGCCTCTTTAATAAACGGTGCTGGAAAATCTAGTTTTCCACATGCCAAAGACTAAAACTAGACCCATGTCTCTCACCATGCACTAAACTTAAATTGAAACGGATCAAAGATCTAAATATTAAAACAGAAGCACTACATCTGCTGGAAGACAGTATAGGTAGAACTCTTGAAGACATAGGTGTAGGCAGACTTCGTAAACAAAACTTCGACTGCATGGGAAATACCACAAAGAATCAACAGCTGGGATCTCATCTTATTAGAAAGCATTTGCACAGCAAAAGAAACCACCAACAGTGTGAAAAGACAACCCATAGAGTGGGAAAACATTTTAGCCAGTTATCCCTGAGACTAATGTCTAGAACATAAAAACTGAAAAAAATCAGACCCCCCAACTTTAAAGACCCAGTTCAAAAAATGGGCACCTAATATGAATACATACTTCTCAGAGGAAGAAGTACAAATAGCAGATAAATATATGAAAAAATATGCAACATCACTGGTCATTTGAGAGTTGCAAATTGAAACAGCACTGAGATTTCCTCTCACCCCGGAAGGAATGGCTATTATAAAGGAATCAACCAATAGCAAATGCTGGCGGGGCAGTGGGGTAAAAGGAAAATTTCCCCATTGTTGGTGGGAGTGTAGACTGGTGAAACCACTGTGGAAATCAGAGTGGAGATTCCTCGAAAAACTAGGATTAGAGGTCCCATTCGCCCCGGCTGTTGCCTGGTTAGGTATCTTCCCAGAAGAATTAAAAACATTATATCACAGCAATATATGTGCACCCATGTTTACAGCAGCACAATTTGTTATAGACAAATGTTAGAAACAGTCCAGATGCCCATCTACTGATAAACGGATAAAAAAGATGTGGTTTCTTCATACAATGGAGTACTACTCTGCCATAAAGAAGGATAGACTTGGACATTTATAGCTAAATGGATGGACCTTAAGACCATAATATTCTCTTTTTTTTTTTTGCAGTACTGGGGATCAAACTCACGACCCTGTGCTTGCCAGGCAGGCGCTTATGCCCCTGAGCTATATCCCCAGCCCAAGACCATAATCTTAAGTGAAAGAAATTAGACACACATATGTAAATATCACATTGTCTCTCTGGTGTGAGAAACTGAAAGTGTAAATAAGAACCAAAATGTATAATAGAAATTGTGAAACAGGAAGAAATTGTTCAAAAGGAAAGGGGAACTCAGGTGGGGGGAAGGAAGGAAGGGAGGCAAAAAAAAATGAGGATAAAATGGAAACAAAATTTTGTAAATGAGGAGGGGAACAGGGGATTAAAGGGAGGGGAGATGACTGGGGGGAAAAAAAGAGAATCAAGATATATCATGTGCAGGTACAGATCCCCTATGATGAATGTGATGCTTAGGTATGTCTAAATGGAACCAATAAGCTTAATAATAAAAAAGTGTTTGTCGCCCTCTGGTGTCCACAGAGCTCAGTGCAGCCAAGCCAGAGAGGCCAGAGAAACGGGGGAGGAAAATGGGTGTCCTGAGTCCCTGGGAGTCTGGGGGCCTGAAGGACCTGAGGACTCTCCTCTTATTTTTAAATTTTATTTTTAATTAATTTATTTTTGAGACAGGGTCTTGCTATGTACTCCAGATTGGATTCAAACTAACTGCCTAGCCCAGTCTGGTCTCGAACTTGCGGTGCGAAGCTCCTGCCTCAGCCTCCCGAGTACTGGGATTCGGGCGTGAACCACACCTGGCTGATTTTCGCCCTCCCCTCTGCCACGTGGAACGCTGCTCCCCTCAGTCTCCCTGTGTCCTTGTGAGCCAAAGCACCCCTCAGCCGCAGGCCACGCCCCTGTGCACCCGGAGCCCGGCCCCCAGGAACCTGGCTTTCTTTCATCCCCAGCTCTTTCTCTTGGCTAAGTCCGCAGCCAGGGCAGTGCCGAGACCCTGCAAGGCACAGCCGTCGTGTATCTTGTGCTGGACGTGTTTCCTAGGGTGTCCAGAAGTCCAGGTGCAGCACCAGGCAGGGATCTACCACCTGCCCACGCCTCCACTCCTCCCCACCTTCCAGCCTCGCTCTCCACTCTCCAGTGTCCCTCCAGCCTTCACACCGCAGGGCCTTTGCACGTGCTGCTCCCTCTGCTGGCAGTGCGGTCCCCAGACCTGCACAAGAAGCAGCCGTGTGAGAGCAGGAGCCAGTTTCACTTCCAGTCCTGACTGCGTCTCTCGAGCTGTGTGACCCTGGCCAGGCTGTGCACCTTCTCTGGTCATTCACCTCATCTGTGAAACAGAGCCGATGACAGCGCTGCCTCTTAGGAGTTCCTGGGGAGATTAATGAGTTACCTGGAGACAGCACTTCGGGCCATGCCCTGCTGGGGGTTTGTTGAGGGCACAGATCTTTCCGGGTCTGTCCCCTCCCTCGAACCCCTCCTGGCTCCTTACAGCTCTGTCCGCAGAGCCCGTCACGCTCGCAGCGTCCACCAGGTGGCGCCCGCGACCGCCGGGGATGGACACGTCTCTGGGACGCTCTGCGGGGGCTGCGCGGGTCTCGCAGGCTCCAGGCTTGGGCCGCAGCCCCCGGTGGGGACCCGGGGAGGGTCCCTTCGCCTCTCTGAGCCTCAATTTCCTCACCTGTAAAGGGCAGGGGTGAGGGCATTTCCGCTGTACCAAGATGTGGACTGTTGATGAGTTTGATTTCTTGCTTCCCTGTTTGTTTTTGATGTTGGTTGGTTTGGTGTTTTTTAGAGACAGGGTCCTCCTGTTTCCCACGCTGTCCTTGAACCTGCAGTCCTCCTGCCTCAGCCTCCTGAGTAGGTGGGAATGCAAGTGCACATCACCAACCCTGATTTATCTTGTCTGGTTTTTCTTTTTTTTAGAATCGGATTTTGTTGGTACATTTTAGATATACACAAAGATCACATTCATCATCGAGAACTTGCACCGGTACATGATATAACTTTTCCTCGGTCCCCTCCCCGCCCTTCGGCCCCTCCTCCCCTCCCCATGTGCAAAACTTTATTTCCGTGTTTTCCTTCTTTTCTCATTTTTGGAAACTTTTCCCCTCTTTCCTTTCCCCTCCCTCTCCCCTTCCCTTGTTCCCCACCCCATTTGAACAATTTCTTCCTATTTCACAATATCTATTATACATTTTGGTCCTTATTTACACTTTCAGTTTCACACCAGAGACGCTATGTGCGGTATTTACACGTGTGTCCGATTTATTTCACTTAAGAGTGGTCTCAAGGTGCAACCATTTATTTACCTAGAAATGTCTCTAGCGTTTGTCTGGTTTTTCTGGTTGTTTCATTTTTGTTTAGTTTTGCTTTGTTTTGTAGGGCTCTGAATCCAGGGCCTTCACACTGAGCTATGTCCCAGCCCTATTTACTTCCTTACTTATTTAAAATTTGAGACTCAGTCTCACTAAAGTTGCCCAGACTGGGCTCAGACCTGCAACCCTCCTGCCTCAGCCTCCCAGAGTGCTGGGATTGGAGGTCAAACTATCCTACCCGGCTTACTTTGTTTTAAACCGACTCCTGCATTGGCCAGGGAAGGTCAGGGGCGTCTGCAGACCTCTCCACCTCCCACCCTCTTTGAGTGGAAATAAAATGAGAAGTTCCCAGCCTGGTCTTCTGAGGACCAAGAGCCTGGCCCGCAGCGTTCAGAGACACTGAGGGAGCGGCTGGCCAGGGCGTCCACACCCGGGGGTCCCTCCTGCGCCTGCTCCAGGGGGCAGGGCCCGCGGGCAGAGAAGGTCTCCGGGAGGCCGGCCCGCCCTCCCGGCTGTGGGCTCTGGAGGCCGGGTCCAGGGAGCGGGAGGTCCAAGGTGCGGGAGGCCGGGCTGAGAACTGCGCAAGCCGGGAAGGGCTGCCCATCTCTCCCAGCTTCCTCGCGCCGCTTTGGGATTCTTGGGGACTCTGCCACCTGGTGGGCACTGTGGGAATTACCTGCGCTCCCGCGGCTTGCGGGGCGCCTGGGCATAGAGCCAGGCCTGGCCACTGAAGCCGCAGTCTGCAGAGCTCCCCGGTGCCCAGGTTTCCCGGCGCACAGGCATGTCCGGCCTAAACTCTGTCACCGTCCCCGCAGACAGATGTCCCATCAGGCCCGGCACCGGCACCTGGCCGTCTCAGCTGTCTCCACCTCCAACCCTGAAGGCCACCCCAACAGGATCTGAAGCCAGCCGAGGACCACGAAGATGCCACCCTGCCTCAGCCTGAGGATGCCTTGTCCCCCGCACACCCTCATTCCCCACGGTCCCCTGGCCCCTCGTCCCTGGCCACCCACTCCTTCCCCTGCACCCAGCTTCCTCCCAGTCGCAGTTGAGCTGACTCAGGCTCTGCCGCAGGACCTTTGCACCTCCCAGAGCACCTTCCCCCAAGTGTCCCACACCCAGGTGGCAGCTCCAGCATCCCTTGTCCTGTCCTGGCTCCCGAGGCTGTCTCTTACTTTGCACAGCATCCCCACCTCCCACAGGCCGAACGCTCCCAGAGGGCAGGGCTGTGGCTGCCCCAGCCACTTTGGGGATGGAGACACTGAGGCAAAGGGAGGGTCAGAGACACAAAGAGGTGAAATCAGGACACAAAGAGGCGGAGTCCTCTTCACCCGCGGCTTAGTGATCAGGTCTGGCTGGCTGGGTGCTGGGGCCAAGGTTGGGGTGCATCATATTTTAGGGGAACCTTTGCTTGATGAAACTGGAGCTTTCCTGCTTTGCTTTTTTGAGACAGATGTCACTGTGTAGTCCAGGCTGGGCTCCAACTCATGACGATCCTCCTGCCTCAGCCTCCTGAGTGCTGGGATGAAAGGTGTGCACCACCACACGTGGCCGTTTTCTGTTCCTTTTGAACTGCTCTCTCTCCAGCTGCAGGACGGTCCCCAGCACGGGGACAGAGCTCAGGGGACATTTGTCAGGTGGAGGAACCAAGGAGAGGGCACCGGACACAGCCTTGGGCAGGAGAAGTTTCCAGGGATGTTAATAATGTTGGTTTTCATTTCATTTATTTTTCTGGCTACCTTTTTTTTTTTTTTGGTTTTT
>NW_004955422.1:3081675-3088609 GCF_000276665.1 Chinchilla lanigera
GCTGAGCTAAATCCCCAGCCCCTCTGGCTACCTTTTATTTGATATGGCAAAGATACTGAGGTTTTTTTCCATTTGCAGGGGTGGTATAAAATTTCATCTTAAAATAAATGTACTTAGTTGGAAAAAGTTAATTATCTAGGCAATTATTTAAGGGCTAATATGCACCATGCAGGGTTAGGTAGGTAGCAGGGGGACGAGGCCAGGCCCGGGAAGGCGGGACGGGAAGGACTGTGGGGGAGCGATGGCGGGCGGTCAGGCTCCGGGCGGACAGATGGGAGGCCCGGCGGGGGCGGTCCGATGGTCAGTCTGACTCCCCTTCTCTCTCCCGCCCCGCCCCTTCCATCAGAGGGCGCTGGGCAGGCAGGGTGCCGGGCTGTGCTGCCCACGGGACGGAGGACATTCGCGGTGTTTGGTTTTTGCGGTGCTGGGCGGAACTGGCCCTCACGCTGGGCCACGCCCCGGCCGCCCCTGGGGCGGTGCTGAGCTCAGCGCACCCTTCCCAGGGACCCTGCATCCGGCCCCAGGAGCACAGGGACTCCGGGGAGGAGGACAGAGGGGGCGAAGGTGGCCCAGGCTGGGGCAGAGTGGGGGACTCGGGCACCCTGGGCACCCAGGAGACCTCAGGCCTGCGGTGGGGGTCACACAGGGCGCGGCAGGAGGCGACAGACCTTCTCCTGGGCCTCAGGCCTCCAGCCGCTCCAGCTCCCCAGTAGGGCCCTGAGGAAGGAAGTCAGCGAGGCCGGGAGGGGGCAGCCTCAAGTTGGGGAGCCCCGGTGAGGCTGGGGGAGCCGGGCTCTGGCTGGGACCCCGCAGCCGGTGAAGGCAGAGCCAAGCACATGTGGCTCTGGTCCTCCCCGCTCCGCCCGCAGCTGGGGCCACGTCCCCTACTGGGTCCGGCCTTGATTATGTCGCAAGGTCACTGGGAGCGCTGGAAGGATTCCTGTCATTCCAGCACTCAGGAAGCTGAGGCAGGAGGATCACCATGAGTTTCACTTTGAGTTTGGCCGGATGCAGGGCTCCAGGTCTCCCTGAGCTGGCCCTGAGTGCTGCTGGCCTTAATCCTGAGCCTCAGTTTCCCCTTCTGCAGGTGGGGTGGACGGCTCACCCTGGCCCATCTCACTGGGGCCTGAGGTCAAACCAAGTCCTCCTCCCGCTCCTCCTCCCAGCAGCCAGGATCTTTCCCTGCTCCTCACTGTCCACTCATCCTCTGCCGGGGCCTTCTGAGGACGGAGGGGACATCCCTGCCCCAGAGACCTGGGGACCGGCTCACAGACGGGAGGCACCACCCAAGCCTCTGGGCTGGAGGGCCATGCTCATTGTCCAGTGGGGAAATCAGGACACAAAGAGGCGGAGTCCTCTTCACCCGCGGCTTAGTGATCAGGTCTGGCTGGCTGGGTGCTGGGGCCAAGGCTGGGGTGCCACCATATTTTAGGGGAACCTTTGCTTGATGAAACTGGAGAAGCCTCTATAGTCCCACAGGGGTCAGTGGGGAAGGGAGGCATGTCGCCCATTCTGCGTGGCTCAGAGAGGGCCAGCAGCTCACCAGGGAAGCACAGCGGCCAGGTGGGGTCAAGCAGTGAAGCCAGCAACTCGGGTTCTGTGCCTGACCTTCCCTTCTACCCAGCCAGCGCCCCGCCTCCAGCAATCCACGGGAGCGACATTCCACCCTTCCAGATTCATTGCTGGTGGCGCATGCTTGTCATTCCTGCACTCAGGAAGCTGAGGCAGGAGGATCATCATGCGTTTGAGGCCAGCCTGGGCTACATAGTGAGACTAAAACCCTAGCAAGCTGGTGAAGGCAGAAGGCAGGTCCAGCCTCGCTGACCTCCAGGGCTCAGGCCCCTTTCCTGTCACCCAAGGCCCCTGTGCGCGGGACAGGCGACAGCTGCAGCCACAGGTGAGCTGACCACTCGCCGGCCCCTCCCCCCCCACACCCGGCCCTGGCCTCTGCCCAGCTCTGCCTGCGAGGAGCGGGAGCCCGGAGGCCCTGGAGCCGATGGGCCTAGGGCGCGCGGAGGTGTGTTTTGAAATCTGCTTCCTTTTGGCCACGCTTGAACTTCCAAGCAGTGGAGTTTGACTGACAGGCAGACGGCAGAGCCGGCTCCCTGCGGGGCCGGGGCAGAGATGGGGGAGGGGGGCTCCCCGCTCCTGCGCTCAGGCTGGGGAGGGGCTGGGCTGGGCTTCCTGCGCCTGTCCAGTGGGGATCTGGAGTCAGCTACAGAAAGACCCCGGAACCCCAGTCCCCAGCCTCTGCAGGAAGCACCTCGGACGGGAAATCGGCCTCAGCGCGGGAGGGCACGGCTTACCCACCCGCCTTACTCAGGAAGCGGCGGATCAAGTGAGATGCGTTGGGCTGCGCAAAAAGCTTAGCGCGGGCCCCGCCCAGTGCGTGCTCCATACGCATCACCAAATGAATACATTTGTTGAGCCCCATTCTTTATTTTTAGTTTTCTGAGACAGGGTCTCACTATGCAGTTCAGGCTGGCCTCCAACTTGCAGTGATCCTCCTGCCTCAGCCTCCCGAGTGCTGGGATTATAGGCAGGCGCCACCACGCCCGGCTTCAGTGCCAGTCCTGCCAGACTTCCTTTGCCTGGCTCCTTTGCAAGCTGTTTCCTGCCAGCCTGGGCCACTTGGAGCAGCTGGTTGGCGATTACCTGGCACTCTGGCCCCTTCCCCTGTTTTGGTGGCATCTCCGGCAGTGGCTGGGTCACCTCGTGGTTTCAGTTTGTAAAGGCAGCCCTGTGTGGACTGCAGTTCCGGCACCCCCACCCATTGTCCCTGAGTGTCCCTGCAAATGCTGTCCCCAGTTCCAGCACCTGCAAAGCTCCCTGTATTAAACCCCTCTGTGAAGCCAGGTGTGGTGGTGCACCCCTATAATCCCAGCACTCAGGAGGCTGAGGCAGGAAGATCATTGTTAGTTCAAGGCCAGCCTGAACTGCATAATGAAACCTTGTCTCAGACAAAAAAAAAACAAAACCAAAACAAAAACTCCCTCCGCGGAAATCCTGTGACGCCAGCATTCGGGAGGCTGAGACAAGAGGATCACTGACAGTTCAAGACCAGCCTGAGCTACATAGTGAGCTCAGGGCCAGCCTAACCTACATAGCTCTGTTGCCAAAAAAAAAAAAAAAAAAGTCAAATCAGGACCTGGACACATAGGGAATCAGCCAGTGATCAGGCCTTTGAGGACAGGAAGTCAGCAAGGGGCAGCCTGCCCCCAGCTACCACGCAGCGCTGCGACTGACCCAGGCCCGCCGCCCACAGCTGACATTGTGCAGCCTACAGGAGCCTGGTGGCCCAGGCCACCGAGCCAGCGTAAGTCGGGTCACCTTGCCCTGGTGCGGGTCCCAGAGCCGCCTCTGCCTCTGAACCCCGCAGTATCAGTCACCCTCCAGCTGTCCCCACCCCAGCGTCTCTCAGCTGGAACTGCAGCCTCAGAAACCAGAGTCCTGGGCCACCCCCTTCCCAGGGCTTTGCCTCTGAAGCCCGCTGTCTCTGGGGACGCTCCCCGGGTGCCCTGCCCAGCATGCACCCTGGGTGCTGAGGACACGGGGCGGTCCCGGGCAGGATGGGGGAGCGGGGCTACGGCTCCCGGACATCTGGGCTGGGAGAAGGTGTGAAATATTCCCGTGGGCGGGGAGGGGAGGGGACCTGGCTGGGGACGGCCAGGGCGGGGACGCCTCTCTGCGCAGATGGGACACAGGCCAAGGGGACGTTTGTGTCCACCTCCCGGTGCTGAGGGTGCAGACGTAGGGGCTCCAGCAGGCGGCGGTCGTGACGCCTTTGCTGAGGGTCAGGGTGGCCTCCAGGGGCCCCATGAGTCACCCACTTTACAGAGGAGAAAACTGAGGGTCTGACGTCTTCTAACCCGCCCCGGATCCTCCAGCCGTGCCAGGGCTGCCAGCGTGGATCTGGAGCTGCTTCAGTGCCACTACGGCCTGCTTGGACGATGGCTGCGCTCGGGTGCGACCGCCTGTGACTGTCCTCTATGGGACAGCAGCGGAGACCCCGTGTCCTCAACATCCTGGGTTCTGCAATGCTGCTCTGCCTCAGTCCCCCTTTCCTGCCCCAGTGTGGGGTGCAGGGTAGGCTGGGTCTCCCTGTTCATTCTCTTTTTTCGTTTGCTTGGTTTTTTTTTCGGTACCACGATTCGAACTCACGACCTTGAGCCTGCCAGGCTGGCGCTGTGCCGCTGAGCTAAATCCCCAGCCCCTCCCTGTTCATTCTCTCACAGCTCCTGCACTTCCTTTCTGGGGAACTCACTCACTCACTCATTCATTCATTCATTCATTCGTTCACTGATTCCTTCCTTCATCCAGTCCTTACTGAGTACTCGCCACTGGCCAGGTGCTGGGGACTGAGCACAGGGTGTCGCAGTGTCCCCGAGTCACAAGGTGAACTCAGCAGCACCGACTTCACCCAAACCCTCCTACCGCCACTGAGCGTGACGTCACTCCCGGCAACTTCGTTATTCTCCCAAGTCCTGACGCCTGTCTTTCCTGCCAGGCTCTTGCTCCGCGAGGACAGAGTATTTGCCCCTCCAGCCCCCGAGCTGTGCCAGCGCTTACAGCCGCGCACACAGGAGGAGCAGACACGAGGAGGGATGAATGGCGGAAGCGGGGACGCTCTGGGGCTGCGGTGTGAGCGGGGCTCCTGCCCAGCATAACTGTAGCTGTGTGGGTTCCTCCCAGCGTCGGGGAATGGGGAGCTGGGCTGATCCTCGGAGACAGATGTTGAGCACATCTGGGTCCTCAGGAGACCCAGCTGGGTCTGGACAGGAAGGGAAATGTGCAGGCCACTCCTGCCCAGCACCAAGGGACAGCGGTGGGCAGGACATTGGCGTCCCTGCTCAGGAGAGCACAGGAGGGACCGAACGGTGCGGCGTTTCCCTGGAGGGTTGGGGGTGTTAACCAGGGTGTAGACCTGGGCATGGAGCATTCCTGCCTGGAGCTGGATTCCAGGCCTGGCTCATGAGTCTCTGAGCCTCAGTCTTCCTGTCTGTAAAATGGGCGAACACAGAACTGGCCAAGTACTAAAATGCAGGACACAGCCCCTCAGCACACAGTGCACACTCCATGAACAGCACAGGGTAAAGGCTGGAGGTGTTGGCGTGAAAGGGGCTGCAGGCTGGAGCAGGAGGGTCCCAGGCAAGCAGGGAGCTGCGTGGGTAGAGTGGAGGCAGATGGGGCGAGCCGTCTGGCAGGGGCAGCGGGTGATCGCCTTCTTTCCCTCCTTCCTTCAGCTGCTCTCCAGGCCTCTGACAAAGCCGTAAATCCCCCGCAGGACCGCAGGCCGGGCGGCGGCCGCACAAGTCCCAGTGGTGGCCGGGGGGCGGCCTCTCCGGCTGGCGGGACCGAGTCCCGACACCCCATCGCTCATCGCCCGTGCCCGCCACCCCCGCCGGGCCGCAGCCCATCCATCTCCGCCGGGGACTTTCAAGTCGAGCCCAGGCCCCTCTGCTTAGTGTTAAGATGAGCCCCGCTCACGCGGACTGTTCTTATTTATCTCTCGGTCGGTCCCTCTGCGGCCATCACTCTGCGGGGCGGCCCGGGACCCCGAACACCGCGTCCTCCCCCAATTTCCTCTCCCGCCCCCGCCCGGCGGGGCCAGGAGGAGGCCAAGCCTGCCAGGGGGGATGTGGCTTCGTCACTGTCGCCTTCGTTGTGCTAGATTGGCCTCCGCGCTGTCTTGGAGGCTTGCGACGGCGCTTTGCAATATCAGGCTGTGCTCCGTCACCGTGGAAACCGAGGCACAGAGGGGCGCCCCTTAGCGTCCTGGCCGTGGGGCTCCGGTGCGGGAAGTAGCGGTCACCTTGGACACATCCTTTGCGGGAGGCCTTCGGGGTCTCTGCGGCGTTTCCCTGGAGGCTTGCTCAAGTCCAGGCGCGCCCCGTGCCCTCTGCTAGACCCACAGGTCCCCTGGGCGAGCCCCGTCAGGGGTTCCGGACTCCGGCCAGGAAGGGGACTGAGTGGCGGCTTTGGGGGGCGCCAGTGACTGAAGTCTGCCCCCCCCCCCCCGTGTGACGGGGTAGGAGGTGGGGCCGTGGAGGTGACGCGGTTGGATGAGGACCCGAGGGTGGGGCCCCCATCAGGGAATCTGCGTCTTTACAAGGAAGGCAGAGCTGGGGGGTCCCAGCACCGAGCACAACCCTGCTCCTCGACTTCCGCCCGCAGAACTTGAAGTCCCAAAGGCCCGTCCGGCATCCAAGCCGCCCCCCTCGCGCGTCCCTCCAGCAGCCCCACGCTGGCCGAGCCGGGGTGGGAAGGGGGCAGAGCCTGCGCCTGACCTTGCCGCCTGTTTGTGACCTTGGGGAGCTGTCAAGGTCACTGCCCCTCAGTTCCTCCTCTGCAGAATGAGAGCAGATCCTGGAGCCCACAGAGGACCAGATGCGTGCAGACAGGGCCTCTGTGAAGGTGGGGGACCCTGCGGCCACCGTCAGGGGTCCTCTGAGGTCCCCTCATCTCGCGTGCAAGGGTCCTGCCCACATCCTGTCCCTGTCCCTCGCCTGTCTGGCGGGTGAGGGGCAGAGGTCAGACGGTCGGGGTGGACCCTTCTGGCCAGACCTGGGTGCCGACCTCCCAGTGCCAGGGCGGGGACAGGTTTCTGGGTCCCCTTTCTCACCCAGAGCGTTGCAACCCCCACCGTTCAGAGCCAAGACACTCGAGGCCACCTCCTTTCCAGATCGGGCACAGAGCCGGGCGTGGTGGCACGCGCCTGTAATCCCAGCACTCAGGAGGCCGAGGTAGGAGGATTGTTGAGAGTTCAAGACCAGCCTGGGCTACAAAGTGAGCTCCAGGCCAGCCTGAACTGCATAGTGAGACCCTGTCTCAAGACAAAAAAAAAAAGGGGGGGGGCTGCGGATTTAGCTCAGCGGCACAGCACCTGCCTGGCAAGTGCAAGGTCGTGAGTTCAATTCCTGGTACCAGAAAAAAA
>NW_004955422.1:3089374-3127107 GCF_000276665.1 Chinchilla lanigera
TCCATCCACTCACTTCCTTTTTATTTTTTGTTTTTTTTTGAGGCAGGGCCTTGAACTCACAGCGACCCTCCTGCCTCAGCTTCCCAAGCACTGGATTTATTATAGGTCTGGCCCACCGTGCCTGGGTTCAGCCATCCACCTTTTACTGGCTGCCCGCTGGGTGCCAGGCAGGAGGAATGGTGCAGGTAGGTGCAGCTTCTGCGCTGGTGGGCAAGGTGGATGTCAGACATCCGGGGAATTAAGCAGTGTAGCCCCGCTGGTCACTGTGGAGACTGGGGCACAGGAACACCGCACCCGGGCTGCAGCCTCAGGGAGCAGGGCTGTGCCCGTCGGATGCCTCCGGTGTGCTCAGCTCCCCGCGGACCCAACGCGTGAAAGCGGGAAGGAGTAAATGAAGGAGCCGCGGATGGCGATCAGAAAACGCCTTCCGAGAGAGGGGAGGTTGGGCTCCAAGATGCTGTCGCCAAATTGTCTCATACAGGAGGACCCGGTGAGGCTCGGGAAGAAACTCTCGGGGCCTCGACTTGCTGTCATTTCTCGACCATGAACGCAAGCAGTTCCATTTTCCTGCGGTGTTTTATACCCAGAACGGTAGCAGAGAACGTGGCGCGTGTATGGAATCTAGAAAGACCCATCGGTACAGTGGGCGCGCTCAGTGATTGCGTTGCTGGAGAGAGGGGCGAGGTCAGGGTGGGGAGCCCATGCCTGGGACCCCTCGGCCGCCCCCGGGACACCAGCGAGCAGGCAGCTAGGCCAGGCCTCTGCCTCCTGCGGTTGTGGGGGGCGGAAGTCCAAGGTCAAGGGGGGAAGATGGCGTCTCCTTCCAGAGAGAGAGAGAAGGGGGAGGGCGAGAGAGAGAGACAGCGACAGAGAGATCTTCCTCTTCCTCCAAGACTGACCCCCAGTGACCACTTTGACCTTGACCTCCTAAAACCCCGTGTCCAACTACAATCACACTGGCCCTGGGCTCCCACACGGGGTTTAGAGAGCTGCAGTCCCGCTCTGAGGTCAGGAAATGGAGGCTGAGGAGGAAGAGGCTCGCCCGAGAAGGAGGCGGGAGGGCGGGGTCACGTTCTCCCTACCATTCTGGGTCCTGGCTCTTGACATCCGGGGGGCTCTGCGTGCATGCCGGCGCGGCTTTGCCGCCTGCACGGAAAGATGTGGGGGCCGGAAATGCCCCCGCCTGGGCTCGGTTCTCCACCCTTCTGACGCCAAGGTGCCCAGTCGGTTCCTTTCTCTGACCTTCTGGCCTGAGCTCAGGTTCCTTGCTGGATCCGGATCGTCCCCAGCATCTCCTTGGGCAACTATGCTCTGAACCTTTGTAGCTTCTTGTCGCCCTCAAAATTTATGAGAAATCTGGCCTGCAGCCCCTGTCCAGTCCGCATTCTTGTCCCCCTTCACTTGCCACCCAAACCTTGCCCTTGTGCAAACATCACCCAATCCAACCCCAGGGCCTTTGCACCTGCTGCCACCGCTCCCTGGTGTGCACCTTCCTTCCGTCCTCACCCAGGGATGCCTCCAAAGAGAGATTTTCTTGGACCCCCCCGGTCTGAAAATAGCTCCCCCTTTGCTGTCCATGTTTTGTTAGGTTTCCTGTTTTGCAGCACCAGTGATTGTGACATCGAGTGTTTCCCTGTTCATTTGTAACACAAGCTCCAGAAGCGGGTATATTTGTGTGCTTGCTCAGAACTCTACCTCAAGGGCTATAAAAGTATCTGGCATCTAGTAGGTGTTCATTAAATGCGTGTCACATGACTAAAATGCAGTCTTGTGACTTATTGAACGAAGGGAAAGATTTGTGTGTGCAAGGAGGAAGGCAGGGGCTGGACCACAGGGATCCGGGGGACCTGGGAAGAAGGAGTTTATTTTATTGCAGTGGGGCGCTGCTGAACCATTTAACGGGACTTGGTTTGTTTTCAAACCGTAACTCCTCTTCATGTGCTAGGGTACAATAACAGAATAGTTTGTTGCTGTTGTTTGTTTTTGATTCTGGAATTGGGGAAAATCCAGTCCTACAGGGGATCCGATCTTATTGGGGAAGTCCAGTCTCACAGGATGGGGGAAATCAATCATTTCAGCCTCCCCCAGCATGCGCCCTGTACCCCAAGCATCCCTCAGTTGGCTTGTGGTTAGGAAATACCGTGCGCGGAAGGATAAACGCAAGGCGGGGCGGTGAGCAACGGGCCGCCACGTCCACCTCTCGGTGCGTTTTATATCTGTTCCCTGCGTGTCTTCTCCGCTCCCGAGTGTGCGAGGAGACGGCCCGGCCCTGATTTATGCCGCTGACAGAGAAGTAATGAATTGGAGACATAAAAGCCGAGCACGGCTCCCTGGGGTTGACGGGCCTCGGAGGGTGCCGCGGCCGAGCTGACAGCCGGTGTCCGTGACCGATGCGGCCCTGGCTGCTGGGGGGGAGGGGGGCGCTCAGGGGGCGGTGGTTGGAAGAGCTGATGGGGTGTAGGGGCTGGAGAACACTGAGCTCCTAGGGAAAGGAGCTTCAAGCGGATGCACGCGGAGATTCCCAGCACGCGCAGGGCCCAGGGAAGCAGGAAGGATGCGCGGAGCGCGGGAGCCCCAGACAGATTTTGCCTGAACGAGAGAAATGACTTGGGTAGCACCGAAGGAAGAGCAGAGCGATGGCCCTGTTCGTAGCCGGCAGAGCCCTCCTCTTTAACCCGGTGCCCCGGGCGTTGTCCTCACAGCGGGACGCACCTGGGAAGAAGGGCGGGACAGCCCTCCGCTGAGGGGCAGGTTGGAAAGGTTGTAGCTCGGTGCAAAGGCCCTGGGTTCCATCTCCGTAGCGCCAAGAAAAGAAAGAAAGGAAAGAAAAGAAAGCTGACGGGGGGCTGGGAATTTAGCTCAGCGGCACAGCGCCTGACTGTCAAGCCCAAGGTCGTGAGTTCGATTCCCGGTACCGGAAAAGAAAAAAAAAAAAAAAAAAAAAAAAAAAAGAAAGCTGACAGGTCAGAATAAAAATGTCAGCACGCTGCTGGCTGAGTCCAGCCGCCGTTTGTGACATCCGAATGCGGACCGCGCACGTCTGGTCCCACTGCAGTTCGGCGCACCCAACAGCCTTTCTTGCAAACTTGCGGGTGCCAGGCGCTGAGCGAGGGACGCAGAGGGGACAAAGAGGGCCCAGCTCAACTCCTGACTGGACAGAACCCTGGGCACTAAGGCTCGGAGGCCTGAGGGTCAGTGGCACCCTGGGGACCCATCCAGAGGTGGCCATGAGAGGGTGTGGCTGGAACCGTGGCTGGCGGTGGCATTAGGGGGCTCAGACAGGACCCCAGAAGCAGGGAGCGTTGGCGGAGTCATGGGGAGCCGGGGACGGTCGCTCTTAATGCCCACGATCGTGTGAGGACCGCGCGCAGTCCCTTCCGAAAGGCACTAGCGCGGCACCCCCGGCCCGGGGCAGGACGACGACGGTCCCTGCGGTCCTCAGGCAGGGGCGCTCGTTTCCCTGCTGGTTTCAGCGGGCCGGTAGAGACATTTACCCAACCTCTCCAACCTGTGTGCGCCAGGGCCAATTTCACCCAAGACAGTTTCTCCGGGGCTTGCGGGAGGCGCGTTCGGGCTTAGAGCCTCACCCGGGGCGCACAGCCGGGGCCCCGCGCCCGCGCAGTTCGCAGAGGAGCCGGACGTCCTGCTTCATCCAGCCGGACTCTGCCGCAGGCGAAGCGCAGCACCTGTCCGGTGGCCCAGAACTGGTGAGACTTCGTCTGCGGCCAGCTCCTCTCCCACCGGGAAGGAGCATTCCAGATGTGTGCGGTGCCGGCTCTGAACAGGAGAGCCGAGGGGCGGGCTCAGAATCTTCTAGTTCATCCACGCCCTGTCACAGAAGGGGAAACTGAGGCAGGCCCAGAGAGTGGAAACCACGCATCCAGTATCCCGGCACCTGGCAAATATCCACAGTGGCGTCTCCTGACTTCTGGGCCCCGTGTCTCTTGCTTCCTTCGAACCTTGCAGAACCCCTCCCCGAACCTCTTTCCCACTCCCTCTGTCCCCGACCCTCTCCCTCTTCTCCCCCTCCCCCGACGACTGCCCCTCCCCCATCCAGCTTCTGGGATTTTTTTATTTTGAGACAGGGTCTCACTATGCAGTTCAGGCTGACCTTGACCTCACTTTGTAGCCCAGGCTGGTCTCAAACTCGCAACAATCCTCTTGCCTCAGCCTCCCGGGCTGTAGGATTACAGGCGTGCGCCACCACGCCCGGCCAGTTTCTAGGATTCTGGGGCCTCGCCCTGCTCCTACAGCTGGGCGGCAGCACTTTTTGAAGGCTTGGGGCCTCTTACAGAGCACTGAGGTTTGTCACACCATGGGCAGCCCATACAACGGGGCCTCCCACACCCCGAGTGCAGACCCCGCCTCCCAGATGTCCCGGCCTCCGTTGGCATCGGGCTAGGGTGCGGGGACAGCGGGGAGGCTAAATGTACTCCCCAAACCAGCGCTCACGGGGCACCCTCGTGTGCCAGCAAGCAGGACCCCTTGGCTACCATGATCCATCCCCAGCCCTGAGGAGCCCGTGTCCTGCTGATCTTGCCCTTGCACAATCAGTGAATTGCAGAGGTGACAAATGCCTCCTGTGAAACAGAATGCCACTTCTGATGTAGTGTTTAATCAGGGGCGAGAGGAGGTGGCATATGCAAAGGCCCTGAGGCAGGAAGGAGTGCACCAAAGCTGGAGAACTAGAAATGCTGAGGAAGAGGTGGAGTAAGAGCCTGCTCTCTGTAGGGTCCACTGGTGGATTCAGACTTCATTATTTTTATCCAGAAAGTCACTAAAGCTTCCCAGCAGATACCAGCAATCTTCAGGCTGAGGTCAGATTTCTACCAGCAGTGGACTGCACAGCAGGTCAGCACCTGTGGTCCAGGGGACAGTCTTCATGGGGGTGAGCCATTAGCTTATTGTCAGAAGTGGGTGTGGGCGGTAGCAGCCCTGGGGGTGGGGGAGTGGTTGTCTGGATGCCAACTTGCTTCCTTGTAGGCAGTTGTCAGAGTTGCTGGTTTCCTACCCTCATATTTATTCTCTTCCTCTTCTTGATAACGTTGCCCCGATTCTTAGTTGGGTGTACAAACACCTGGAACTAAGAACATCTTTCCTCAGCATTCTTGTTAACAAGCTATGGGCAGAAAGTCTGTCTTCAACTACTAGCCTTTGCTCCAGAAGGGAGAAAGGTTACATTTCTTTTTTCCTTTGGATAACAGAAAAGTAGGTTTGATGCCTGGAGCTCAGGCAGCCGTCTTGGACCGTGAGGAATCAGTCACATGCAATGTCTGTGGACAGTTGGGGCTGTGACACTGTGGTGTCCCACCATCTTGAAACCACATACCTCTGGGCTTGTACAAATTAATGCAGGGAAGTCTGACCCCTGATTGTTTAGTGCCCTCACCTCCTGCCCCCTTCTCACTCATTCTGTGCAGCCTGCGGTGGTTTTTCTGTCCCTCTGATGTTCTAGGCTCCTTTGCCCTTGCTGTTCCTTCTGCCTGAAATGTTCTTTCTCCGCATCTTCCCATTTGGCTCAACTCAAACACCCCTGGCAGAGAAGCCATCCCTGCCTGGCTTCCTACCGTGGGCCCTGCCTGGAAGTTTTCTTCTAGCCTATCAGTGTCTTTCCTTTCTGCACACAGGCTGTTCTTACCGTACCTCTTATGAGTGTGCGCTGGGAATTTGTCTGCCTTTTCCTGCCAGGTGACAGCTTTACAAGAACAGAGAGTCCTGTGTTTTTATCTCCCAGGACAAAACAGAAACTGACAGTGCTACAGGCTTGATCCACAGTTAGTGACTAACTGGCCACAAGATGTAGAGCCACTTTCTGCTTTTGCCAAGACGATGAAAGCTGGAGAAGGAAGTTGACTTGTCCAGCGTCACCCATCAGGGGAAGGACGGCTGCGGGCTGACGGTCTAGGCCTCCCAGCTCCAGCACAGCACTGCCCCTCCTGCATCAGCAGGGACCACACGCCTCACAGAGCCGCAGGAGCTCTGTGTCTGCCCTGCAGGATGAGAATCCCTGCATCCGTGACCCTCTACCACCCCCTGGGCTTACCTGGCTCTGGCTGCCCCAGGACACTACCAAGAGCAGATCTGGGGTTCTCTGGGGTCCCCTCCTTCATCTGGGTCCACATCATCCGGAGTAGCCTGCTGGAGAGGGGGCAGGGGAAGGCGGCCGCCACATCTGGAAGTAAGAGCCGAAAGCCCAGCTTGGTGCGGAGAGCACTTTATTGACAGGAGATGAAAGTTCCCATGGCAGTAACTCTCTGCGCTCTGGTTTGCGCTGTTTTATGAGGTGTGATGCACTCCAGTCCTGTGAGACCTGCCGGCCCGGTCTCTGCCAGGCCCAGCCCTCCTCCCCATCCCTACCACCCCCTCTCCTGGGCCTGGATCACATGGGTCTGCAGCCCTGCCCTTGGCGGAGGGCTGAGGCACCTGCTGCCCCAGAAAGCCTCCTTCCTAGGCCTCTTGCTCCAGCCCTGTCCCGTTACCAGGCCCCAAAGTAGCCAGAAAGATCCCAGGGTGTCCTCTGCCCTGGCCTGGGGTGAGAGGTCCAGGGAGAGAGACTGCTTGGGGTGCCAGGTGAGCAAGGGCAACGGCAAGACGCGGAATACTGTTTTACAGGCTGTAAACTCGGGTGTGCAAATACACATGACTTTTCAACATTTCCGTGAACAGGAGCAGGGAGGAGGCCGGGGCCCAGGGATGTGCTGGAGGGAGGAAGCTGAGGCTCAGCGCCCCCAGAGCTGCTGGGACAGACCCAGCCCCTTAGGGCAGCGTAATTTATGCCCGTGGCCTTTCTCTGTGTCCGCTGTCATTGTGACGAGACACCTGATGTACACATCCTAAAAACGAGGTTGAACTTGGCTCACGGTTCGAGAGGGTGCAGTCCCTGGTTGGATGCTGTGAGGCAGAAACATTACGGCAGATGCACCCAGTTAAGGAAAGGTGCTCAGTTCATGGTGGCCAGGAATCACAGAAAGGCAAAGAGCCGGAGAGGAAGGGGTCCAGGAGCCTTGCCATCTCCCTCTGACTCTGCACTGGCCGCTCTGCCCCCTTGTACTTCTGAGAATCTCATCATCCCCAGTGATCTCCTGTCTCCAGTGAGCTGGCTGGCAACCTCCATGCTGCCCACAGCTTTGTTCAGCTTGGAGCATGTCCCCCCGATCCACATACTGAAGCCCCACCCCTGGTGCAGTTGGTCTCCGGAGGCGGCCAGGCCACAAGGGAGTCTCTGCTGGGGTCAGCGTCCTCTCACTCACCTGTGAGGTTGCAGTGGGAAGGCTCTGAGCACAAGGTGACACATGGTTGTGGCTGACACCAGACCTGCGAGGCCTTGATCTTGGACATCATCATCTGGGCTCGAGCTGAGACACAGATGTCCGCTGCCCAGAGGTCTGGTGTGTGGCCTGTATGTCACAGCAGCCCCAGCTGATGAGGACAGACCTTCATTTTGCCCTGTCAGTGACCATGACAGGCTCCAGGGAAAAGAGGAGGGCTTGGGGGGGGTGTTGTTCTGCCTGTCACCCTGGGTCACAGGGTGTGCATTTGGTGTGTGTGTGTGTGTGTGTGTGTGTGTGTGTGTGTGTGTGTCGGGTTTGTGCATTAAGGGGAGTGTGGGGGCTGTACACAGCTGAACTTTCCAGTGGGAACCAATTATCATGGAGCAGGATACTAAGTTTACAGGCTGTAAACTCGGGTGTGCAAACACATGTAACTTTTCAACATTTCCGTGACGCTGCTTGTGGTCTCTGCGGGGTCCCCTCTGTGCCGGGTGGCATAGTACAGTCACCGGCCTATGGCAAGTTGCTCGCCCTGGGGGTGAGGCAGAGGCGGGAGAGTTCCCGGGCAGGCAGTCCTGCATTTCCACGTCCTCCTCCTGGTGCGGGCGGAGTGGAGCCCACCCCACAGCGCTCTTCCTCCGTGGCTGTGACACCCCGGGGACAACAGCAGAGCGCCTCTGAGCTAAAGCCACGCTCCCCGCAGGCAGAGGCGGGCGGTGAGAAACGCTGAGGGAAGTGTTAGGGGAACGGCTGGATTGGACGTCACTTCCCAGGCGCCTGACTGACAGCGCAGGCTGAGTTCTCGTCCCCGAGAGCTTCCTGTGAACCAGGGCTGGGAAAGTGTCCCTGTCCCTCCGAGGGTGCAAGGGGCCAAGCAGAGGCGGATGCTCAGGGCTTCCAGTCCCAGGGCCCTCCTGAAGCTGGGCGTAGTTGGTAGGGGGGATGCTGAGGGACCAGTGAGCTGTGTTTGGAGCTCTGCCACCGTGTCAGGACTGGTCGCAGTCAGATTGTTTGCAGCGGGTTACAACGCTCTCCAGTCCTAGTGACTGCATGGTATTACTTATATTACAGTAATACAGTATTACATGGTATTACTTAACCCCTTTTAATTGATATTTTTGTTTGAGCCTCAGAGCTGATATAAAGTCAAAGCCGTGGAAATGTATCTCAGCGTGAACATGTCCACACTGGCCAGGACCCAGAGGTGACCCTGGCTGTCACTCCCATTCCTAAGAGTCACAGCCATTGCTTTGGGGTTGGGGGAGCTAGTGAACTGGGGTGACTCCAGTTTGGGTCCCTGGCTCTGCTATTTCCCATCTTTTATTTTTTAATTTTTTTTATTTTTTCCGGTACCAGGAATCGAACTCACGACCTTGCACTTTCCAGGCAGGCGCTGTGCCACTGAGCTAAATCCCCAGCCCTGCTATTTCCCATCTTTGTGGCCTTGGTGTGCTATTCTGTCAGCCTCAGTTTCCTCTCTAACCGATGAGGATCCTCATGGCGCCTATTCTTGAAACCACAGCTACTTTACCCAGATGGTGGTTGTGCACCAGTCCATTTCACAGATGGGAAAAGTGAGACCCTGGTCACCACACCAGAGGCTTAGCTAAGGTCACACCATGAGGACTGGGGTCAGAGTCTGGTCTTCACACCCAAACTTCCAAACTCTTCTCTCAGAAGCCCCTCGCCTGTCCCTCTTCTCTGTTCCCCTCCTGCTCCCCATCACAGGGACACCAGCAGTGTCCATGTCCACCTGGCTCCTTGTGCGAGGTGCCTCTGCAAAGACTTAAGAGGGTGCAGCATGTGCAAAGGCCCAGTGGTGGGAGGAGCTTGGCAGGCTTGGTTCTGCCAGGGAGCCTGGAGTGGGCAGGGGAAGGTGGCTGGGGAAAAAGAGGCCAAGGAAGGGACTGAGTCTTGCAGGACCTGGCACATCACAGTGAACTTTTATGTCATCCCAAGCAGGTGGATTGCATGGCTTGAATGGGGATTTTTGTAAGGCAAGTTGGGGAGGAGACCCGGATGGAGGCGGAGGGCCTGGATGGAGGCAGAGACTCCGGTTGGCTGGCGGTGTGTTCCTCCACCCACCAGGGACTCACACGCTTGAAATTCACAGTCGCACAATTTTGGAGGCTGCAAGTTCAAAACGCAGGTGTTGGCGGGTTGGTTCCTTCTGAGGCCGGGAGGGAGCACCCATCCCATCCCTGTCCCCAGCTCCTGCTGCTCTGCTGGCCGTCTCTGGCCTTCCTTGGTTCCTAAAAGCATTGCCCTGACTTCAGCCTTCCTCCGTTTGTTTCGTTTTGTTTTGTGGGGGTCTCTCCGTGCTGTCCAGGTCTCCAGTCACCTGGCTCAGCTGCTTCTCCCGCCTCAGCCTGTGAGGACTGGGACTGCAGGCGTGTGCCACCACGCATCCTGTGACATCCTCCCTGTGTGCACACCTCTGCCCACATGCCCCACCTTAACAGGAACATGTATGATACTAGAGTCGGGGCACCCTGCTCCCGTCTGACCGCCCCTTAACTGATTACATCTGCAGCGATCTTATTCCCGAATGAGGTCCCCCCGGCCTGCAGTCCTGGGGGACTAGCTGGGACTTCACCCTAGGAATCCGGGGCGACACCAGTCAGCGCACGACAGAGGCTGCTGCCAGGGTGGGAGAGAGCGAAGGTGGCTTGGATGAGGGCGCTTGGGTGGAGGCGGGCAGGAGACCGAGGCCAGACCTTGGGATTTGCTGATGGGTGGGATGAGGGGCGTGGCGGGGGGCGGAGGATGCCTTCAGCCCTCAGATTCGGGCTGGAAGGACTTAGAGGGGTGCAGGGTGGGGGCTGGGAAGTGGGCTTGGAGCGAGGAGCCAGGGGCGCAGCTCTGCAGCCGGCCGCGGGGGACACATATGGCAACTGCCCCCGCTTACCTCGCCGCGCACCTTGTCCTGGGCTGCAGGAAGCCGGCCCTAATGAGACGCAGCTGCGGCCGGGCGGCCGGCTCACATTTGTTCTGCTCTCGGCATCAAAGAGCCGAGAAGTGGCTGTCCAGCCCCGAAGGCCACGGCCATCCATCTTGCGGGCTGCAGTGCCAAGGAGCAGGGTCCCCACGGCCAACGCCTGCGCTCCCCTGGGTCAGGAGCTCCTCGCCCTTCCCGGCAGAATTTCCTGGCTGCGGCCTTGGAAGTTTCCCCTCCGCCCAAGCTGCGCTGGGTCTGCTTCCATCCCACACCTGGGCCGGGGAGATGAAAGGGCTCCAGGCGCACGCTGGCCCTGCCCGGGGCAGCCCCGAAACACGTCAAATTCTATTTCACAGCAGACCAGGGAGCCATTCAGCAAGACGGTAAGAGAACAAGCTCTGGCGTTATCTTACCTATGCCTCCAACCAGCAGACCCGCAAAACAGAGAGTAAATAACACCCAGCTTACAGGGGTGGCGGGGACCCAGGTGCTTGTCATGTGCTGAGTTCTTGATAAGTTATTATCACTGTACTATTATTATTGCCATTTGGGGGGCTAATCCACCATATTAAAACTTTTACCTTTGGTTTTCTGAGACAGCATCTTGCTGTGTAGCCCAGGCTGGCCTGGAACTTGCAGCAATCCTCCTGCCTCAGCCTCCCACGTGATGAAACTGCAGGCACGTGTCACTACTGGCGATCATATTAAAATTTTATACTTGAAATATTCACACTAACAAACCAAAGACCCAAACTTTCTACACTGACTTGCTTAAATTGGTAGCATTAGCTGTTACGGTGTGATGCGTGCTCAAAATGAGTAATGAATGCGTTTATTATCAAGCCATTGCCACTGCAGGGAGATGCTGTATTGCAGGCAGTGTTTTACTCACTGTGTGACTTTCAGCAAGTGACTGTACCTCTCTGGGCTCTCAACTAGGGACAGGCTGAAAATACTCCTAAGTACAGTATTTTAGGTGATGCTGTAGTCCCCTTAATCCTTCAATTACCTGAGTTCAGATGGGGCCGGAAACACAAGGAAAGGGAAACTCCAGAGATAGGCACCTAAGACATTTGAGATTGATAGTGTCCTCAGTAGCGTGATAAAGTCACAGGCCACCCTCCTCCATCTACTCACGACACGAGTTATTCATCTTTTAAAAAATTCGTGGTTGTTTTTTGAGACAAGGCTCTTCTATGTAGTTCAGGCTGGCCTTGAACTTCGGAGATCCTCCTGCCTCAGCCTCCCAAATGCTGGGATTATAGGCGTGTGCCACCAGGCCCAAGCACGAGTCATCCTTTTGTTAAGGGTATCTACGCTGGGCACACCACCTCCCATCTTGGTCATCAGATCAGCTGTTCCACCATGCTGCCTCCTTTGTGTTTGAGTGACATTTGTTTTACTTAATAACGGGCTCGAGGTCGCAAACAGTAATGCTGGCCTCTTTATGGCAGGATGCTGTTATAATTGTTCTGTCTTATTAGTAGCTGCCAGTCGCTTACTATCCCTAATCTACAGATTAAACTCAATCCCCAGTGCGTGGGCATAGGAAAAGCGGTGTATTCCAGGCTCTGGTGTGGGCTCACAGTACAGACACAGGAAGTGACAGGTGTCATAGTAGATCCGTGGGCGTCTCCCCTAATCTTCCCCCCTCTGTGTCCTTGCTCTCTGTTATGTAACTTGTAACATCCTTCTAATGGCGGCGGCAGCATGGGGTTTGCATCGACCAGTGGGACGTTATCAGATGGAACCAAGCAGGTGACTCAGCACTTGATTTCTCAGTCTCTACTTCCTCGCTGGCACCTCTGCGCCTGCCGTGGACCTGCCCAGCTGTCCTGCTGGAGGGTCCCACGGTGCAGCTGAGCTGAGCCTGCTTGGTCCAGGGGTCCCCCACAAGGCCTCGGCCCAGAGCTGCCATCCCCACACTGTACTGGGGCGTGACCAAGACCTGCAGGGCAACCCGCGGATGCCGCGCTGCCTGTGGGTGCAGAGCAGGCCCAGCCGAAGCCATCCGCCGTGCGGGGTCAGCGGAACCCCACAGACAAGCGAGCCAGATGCGCGTGTGCTGCCGTGCGCCCCAAGTTTGTGGTGGTTGTGTGGCTCCACTGTGGTGACTGATAACTGAATCAGACACAAACGTGCCGTACTGTGGCCCCTAGTTTAAGAAAACAGACTTCTGCAAGGCTCCTGGGGGGCCTGGGACCCAAAGACTTGACGTTTTGCCCTTGTCTGAGAATCATTCGTCTACGAACCCATAAATCTCAGGATCTGAAATATGGTAAATACCCTTTGTGTCTTTGGTTTGTTGGAGGTAAAGAATAAAAACGTCAGGAACAGGGATGATGTTGGCCAGAGAGACTGACGGAAATAGGAGGAACGGCCAGGACCCCTCTACCTCAGGTCTCGTAGACTTCCCTGCCCCAGAATATAAATTAGGCCCTTTTGCTGAAGCCCTGCTCTGCTGATTATACAAATCCGATTCCAAAGCATCTTAACATGATAGTTCTAGCCAAGTGCTGGGTACTTTTTCTTGTTTTTTTTTTGGTTTTTTTTTTTTGGGTGGGGTTGGTTATTTGAGGCAGGGTCTCACTATGTAGCTCAGGCTGGTCTTGAACTCACTACGTAGCTGAAGCTTGCTTCAGACTCGCAGTGATCCTCCTACATTCGCCTCCTGAGTGCTGGGATTACAGGCGTGTATCACTGTGCTTGACGACTGGGTCATTTTTTATTATCGAAATAGAATCTTGGCAAGCACGACGTCGTGAGTTCGATTCCCAGTACCAGGAAAAAAAAAAAAAAGAAATTAGAATCTCCTATATGGGCCTGCAGGCCTCCTAGGGAAGGAATCCACAGAGGCTGAGGGTGCGGCTTGGTGTCTGGTGCCCTGGACTCGAACCCCAGGTCCCCTGCTCTGCAGCTGTGCAACCCTCAGCAGACGCAGAACATCTCCTTGACAGAGAATCCTGCTCAGTCAAACAGAGAAAGCTTGGTGCCTGGCTCATGGGGCCCACTGAGGCAAGGCAAGGGAGGTGTCGGATACTGTTCTTGTCAATGGGTCCGTGTCCACGCTGTCGCAGCGGGGTCATTCCCGGGACTTGAAGGCTGTTGTCGATGTTCTGCCCAACTCACTGAGGCTCCACGCTGGGCTCCCTGCCAGTTGTGTTCCTTTGGTACATTCTCAGGATGTTGAATGACTAAGTAACCACTGACAGCTCATCAGTTAAGGCCAAGCTGGCTGAGGATATGGATGCAGGAAACCCCCAGAGTTGAGTGGCTGAACACAGAAAGTTTATTTCTCACTCCTATCATGTCTAAATGGCAGTGGGATGCTGGGGAGATGCTAGCTGTGTGGACCCAGGGGCTTGGGTGATGGAGGCTCTGGCATCTTCAACCTCTGGCTTCCAAGGCCACCTTGGGCATCAACATTCAGTAGGCAGACAGGGAAAGGGACCAGGGTGGAAGATCACAAGAGGTATTGAGTGCACCAAGCCCAGAAATGGCTCATCGCGCCTGTCACTTTCCACTGGCCACAATGAGGCACATGACCACACACAGATGCAAAGGATGCTGGGAAATGTAGTCCCTGGCTGGGCTATTATTTGCCAGCCATGTCTCTATCCTTGGACTGGAAGAATACAAGGAGTGATCAAAGTTTACAATGAACATTTGCATTTTTTAAAAAAGAGTATTACAGTAAAGGACATATTGCCATTCATTAATCTCCCTCAGAATATTCCCCCTTGCTTCGAAATCATTATGCCACTGTTCATAAAAACACAGTATGTCTTCTTATGATTCACCAGACCTGGCACCATGAGACTTCTGGCTGTTCTCCAAAGTCAAGTTAACCATGAAAGGCCAATGTGTTGAATGGATTCAGGACATCCAGGCAGCCAGGACAGTATAGCTAGACACTCACGAAAGAGGACTTCCAGAACCGCTTCAGAAAGTGGCGAGAATGATGGGGTAAGTGTATTTGGAGTGAGGAAAGGATCGGGGGGGGGGGAGGGTGTTAATAGCCATGTGTTCTTTGCTGTAATACATTTTAAAAATTTAAACATTCACCATATTTTGCAAGCCCTCCCCCACACAGTGGCTGTCGCTTCCTGAGCACTCCCATGTCCCTGGAGCCACGTGACACACAGTGCACCCAGCACCTTGCACACCCTTACCACCCATTCTGCAGCTTCACGGCAGCACCCAGCAGCAGTGGCTCCTCTGTGATTGTCTGGTAAGGTGGCTGGCTCATTCCTGCGCTCATCTACGAGGGCAACGGTTGGTGTTGTCCTGCCATGGTGACAGTCCTGTTGGTCTGTCTCGTCCACGCTCATCACCCACATGTGCAGAGACACTGGGAGAGCCTGCCTGGCGTTACCGAGCCACTGTCACCACTCCGTGTTCTCACCAAGCCATTCGCCTTCCGTAGCTCTGCCCTCTGTCCTCACCAAGACCTGGCCGAGCAGCTCACCAGCCTGCAGACCTTGCTGTGTGGAAGAGCCGTTCGCAGCCTGCTGACCCCTGGGCTGCAGGGACCGCTGGTGACAGCCGAGCCATTCTCTCTGCTCTGCTGTGCAGCTCCTCTTCTGAGGGAGACATGTGCATGGGTGTCAACACACAGTAGGACGATTCTCATTGTTTCGTCCTCAGACCCCCAGTCCCCAACCTTCCAAATTTTCTCCTCCTGGGCTCCTGGGCAATTGTGAAGACTGTGAGTCTGTATCGATGCCCAGCTTGTGCCCCTGTCCTGCTCTACATGAGTACCCAGGTCACTACCCAGGGCGCCGCCCGCTGGCTGCCCTGCCCTCACTGCTGTCCAGGACAAGCTGTGGGTGGGGGTGTGCATGTTTGGAGTTCCTGTGCAGCTCAGGCTAGGTTCCAAGCTCACCCACCTGGGCACATCTACCCCTGTCCGTCATTAGAAGGGACCTTATCTATGGACGTAGGAGGGGGCCCAGGTCGGGGCAGCAGTGGCCGGTCTGGTTGTCGGCCTGTGCAGCTTATTCATCCCCCTGGCCAAACCAGTGGCTCTGATTCTGCCTGAGCTCAGCTAACGACGGGCAGTTGGGATGCGGGGAGATTTGGTGTCCCAGGTCAGAGCTTCCCTCTCCACCAGGGCACCGGATCACCCCAGAGCTGCTTTTGAAAGGGGGGTAATTTCTCACTGCAGACCGAATGACCTTGCTCCAGAACTTCAGAGGTCTGCACTGATATTCTCCTATGGGGACTGGTCATAAAACCTACCCAGCACTTTTCCCACCATGGAGAGCTCCAACGCCACAGGTCTGCTGGACTTTATGGCTTCTCCCACTCCCAGCCTGAACCCACTGCCCAACTGTTTTCCTGCTCTGTCCTCGTGAAAAACTGGCAGCTTTTCATGTCATTTGACATGTGGCCAGTATTAAATGTTACCTCGAGGATCTGACAAGGCCTACCAGGCATTGGATTTCTGTCCTGGTAGGGATGCAATACTTTGTGCTTTACTCTAGAAGGAATGTTCTAGAATGCCTTAGACCATGACCACTGGTGTGGCCCCTGAATCTTTCAGGGTTAATCTCCACCCCGTGGGGCACAGGTTGACCCAAAACTTCCACCATCTTTGCAGCTTCTTGGTTTTCTGGTGTCGGAGCAGACTAATGCAGTGCTTTGCAAAATGTCCAGATGGCCCAGTGTCTTCGGACTATTTTATGACAGAGGTGGAAGAATTAACATAGCCCTGGGGTGAGACATAAACGTATACGGTTACTCCTCCAAATGAATGCAAACTGTTCCTGACCTTGCTGTCTGAGAGTTGGAAAATCACAGTCACCAGGTCAGCAGTCATATATCATTTTCTGGAGGCCATTTGAAAATTTTCTAGCGAAGAAACCACATCTGGTATAGCAGCTGCAGTAGGGCCTCATATGTGGTTGAATTTACAATAGCCTATTGCTATTCTTCGGGATCTGTGTGGTTTTTATAGAGGCCAGATTGGTGAAGTAAATGAAAATATTACAGGGACTGTCATCTCTGGGTTCTTTAGAATTTTCAAAGAGGCAATAATTGATGCTATCCCCTTCCACCCCTAGGATACAATTTTTTTTTTTTATTTACTATCTTGAATGGGTTGGGGAGAACAATCTGCTTCTCTCTCTCTCTCTCTCTCTCTCTCTCTCTCTCTCTCTCTCTCTCAGTACATTACACAATGACTACCTTCATTAGGGGGAGCTGGTATATGCATAGAACACATTTTAATTCTTTTGACTTGAGTTTCAAAAGCTGACCACTGGACCTCACATCCCAGGTTAAGGAACCAGCATGACATCCAATCCCAATGACAAAAATGATCCGAGTATGACCATACGCCCTATGAACTCACATGAACTCACCTGGCTCCCATCTGCCCCGTTCCAACAGAGGGACCATGACTATGCTTTGAGTCGCTGAGCCTCAACATTAGCTCACGCCCTGGGCCCGAGGGGCCTCCAGATGTTTAGGAATATCTCCTTTACTCACCGGGCAGTTACCCAAGTCAAAAGTTATAGCCTCCTTTGGTGGGAGATCTAGACAGATCCTTACTATGTACGCTGCCGTGGCGGTACAGGGTCCTTCCTCCCGGATACTTAATCTCCTCATCAGCCAGTAGGCTTCTGGTCTAAAAAAAGACTTAGGATCACAAGTAGGTCAAGGGATTGTGGCATTTTATAAAAATGGTGGTTCTCAGACTTCTGATTCCTCATTCTTAAATTATTTTCCCTGTAGAGTAAGACATACCTTTTGTTGGTTGCCCACCCATCTCATCTCTTGGGGTGAACCCTTCTCTGTCTCTTTTCTTGTTTGAGACAGGATCTCATTACATAGTTCAGGGTGGCCTTGAACCCACTATATAGCCCAGGCTGGCCTCAAACTAGTGGCGATTCTCCTGCCTCAGCCTCCCCACCCTCTTCTCTTAACCAACTCTGGATGGCCATCCTCCTTCAGGATGTAGTTCCTTCCCTCCCTTGGCAGGCTGATGTGTCCTTGCCTCAGTCAGGTTGTTAATTAACCTCAGCTATGGCTCTGCTGGCCTGGAGGAAAAGTGAGGGTGCACCCGAAGGGAGGCGTCTGTTGTCACTGTCAAGCCGTGGTCACTTTGCAGCTAAGAAGAATCAAGGTAAGTTGGTAACTGTAGATTTTCACACCAATACCTTGGGATCCTACTGCTTTATAATCCAAGCTCTGATTTTCACCAAAACTCTCTGTGTGGAACTCTACTCTTAAGAACTTTCTACTCTTCTTTGAAGTCATGGAGCTGCTTCTCCGCTTTTTCTGGCCCTGATTAGAATCTTTAGGAGCGGCCAGAGAGGCCCAGGGCTTTCTGATTGGTCTTTAATTGCCGACTTAACACTGTCAGCCTTTCCTTATCCGTCTCCAAAGCATGTTGCCCAGCAGTAGGCATTGACTGCACTGTCCTTAGAACGACTGTTCCCCAGTACCTGTCACCCCCAATCCACAAGTCATCCTTCAGCTCTTCACACACCCAAAGTCGATGCCTCCACTGCAGCAGTTCTCCGGCCATGACCACCGTTTCATGCACCAGCAGCACTGGGTCCTCCGCGCTGCCTCCCTGTGGGTGGGTGATCCAGATCTAAAGACCCATGTTAAAATCTGCTTCTTGGATCACTTCTGGCACCGAATGTCACACACTAAGACCCTTGGGAATCAGACTTGCTGGCAGCAGGTGTACCCCAAGTTGGGGCAAAGCAGTTGAGTCTTCCTATCCCTGTGTCAGTCAGTCAGTCAGTCAGTGGATCAGTCATTGGACAAGACCCATCTCAGGAAGTGTGTGTGGGCTTGGGCAGAGGGTTTTTTTTTTCAGTCCAGAGCAAAGTCCCTGGGGGGTTGGGGTTGGGTGGTACCTGGCTGTGAGCGTCCAGCTGCCTCAGTGGCTGAAGGAGGACCCGGTGACCAGTGTAATATTCGTTACATCTCTTTTCTTCACATGAAAAAACACACATGGACCCCAAGGGGACAGAGACGGCACATTGACAATGTTGAGTGATATTGTCAAATGTCGCTCCCCAAAGCTGGGGCCAATTCCTCCTTCTATGAGCAATGTTTGATAGTGCCTGTTTCCCAGCCTCTTAGTCCACTCAGAGTGAATAGTCAAGTGTTGAAAATGATCAGCATAATACATTTTATTGTTCTAATTCTCTTTTCTTTTATTATCAGTGTCTTAGTCCATTTCGTATTGCTATAAAAAAAAATTCCAGAAGGAGGCTGGGGACTGTATAAAGTAAAGAGGACTTTATAAAGTAACTTTTTAAGTTCAAAGCAGATTTTAACATGGGTCTTTAGATCTCAGTTCTGGTCGCTCGAGGGTCCAGATAGCAGGGTACCAGCATCCTGGTGAGGCCCTCTGCATCAGACATGGCAGAGGAACAGAGAAGGAGCCAACTGTGTGCAGAAAAGGTGCATGGGTGGGGTGGGGTAGCCTCACTTCATGACAACTGAGAGATCCAACCCTTCCAGCCGATTCTACTCTTGAGGGTGGAGCCTCTGTGCCTAATCTACCACTGCAATTCCAGCACACAGGGGACCATGCTTTCAGCACACAGGTTGGGGGACACACACAAAGCCTATCCAAGCCACAGCAACCAGAGGAGATGGCCATCTTGTTCAGATGTTATTCACGCTCTGTGATTTTCTCTCACTGATTTGTAGGAACTCTTTGTATATTGTGGATCATAAACTTACCCTGGTCATACTGCTTCCCACCTGCAATCTGCCTTTCAACTTTCCTCGCAGTGTGTTTTACTATAAAATCTACAAAATCTCAAGCTGCCCATGTTTTTCTATTATAGTGTCTGGGTCTCGTTTGGCACCTCTAAAGCCTTTATCGTTATAAAATATTCATCCATCTTTTTTTCTAATATTTTTATGGTTTGGCCTTTTACATTTAAATTCTATTCTGTCTGGAATTTATTTTGGTGAGAGAAATATGAATCCATTTTTTTCCCAAATGGCTAGTCATTGAGCTACACCATTCACTAAATAATGCATTTCTTAGCCGGGAACACTGCTTCATGCCTGTAATCCTAGCACTCTAGGAGGATGAGGCAGGAGAACTGCGAGTTTGAATCCTGCCTGGGCAACTAGAGAGACCCTGTCCAAAACCAAATTTTTTTTGTAAAGGGCTGGAGATTTAGCTCAGTAATAAAGCACCCTTAGGTTCGATTCTCAGTACCACCAACACAAATAATTAAAACAAATATTTTTCTCCTCTGATTAGAAGTGCCTCTTTGAGTAATCTAAGCTCTGTTCTTAACTTGCACTTTCTATTGTATTCTACTGATCTGTCCATTTTTTATCCCAAGGGAAAGCATCTATATTTTGTCCTTATAACAGATTTTAATATCTACTTCTTTCTTTCCTTTCCCAGATACTTACAGTATTTGCTTATATTTACTTTTCATGCTAAAATTTAAAACTACACAATCAAGCTCTAAAAAATAACCACGATGAAATTTTGGGTTGGGTTATTCAATGGATTTTTTTTTTTTTTTGGTTTTTCTCCGGTACCGGGAACCGAACTCACGACCTTGCGCTTGCCAGGCAGGCACTTTGCTGGTGAGCTAAATCCCCAGCCCAATTCAATGGATTTTAAAAGAATTGACATTTGCATAACAGTGAATCCTTCTAGACAACAAGATACATCTCTCTACTCAATCTGCTTTGTGCTTCAGGGGACTTTGCATTTTTTTTTTTTTTCAAATGAACCAGTACATTTCTTATCATTTGTTCCTAAATATGTTGTCATAGTTTTCATGAACAGACTACATTGACTATTGTGATTATTTTTGCTATCCAAAACACTGCCAATCTTTGTGTATTTATTTTGTAACTGGACGTTATACCAGTCTATCTTATTGTCTGTGATCATTTTTAATGATCTTGATCTTTTTAGATAGAAGAAAATCATGTTTTGTTTCCCAGATCCATATTTCAGAAAAATTAATTTGCAGGAAAGATTGAGGTCAGGGAGGTTAGAGGCACAGAACGAGGCCCAAGCCCTGGCTGGCCTCTCGTGCCAGGTATGTTTTCTTTCTTGTAATTGGTTAGGACTGAAGGTGCTTGGCTTCACCGACAAGAATCCTGATATATCGCCATTTGAATCAGCGACAAGGGACCATAAAGCTTTAGTTCCTCGTGAAATACTATTGTTATGACTTGTTCTCTGACACCGTGTCTCAGGAAATCCATTCATGTGAGTAATGGATAAGGATAAAAGCAGACATTGAGGTAGCACTGACTGTGTGCTGGGCCTGTCCTTTGCTCTTTCCATGCCTTCTTTCAATTTTCAAGCCATTTCTTTGAGGTGGGTACCATTACCACCCCCATTTTACAGATGAAGAAACCGAGGCATAGGCCAGTAGAGTGACTCACCCAAGGTCATACATCTTTTAGGTGCCAGAGCCAAGATTTGCACCAGGGCTCAGAGTCCATTGCCATGGCCATGATAGTGCCACAGGTCATTCAATGCTCCAGAGTGGCCCCTGGAGCCCGTATCCACATAAACCACAGGGTTTGCCTTCTGCTCTTACCCCCTTGACTTGCCACCCCAGAGCTCAGGGACTTCCAGCTGCCCAGGAAGCCCTGGGATGCCAGGGACAGTAGAGCTGTGGAGGCTTTGGGTGTAGTGTGGCAGTTGAGTTACAGGCAGGACTGGATGTGGAATGGGTATGTCCAGGCCGTAGAGGAGCTCTGGGTTTAACGTGCAACTTTTGGCCTGGTGGTTCTTGTATTTCATTATGCTGTGGTTCATGGTTGGCAATTTGTCCCTCTTAAAAACTACTGCTAGTTCTTGGCCCTGACCTCTTGCTCTGGCCCATCTACCACACGGTGTGGGGCAGAAGCTCCCTGCCTGTCCCAATCTGTTCCTTGGTGAGATTTCTAGTCCACTGAGGCAGCAGGGCTAAACTATCCTCTCAGAAAAACCTCACAGCAATTACAGAGGCCCTGGACCAGTGTGCCCAAGACTGGCCAACTGGCCGGGGGACAGAGGCACAGATGCCTGAAAAGTTAAAGATGGTCGCGTGAAGGAGTGATACTTGAAGCATGTCTGAATTAATTTTATACTAATGCTAATAAAATTAATTTGCTCATATACCAGTCTTTACCTGGTCTTAATATGTGCTGGGAAAACACTGATAAACAAGGCATCTAGATAGGTCCTGGCCCTTGAGGAGCTGATGTTCTAGGCAATGACAAATGAATAGGAATTTCAGATAGTTGGGAATACTGTGAATAAGGGTAATGCTACAATAAAATAAAGGGGTAGAGGGTTGGGGAGGAGAGAGGCTAGTGGCAGAGGAGCCTCGCTAGCAAGCTAGGTTAAAACGTACCGACTGGATGTTCAAAAAGAGCCCTGGAGGTGAAGATCCGAGGGCCGGGCGCACTGGGCAGGGCTGCAAAGCCTCAGGGTGGGAATGAGTTCCAGGACCTGGGTAAAGGTGTGGGTAAGAGAAAGAGGAGGAGCATGTGAGGTCAGGGTGGGGCTTGGAGGCCCTGTGAAGGACTAAGGTTTCCTTGCAGTGTGGGTGGGAATTTGATGGGGGCTTCTGAGCAATATAATCTTCCTTACATGTTAAGGTGTCCCTCTGGCTACTGTGTGAGAGGGGATGTGTGTCGGGGGGATCAGAGGAAGCTGGTGACCCCCTAGGAAACAATGCAGTGATCTGAGAGGAGCAACGATGTCAAATTGTTTGGAAAGGACTTGGGCACAGCAGAGAAATGGCAGCATGTGGGAGATGAAGGAAGTGGCGCCATTTGCAAATAGATCCATCCTTTCAGGTAAAGAAAGCGAGCTCTCAAAGGGCACTGCTGGGGTTTGGCTTGAATAATACAGATGGTAAGGCTGTTTTTCAAGACAAGAAATACAGAGGACAGAACAAGTTTTAGGGAAGAAGAAATAAAAGTTTACGAATAATGACAGCTATGGTAGACTGAACATTGTGTGCTTGGCATTTGTTAGAGTATTTCCTGGGAGATACTGTAGGAGGCTTCCTGTAATAAACCTCCTGTAATTTATCAATAACAAAAAGTCCTTATATTTCCTTATATTTCCATTATGAAATCCTTATATTTCCATTTTCCAAATGAGAAGAGTTTTGGTAAAGGACAGTGATATACAACTTCTGAAGGTCAGGCCAGGGATTCAAACCCAAGGCTGCCTGCTCTTGTGAAGATTTTATAGTAGCTTTATAAGTAAATCTTTAGAACTGATGGGACTGAAAAAAATGGTAAGACTTTCCAAAAGCATTGGGTATATATTTTTCTACCTTTCAACAACTTCTAATCACTGGGATAAAATTATTGAAGATTTTTTAAAATACCCCAAAATGGCCAAAAATAAATACAATACATAAGAAGTTTATATGACTATCATTGGTTGTCAATAGCTATTAGCTTCCTCATCACTAGGACCAAATACCCTACATTCACTTAAAGGAAGAGAGGGTTTTTTTGGTTCATGATTTCAGTGGGTTCAGTCCATGACTGGCTGGCTCCAAGGCAGAATGGCATGGCAGAGAAAAGGTGCTCACCTCATGGTGACCAGGAAGCAGAGAGAGAGAGAGAGAGACAGAAAGAGAGAAAAGAGAGCACTGGACAAGAACACACCCTTCTAGGCCAAACCCCAGTAACTCACCTCCAACCAGGCCTCACCTAACAGCACCTTTAGCTACTGAACTCATTAATACCTAATCCACTGATGAGTATAGCACCCGCACAACCCAGTCACCTTCCACACACATGAGACTTTGGGGGGGCATTTTAGATTTAAATCGTAACAGTAGACAAGGTGTCCATTCAACACAGGACCCCAGTGAAGACATGCATTGCCCTTCAGGGGCTTGGAGCTGGATCCTTAACATGCCAAGTCTGTTTCCCTATCCTTCCAGCATAGTTTTCAGTCCACCCTCCAGGACTCTCTGACCTCTGACCGGGACTTTGCTCACTTTCTCCAAAGTCTCCTGCTCATCTAAGCCAGAGTCCTCACTCTTTTGTCACCTCCCTCATTAACTTTTACTCGTGTCAGTCACCACCTCCTTCAGGGAACCCCCCAGCCTTCCCATCCAGTTCTTCGTTCCGTAGCTCTCAGAATCACATTCCTCTTCTTCTCTGCACTTTTAGTGTGTAACTCCCACTCTGCATCCCTCACTGTGGAGGACGGGATGAAGGGGCTGCTGCATGTGCTTTTGTTCAGCACAGAACCCCAGGTCTCAGCTCAGATCCATACCTGGCCAGTGAGTGAACCATACCTTAGTGCCATTTTCAATTTCTCTGCTCTTGCTTGCGAGTCCTCAGGGGATGTGGCTGGCTGAGCCAATCAGGCATTAGAACTCTGTTCAGGACTCGTGTCTGTGAGAGCCGTGTGGGTCTCATCTGACTAGACCCTTCCTCCCAGGTCACCTGCTCTCTGGCTTCACTGTTCCAGCCAGAGCCAAGATGGCAGCCAGGGTCAAGATGGCAGCCAAGGCCAAGATGGCAGCCAGGGTCAAGATGGCAGCCAGAGTCAAAATGGCAGCCAGGGTCAAGATGGCAGCCAGGGCTGGCAGAGGGGAGGCCTGGGAGAAGAGCCAGGGCTGGCAGGAGGCAGAGGGGAGGCCTGGGGGAAGTCATGGGAAAGGGAGTAGAGGCAGAGGGGAGGCCTGGGGGAAGTCATGGGAAAGGGAGTAGAAAGTCTTTGAGTTGCTGTGGCGCAGGGAGGGTCCTGGGCCTTGGTGTGCATGGGATCAGTAAGCCTGGGCCAGCTCATTTCTGTTATCTGGAAACAGACGCTCAGACTCCAGCATCCCTGCCAGGTGGCAGTTCCCACAAGGGAAGTGATGACTTCAACAGAGGCCCCTTCTTGGCCTCCCAGCATCTCAATCCCTTCAGGAGGCTTCACTTGGAAGCCCAGACTGAGGCTAAGTGGAAAGAGAATCCCCATCGTCCAAATATTTGTACATGGAGCTGTTTTTCCAAACAAAACAGAACCAGATGCCACTACGCTCAGTGGAGTCCAGGCCTTGGCACCAGGAAGCAGGCAGAGGCTGGGAGGCCACACAGTAGAGACAGGACAGGTGGAATTGGCCAGAGGTTATAGCCTGGGTGCTGGACCACTGGCTGCTGGTTAGATAATGTCTCTCATTTTTTTTTCCAGTACTGGAATTTGAACCCAGGGCCTTTGTTCTGCACATCTCCAGGACTTTTTACTTTTCATTTTAAGAGAAGATCTGGCTAATTTGCTAAGGTGCCCGGGTTGGGTTTAACACATTCACAATGGAGCTATAATTCTTGATATGAAGGTATTATGTTCCCACTGGCTTAAACCACTGGGGGTACATGCATGACTGTCCCTTTGGACAGCCTGTACCACTGATGGTACAAATGAATCTAGTCACTTTTATCAGTCCTTTTACTAAGAAAATTAATGAAATGGACTGAATCTAGTTAGTTGCTTGAATTTGAATAATTACTACCCATATATAAATATTATGTATACCAATTAAAATTATTACAATGATCAACACATTTACTTATTTCATTAAATTAAAAGAAATTTATATTGATAAATTTCTTTACTTGGAAAAACATCTACTAAGAAATGCATGCAAGCGATGTAGAGAGTTATGAAGAATTATCTGAAGAAATGGGTGCTAAACGTTACGATATTTTGTGCACTCTGCACAAATGAGCTGCCTTCAGGTACAAAATGTTTTAGAGAAATTCATGAGTGAAAATAACATTTGCCATCCAAGGACACACTCTGGGGAGAGCACAGCAGAAGGAGAGACGCCTGCAGTCCTGCTACAGCTTCTTTCCATAGCCTGGGTCTGAGTTTCTTCCGTGCGCATCATGGAGGCCTGGGCTTCCTGACCCTCATGGTACCTTCTGGTATGGCTGCCCAGAGGAACCTGGACAGGACACCTGAGCCAGGCCAAGGGGACCAGGATATGGCCCACTTGGCCAGCTGGGGGGAAGCTTCTGGGGCCCCACCCTCACCTCCGAGCTTGCAGAGAAGACTCCAGCTGGCTGGTGGGGAGTCGGGGGAAGAGCAGAGCCTTCAGGGAGTTCCAGAACAGGGTCTTCCCTTTGCTATCAAATTTTTCTACTCAATTTTTCTTCAAGAGCAGTTTTTAATTATTCAGGTGCCCTCTACTCTAACCATCTAAATTTAATTTTTGTGGGTTTTCATTTAAAAAACAATTTTAGTATTTGCTTTATATTATTATAAAAATTATATATATATATATGAATTTTAAGAACAATAGCATAAAGAGGGAAGTAAACAAATTAGGGCAGGCTACCTACTGTTAATAAAAAATGCTCAAATTTCAGTGACTTAACACAATAGATTTTTTCTGTGCATGGTGAAGTCCAAGGCTGGAGATGTCGCTAAACGGTAGAGCACTTTGCCTAGTGTGAGTTCAATCCACAGCACCACACATGCATATTTGTGCACACACACATACATACACACAAAATCCTTGTGTCACATGGTTCAATCATGCTGTAGGCTCCTGGTGCTTTGCTTGCAACCAGTAGATAGGAAAAAAAACAGAATGAAAATTCTGCAGTATGACATGTTTTAATCGTATTTATATTAATATTCCCTTTATGTGATCATCAGCTTTCCGTATCTGTGAAAAAATACTTGAGAAAATCAATTTAAAGGAGGAAAAGATTTATTTCAGCTCATGGTTTCAGAGATTTCAGTCCACGGTCAGCTGGCTCCATTGTCTCTGGGCTGGTGGTGAGGCAGAAGCGTCACAGAAGGGCATGGCTGAACAAAGCTGCTTATTGCGTGACAGATAGGAAAGAAGAGGAAGAAGGAGCCAGGAATGAGATTGGTCCTAAGGGCATGCCTTAAGTCCCACTCCCTTTATTTAGTTAGGTCCTACCTTCTAAATTTCTGTCACCTGCCAATAGCCCATCAAATTATGAACCCATAAATGGACTAAGCTTTCAATATATGAGGCCTTTGGGGAAGTTTCATATCTAAACCTTAATGGTTGGCCAGTGGTCAGAATTCATGGCCATGCCTAGCTGCAAGAGAGGCTGGGAAATTACATCGAACTGTGTAAGGGAGAAAGAGGGATGGGTGCTGGTGAATGAACTGCAGTATCTGTAACACTCTAACTCTATCACTGTGAGAGAACCACCCTGAGAGAACCACTACTCAAATTTTGAGGGATCTCTTTCCATTTGTCTGTGTCACATACATATTGCATGATAAAGAGTTTGGCTGGCCCTGTTCCTGGGAAGTCACCTCAGATGCTTGGAATTTCCCAAGTGAGAGCATCAGCTCTGGTATTCATGGGGGTTCTTTGGACCACACTTTAGTTTATGCTAATGAGGTGGTTCATGGTGGTCCCCTGGCCATTTACGCTAATAGGATGACCCAGATGGGGGCTGGCCACAATACAAAGACCAACCAGGAGATTCATGGGATTGGAGGATTGAGACTTTGAGTTGCCAATCATCAACCCAGCCTCTAGGGAAAGGAGGGCTTTGGAGATTAACTGTAACCACATGGCCATGATTCAATCAATCATTAAGAAAAACCCGGGACACTGAAGGTCTGGTGAGGTCTCCTGGTTGTTGACACTCTCTGGGTGTTGTCATACATGGTGTTAGAAGAGTAATGCATTCCTAAGGATGATGGGAACTTTGCATTCACCCTATGCATCTCTTCCCATTCATATCCATTTGCTACACTAAAACTGTGATCATAATAACAGCGCGTCTAGCATTCTGTGCATCTTTCTGGTGAACTGTGGCACCTGATGGAGTTCCTGGGGATCTTCCAAGTTTGGAGCCAGCTGTTCTGAAGTAATAGTAGCCCTGAAGGCCTCCAAACTTGTGGCTGGGATGTGATGGGAGGGCAGTCTATAGAGACTGAGTTTTAAAGCTTGGCCCAACTGGATATACACAGAGACAGTGCAGATCCACACACATGCACTCATTAAAATACATGGATTGACAAAGAGGATGTTGCACTTACAAATCCTATTTTATAAGATGCTTTTCCCCCTCTTGTGGGGAGTGGCTGAAGCTGCAGATCAATCACAAGTGCTAGGCTAGAGCAAGACCAGCCCCAAGAACATGGGGCATCCGAGGTGAGCCAGGTGAAGAAGTTGTTCCAGCCCGAGAACATGAGGTGCCTGAGGTAAGCCAGATGAACAAGTTGTTAGGCAGAGGGGCTTCACTTGACATCAACCTGCTGAGTGTATAAATAAACATGCTGCAGCCATTAGGTGGCTCTTTTCTCCACCTAGAGAGGGGGTTCCACCTGACCTAAGCTTTCTGCATTTTCACTTTTGCCTTCATTTCTTCGTAACTCTCCCTCCGGGAGTTTCTCAAGAGCTGCCCCGATGTGGCACCTTCTCACTTGATTATTGCTTCTGATATCTTTCCAAGAATTTGACACACATTCCTGGTGAGTCTGGTAACCCTGACAGAATTCTGAAATTCCATCTGATTTCTTTCTCAAGTCTGGGACAGAAGGGAAAGCCCAGCCTCAGTGTCTGACCTCAGTATGGTTCCCAGCCCTGCACTGGACCTTTGTCTCTGACAGCTCTCAGAGGCACCTTTGCAGGTGACCCGCTTGGGTTCCCGGCCAAGTGGGGAGAGGTTGGGCCTGTGGATAGCACCATGGGGCCTGGGGTGATGGGGTGTCCCTGTCAGAAGCCATGGACAGGATAGGGAGCTGGAGCAGACCAGGGCCAACGTAGGACAAGAGAAGATCCAGCCTGAAGCAAAGACAAAGGCTGAGGTCTCACACGGAGCTCCAGCTGCCCTGGGCTCCAGCGCTTGCCCTGCTGTGGTCCGGTACCCGCTGTTCCAGCCTCTGTCATTCTGTCCTCAGTGTGGTGAGCCATGGGGGGCGGGCAGAGGCTCTCGGAGACAGGGAATGCCCACCAACCTGTGTCACATGCAGGGCTGGACCAAGGCATCCTCTACACCGGGCTTCTCACACCCTAGCACCCATCAGAAGCATCTGGCCAATCTACTGAGAAGGCTAATCCCCAGGGACCACCCCGCAGACAGCATCACCTTTAGGGCTGAGTGTGGCCTGGGAGCCTGCAGTTAGCACCTGTGCCCTCAGGGAATCCCCTCAGGATTCGGAGGGGACCCACACCACTCTCATTTCCTGTCCTTTGTTCTCAAGGCTGAGAGAGGGAAGGTGACTTTCCAGGGTCACACAGTGAATGGCGGCTGAGAAGTCAGGTGAGAAACTAGACCAAGACAGGCCAGTGGGGATAAAATAAAATAACTCAACCTCCTAGATGTCAGATCCTCCAAGTTCTTGTCCCCTGAAATTGAAGAATGGATTCCAAAGGACAAAGAAGGTTAAGAGCAGGAAAGTTTTCCTGGGGAACAGGAATAGCTTCTGAGAAGGAGGAGGAGTCCAGGAAGTGGGTTGGAGCCCTTGGCCAGCAGTAATTTATACAGCAAAGTCACATTGTGGGTACAGCATGGGTCAAACTGCCATCAACCCATAGGGTTACAAGTACAGCCACTTAGCTCTATTGGTCTAATAGGGAAGCGGGTCAGGAAGCAAGAGCACGTGGGAAGATCAAAGGCATTTTGGGAAAGGATGGGTCTAGATGCTCTGGTTACCCACCTGGGTGACTAACTGATACCTATCTGGACTTCCTGGACCACTTGGTGCTAATTACAGTGTAATTCCAAGTTACTGCTTATCCCTTCGGGGAGGGGTGTAGGCCTGGCCGTTGCATCTCTCTCCAGGCCTGGAGATCTTCAAATGAGCCTCCAGCTACAGTTCTGATTTCTCTATCTTTCTGTGATTTCCTTGACAGGTGGCCAGTCTCTTTGTGACTGCGTATTGATTTCTGTCTCATTTAGCTGTCTATAAAAGGCCAGGGCTAGCTGTGACGCATGGAGTGGAGGACAACTGCAGGAGCCCCTGGAAGACCGTGGAAGGGGAAGACGCTGCCATGCCCTGCGTGCCATCAGATGTTCATTCCTTTAAAGATCTTCACTTTCCCAGAATCCCCTCCGAAGATGCCAATCATTCTGGGGTGGGAGCTTCCTAAATTATTGCAATGAGCACATTGCTATCACCTGGCTCCTAGCACTTTCCATGGAGGCCGGAAGCTTAGGACAGAGGCCCTGGATGCGCAAAGCTCTCTGGAAGGTGGTGAGTACAAACCAGCTTCAATCTCCTCCACTTTGGATGTCCTGGTCCAGAGAGCTGGGCACCTTGCTGTCAGCCTGGCTTCGGTCCGGTGCTAGGCCCCGCCACTCCTTGCTCTGTGGCCGTGGGCAATGCAGTTACTTATGGCCGTGAGCCTCAGTTTCCTCATTTGCAAAATAGTGTTAACACTAACACCTGCCACTGGGTTGGTGCAAAACCCTGAAGCAGCCTAAATCCTCAGGTCTGTGCCCTGACCGGGCGGAGCACGAACTCAGGGAGACACAGAGAAACCCGCGGTTCCCTAAAGTCACCCTCCCTCTCGGAGTGGCGGCTCTGAGCAGCCAGCTTTGTGTGTCCGGGACTCCTGGCCCCTTGTGCCCAGGGGCTTGAGGACCACAGAGCTACAGAAGCCCTGTCATCCCAGCAGGGGGTCTGCGTTCTTTCTCATCCTTGGCGTCTGGAAACTCATCCCGCCCTTTCTTCTCATCAGGAAACAACAAAGCAGACTTCTCTCCTGGGGGACGGCCTGCTGCACCCCCCGCAGGCACAGCAAGGGGAGGTTTCCTGCCCCTCTCCCGCTAACCACAACTCGCTGCCCCTGCTTTGCTCCCTCCTGCCCTAGCTGGAGGCCCAGCAGGGTGGCGATCCCTGGGAACTCCCCAGAGCCCAGCACGGAGCGGGCAGACAGTGCCCAGGCCGGGCCATTTCCTCATTGGCGGCTCTGCCTGGCTTGACTGTGCTGATGTGACGTCTGGCGGTTTGGTGCTGCTTTGGGGGCCAAGGTTTGCAGGTGGCAGTGCATGGCCCTGCTGCCCTGGGTACCAGGCTGCTCCTGCATGGGGAAGGATGCTCAGAGCCCAGAGATAAGGATGGGGTGGCAGGGACAGGACAGGGGCCATCACCCCAGACTTCAGGAGAACAGAAGCCTCCAGCTTTGGCTCTTCCTGCAGGAAGCTGCTGCCCCATGTCAAGTCCCACAAAGGCAGCCAAGGTCTTGTCTGGACAGTGGGAGGCGCCTTGGCCATTGCTCCTGGCTTCTCACGCTGCAGACCAACCTGCACAGCCTCTGTACTAAATACTCGTCCAGCCCCACCTTGGACACCTCGAGTCTCCCTAACCCAACGAAGACATCTTTGCTGTGGAGAAGGTGAAATGTGGATAAGGAAACAGGAAACAAAGGGCCACCGTTAACTCACCATTTACAGAAAAAGCACTGCTGACAAGGCTCCTGTTGCGTTTCCTCCCGGCAATATAAATACACACAAGACACAGGACAGAGCGACTCAATCTTGCACAAAGAGACGGCCGCAGAAACCGCCTGTGAACTTCCGCGGCAGTTTGCCATTGCCATGGCTTTTTTGGTTATTTTTCACAAAAGTGTAAAACTCGCGACAGGTTGCAAGGGGCACAACAGCAGATCAGCCTAAGGAGCTTGAAAGCGCTGCTGTCGGTGCAGCCGCGGTAGGAAAGGAATGGTCTCCACTTACAAAGCCCACATCATACTTCGCAACCTGCTCCCCAGCTGTCTTGGCGCTATGTCGCATGCTGTTTAGTGGCCGCCCGTTTTCGTGGCATGGATGTGCTGAGGGTGTGGTCGCCTGTGCCTTACCTGCAGATCAGGGTGGTTTTCTGCGCCCAGCGTAATAAGCAATCCTTGGTGAATGTCCTTGTCTTTCCTTTCTAGACATCTGTGTCTTTCTTTCCTGTAGATAGAGTTTTCAAACTAGAATTGCTGGATTGAAGGATGCAAAGCTGTTTATTTAGGATTTTAGACTCCAGTTAAATGGCGTAAAGGAGAAGCATGCCGATTCATGCTTCACCAGCAAGTGGTGAGCATAGGTGTTACAGCAGGCTTTATTTTAGAGCCCTCTCACCTCGTCTGAGGATGGCCTTCTAGAGATTTAGAGATCATGATCGGGGCCCCGTTTCCAGGATCCTCTTCCCCATTTCTATCAGATGCTGACCTTAGGAATCCAACAAGAGCAGGGGCAGACGACACCCAGAGCTCCCCTCTACCTAGAAGTTCAGAAACTGGGTCCTTACTAGACAAAAGGATTTGTGATGAAACCATTTTGTGAATCAGTAAGTCAAACACACCCAAGAAGCTATTCCTTGCTGCGAGACTTCTCAGGGCATTTAATCTGCTAATATGCATTCTTTCTTTCCAGGAACAGCCTAGAGGAGGCAAAGTGTCCCAGACTTATTTGACCAGGGGACCTCAAATGAAGGACAAAGAACTCATGGTCTGTGGCGCTCTCTTCCCCAGCACAGTGGCATTCGAACGTTTTAAAAGCCACCAAACACTCTCTTCAGATTATGTTCTAAGAAACTTCAATTGATATGAAACAGATAAAAGAGGGATGAGAGAACACAGGGCCCCAGTGGCTTTCTGTCCTTCCCAGTGGAGCCCCCGAGGAGAGATCCGAGGACTCCTGGGGACCATTTGAAGAACACAGTGTCCCTGCTTTATATCTTCTCCTCAGACTGAGAATAATTGGCAGGCCCAGTGGAGGGGGAGGAAGTATCGTTCCCTGAGCCAGGTGGGTAAGAGCCTTGGCTGAGTGAGGGCCGCAGCTATCAATATGACACATTCCTCAGTGCCCAAGCAGTTCAGGCCTGGTGTGAGATGCACATAGATGCATGCAGAGAGACTTATAATCACTCAAAGGTCCATCCGTCATCCGGACAAGAGGTACAGTGTACGCTTGTTTTGGCCTGTCACACACTCTTTCCCTGCACCATCCCTTGGCAGACACCCATCATAGTTCTGTGACCCCTGCTGGCTGCCCCCGTGTCCTCTTCTGGTGTCAGCGTGTTATGGTTTGTGAGTAGGTGTCCCCTTAAATCCTCATGCAGTCGTGGCGGTCAAGCTTTTCAGAGGCAGCTAAGTCTAGAGTTTGTGATTGATTCCTGGTCCAATGCTGAGGATGAGAGTGTTATACCTGCCCTAGGGCAGGTAGCCTGCATACAAAATAAGGGACAGAAGGAGGCTTGGCCTTCCTCCAGCTGTTGCTTTTTCTGTCTTCCACCTTCTATGAGCTGTTGCCCTTCTGCCACACCACCTTGCCTTGGAGCCAGCTGATCATGGACCGAAACCTCCACAAACTGTGAGCTAAATAAACCTTTCTTCCTTTCATTTTGGATGTCTCAGCAATCAGAGAAAAGTAACTAAGATCTAGCAACTGGTCTGGGACAGCACAAGATCCCAACTTGGCTAATCAGCTTCATTCCCTGGGACTCTAAGGAGAGGTTCTCTTACTTGTGGGGATCACAAGATTGGGGCAGCAGGAGACAGCAGCTGATCGGGACTGCATCTTCTTTTCCCCTCACCCTCCCAGAGACATAGAGCTTCTCCATATGTAGCAAGAAAGGGCAAGGGCAGCTCCCAGAATGACAAAAGGTAAGAGGCTGACATCTCACTTTTTGGATCTGTTATAAGTCCAGATTTCCCAATTTCATGAGCCAAATCATTCCCTTTAAGGGCTGTCCTTATGGCCTGAGTCCTGTCATTCATCATCAAAGATGTCTTTGACCAAATCAAAGGACAGAAAGGGTCAAAGAGGAAGAGGTCCTTCAGCAGGGAAGGCATCTCAGAGGATGTAGAACTCAGAGGATACTGAGATTGCAGACCAAGAGGATGACATAAGAAAGGCCAGGAGAGGCCAGATTATAGCAGCTTGACTAGAGGACAAGGACATGATGGGAAGACAGCTGGGGACCATCCTGTGGAACACCATGCTGGGGTGACAGACTTCCACGCTACTTGGAGGGCAGTGAGAAGCCCTGCGGGTGTTTGAGCATGGGAGATGGAGGTAGATGGGGATGATCAGGTATGAGTGGTGTTTTAGAAAGCAGGCAGCAGGTGACAGGTGGGACATTTGGAGGAAGGGAGAGCAAGAACACTCACTGGGGGACTGGGAGCATAGAACTGCCACCAAGGGAACAAAGAAGTGTCCCCACCTGGGGCAGAGGAGGGTGGATTGGGTTAGCCCTGTTGACACTCAGGTCTGCTACTGGGCCCTCTCAGAACTCACACATTGAACCCCTAACCCCAGTGCAGCTATATTAGAAGTGAGGAAGTAACTCTAGTTAAATGAGGTTGGAGGCGTAGCGCCATTGTGACCATTGGTACAGTGGTTAAGTCGGCACCTTGGTCTTCGGCATCCCAGATTCCAGAACTCTTGTTCCAGCCGCCCAAGTCTTTGGCATTTGGTGGGGGAAGCTCAAGCTGACTAAGATAAGACCACAGAGGGCATGAGGTGCAGACACCTGCCAGGCAGGTGGAGGCCCGGCGGTGGATTTGGGCAGGTTTCAGCCCAGGCCTCTCCTGGGGGACAGAGCTCTGCTTGTATCTGGCATCAGATAGCTGCAGGGTGAGGCAGGTCCTGGGGAGCCAGCACCCAGGAATCCTGGGCCTGGAAACTGGGGAGCCCAGGGTGGCCACACAGTCCTGGGCACTGCTGGACCCTCGTAGCTGGAAGGGGCTCCTCTCCTGTGGTAGCGTCTCTGGTGCTGTATGGCAAACAAGGGAGAGGGCCACTTCCCCAGAATTCTATGGATACCCAATGTAAGCTCGGGTGACCACCTGACGCCCATGGTTGCAGACATAATGGGCACTGGTGTCATCATGAAAAGTGGAATTTGCAATTGGGTTGAGCTCACGCGCACTGTAATGTACTTAGCAGCTGTGGGAAGTACTTAGGCACCTCAGCCTCAGTTTTCCTTGTCTGGAAAATGATGAGGAGGGAGACAGTGTGACGTGCCCAGAAGGGCGTGTTGTTTGGCGTCAGTCACCATGGACGCGTGCCCCAGCTCTGACACGTACTAATGGGGTCACCTCAACCCTCTGCAGCTCACCCTCACAATAGGCGCCATAACCTGTGGGTAATTTCTCTGCGTGGATGCTCTGCCGTCCCAGAGCATCATCTTAGCTTTGCAGTTGGAAGGTGTGGAGCTCCCAGCAGCAGCAGAGGAGCACGAGGTGACTGCACCCATGAGCACCCATGGGTGGAAGGCGGGAAGAAGGTTGATGGGAACAAGAAAACAGTCTCGGAAGTCAGAAGGTGACCCAGCTGTTGCTTACAGTTCTGTTTAAGAAGTGCAAATTTTGTTTGACATCTTGGCTGCCATCTTCCTTTTACCAACAAGGGACAGGACATGAACTCCCTAAAAAGAGGGACCTTGTCTATCTTGCTTATTGTTGTGTCCCCAGTTTTCTCAAACTGTTCCTTGCAGATCGGTGTATGACTGTACGGGCTCTCTTCCTGCTGATTTTTCCAAGCAAGGACTCAGGACTAGCCAACATTTCTTGCACTGACAGTTATAACCTGGGATGCAGAGCCCATTGCTGCAGAAACAGTGCTACAGACGGTGACTCGTGTCCCCTGTGGGCCTATAAACGTCCTATGTGCTACTGCTACAGTGGCTAAGCTCTCGGAGCTTGTAAGACCAGGAGTAGGAAGAAGAGAGAAAAGGGTGCCCCTCCCTTTCCTCAGCCCAGCACCACCCCAAGGTTAAGTTGGAGGGACTGTGGTTCCCGACTGGGTCCAAATATTCAGTTTTCTTTTTTCTTATTTGCAAGTGCACCCCTTCCAGTTCACACTGTGTGTGGCTGTTCTCAGAGGACCTCCCAGGATGCTCTTGGGCCTCTGTGTTGCTCCTGGGGCCAGAATTCTGTTTGGTTCCTTGGCCCCCCAAAATCAGTCCCTCTGACTGAATCCCCATGACTGGCTGCCAGGCTGCTTGCATCACATTTCCACCCACATTCTCTCTCTTGCTTCCGGATCCCTCCCTGATGGGCCGATGTCACATCATTTAATCCGGGTGATGAGCCACTGCCACCAAGTCCTAATCCCCAACACCCTGCACTCTGACATGCCTTCGGGCTTTCTTCTTGGTGGCGCTCCACAGACAGCCAGCTCACCCACGCTCCCTCTTTTGTATACTAATTTTAGCTAGGTAGCTAGGAAGAAAGGGAGCTGCTAGGACTTATTCACACTATGGTGTGAGTAGTTGCCAGAGTTATAACATTCCAAGAACTATTTGCCTTTTATAAAAGAGAATTTATTCACCCAAATGACTGGTGGAATTTCTGGAACTGAAACAATAGAGTAATAAATTCCAGATTAGTTGGAATCTGTCCAGTATCTTCTTCCCTAAAATAGAGTGAGGTTTTCTTCCTCTCTTACTTTATTACTTTACTTTAAAAAATACCCAATATGATATGATCTGATAGGAAACACCCTCTATGAACACCTCTTAGCAAAAATGTTGATGTTCGATCCAATCAAGTCTTTAAAGTTATGTTCTGGTTCACAGGAAAGTCAAGGTCTAAGGGAAAAGTTAACGATACCAGGAGGAAGCAAATAGGCCAATCAGGAGCATAGGTCCCACCTTGGGATCCCTGCCTTGGTTCATCCACAAGTTAGTTTGCCTTAGTCTCTGTGGGCTACTGTAACAAAAATCCCATTGACCAAGTACGCTTAGAAACAAGGGATTTCCAAGGGACAGAAACATTCAGATCATAGCACAACAATAGAGAGAGAAAAAAAAAGAACAGTTTAAAAGACTTTGGAGACACAGCAATCCACTGAAAGAAGCTAACCTTGTTAGAATCCTAAATCAAAGACACCAAATGTAAAAAGACATTTTTGAGACAGCTGGAAAAATTTGTGAATGAGTATTTGATAATACCAAAGAATTATTGCTACTCTTGTAAGACGTGATCGTGGTTTTACTTGGGGCTTGGGTTTTTTTTCTTGTTGTTGGTTTATTGTTTTTTTTTGTTTTTGTTTTTGAGATAGGTTCTTGCTATGCAGTCCAGGCTGTCCTTAGGCTTGCAATCTTCCTGTCTCAGCATCCTGAGTTCTAGAATTGTAAGTATGTACCACCATCCACGCCTGACCAGTATTAAGTTTACAAAAACATATTTCAGAGATATATAGGGAGATGTGTAGGACTGGAATGATATAAAAATATCCAGAATTTGCTTTAAAATGCTTTGGGTTGGGGCAGGGAAAAGAAAAGGGAAAATAAAGGACAGAGAAAGCCCACATAAGCAAAAAGTTGACAGGAGTTGAATCTAAGTGACGGGGGGTTCTATGATATTATTCTTACTATTTTTATGTTTGTTTAAAGCTTTTTATAACAAAAGAAAAAATAATTTTTTTCATACTTGGGACTGAATCCAGGGGTGCTGAACCACTGAGATGCATGCCCAACCCATCCTCTTTTAAATGTTTTCTTTTGAGATAGTGTCTTGCTAAGATTCCCAGGCTGGCCTTGAACTTCTTCCTCCTCAGCCTCCCAGTGCCAGGGTTACAGGTACGTGCCACCAGGCCCAGCTTCATTAAGACACTTTTAAGGAAGAAAATGTCTCCAGAAGGATGTGTTAGGAGTCCGCAAGTCTGTCATGCTGTGTGGTGTCTGAGGTGGCAAAAGTGCCCACAACCTCAGGCCAAAGATTCTTCTAGACTCCTTTGTGACAGTCAGGCCAGCCATTTTGAAACTGCATCAGAGAATCCCCTTTGCGTACAGGCACTGTGGGACATCCATAACATACATGCTATGGAAGGAACTTTATCAGTAATAACTCCAGCAGCAGTGTCTTTCTTTGAGGACATAGTGGACACGGGCATGTCAGATCTAGTGTCTAGAATATACTGGTGATTTCTCATAGCTCTTCTCAAGACTGGTACTACCATAACTCCACTTTGTGGAGGAGAAAATGGAGGCACAAAATATCCCCACTTGCTGGGTATGGTGGTACACACCTGTAATCCTACCACTCTGGGAGGCTGAGGCAGGAGGATCATGAGTTGGAACCTAGCCTGGGCAATTTAGTGATTTAGCAAAACCTTATGTCAAAATTAAAAAAGGCCTGGGGATGTAGCTTAGTGCAACGGCTCTGGGTTCAATTCCCAGTATCAAAAAATAAAAAAAAAAAAAACTCTCATTTGACAAAAAAGAAAAGGAAACAGGCCAAGAGAGGCCAATTACTCACCTAGGGTCACAGAGCAGTAAACACAGGGCTGGGACTGGAGCCCAGCAGGGGGCTTTTTGTGGTGGCAAAATACGCATAGCTTATTTATCACTTCAACTCCTTGTAAGGGGACAGTTTAGTGGCAATTCAGTACCTGCACGAGATTGTGTAACTATCGCTGCTGTGTGCACCTGTAACCTTTCCATCATTCCCAACCAGATCTCTGGACACCTCAGAAAATGCCTCTCCCTTCTCACCTGCCCCCATTCTCCTCTCCCACCCATATGCCATTCCTTTGGCTTCTGAACACAAGCCATTGTGTGGTACATAATCAGCTTTCCAGTTGCTAAGACACAAGACCTGGCACCTACATTTAGAGGA
>NW_004955422.1:3127622-3170775 GCF_000276665.1 Chinchilla lanigera
CTCAGTCCTACCTCCTAAAAGTCCCACCAACTCCCAGAAGCACCTCAGGTTGACGACCAAGCCTTCAGCCCATGGCCTTTTGATGACACACAAAACTCAAGCCACGAGAGACATCACTGTGTTTGCATGGAGATTTGATTCCTTCCTGCATCTATCTACAGCAGCTCCTAGACCTGAAACACCCCTCACTCTGTGAAAGGTGAGAGGGTGAAAACACCCTATCACTCTGTCCACCCCCTTGAGTCTGGTCCACCCCCGTGAGGTCCAGCTTGCTGATGAATGAGGTACGATCTTGACCTCCACCCCAGTCTTCCCACGACCACAAACAGACGTGAGCATTCACTCACCTGCTCAAGCCCCCGTTCACCCTTTTTCAATACTTTGGTTTTAGTGCAATTGCACTATTCTGAAGTACATGAATATTAAACATGAACCCTGCAGGCGTTATCCCCACATACACCAGTGAGCCCTGAATTGTACTCCGTTATTTCATTTCAAATTTATGGAAGAGGTGCCCAAGTTAGTTTTTCTGTTCATTACTTCAAGATACCCCTGGAATATATCCCCTAAAGTATGAAAAACCAAGCACATGAACCAAACGATCATTCTGAAATGTTGATGTGTGTAGTTGAACGTTTGTGTGTGAGAACTACAAATTTCAAGGCATCTGAGGCAGTTGGACTGTGGGAGAGACTCGGGAGTCAGTAGTTTTCAAAGAACCTCAGGCCATTTAATGCACAGCGCGGCTACTGTAGCTTCAAAGACAATGCCCGAGACCATGGAGCCATCAGGAGTCTAAAAATGTTTTTGAGTGACACAATCTACTATTACAGGAGAATCCAGCCCAGAACCTCAAAACCCAAAACAGATAAAAGTAGAACAGCTTTAAGAAAATGAGGAAGTAGAGCCCAAGATCAGACCCACGGTTTGCTCCTCCCTGGGCACTGGGCCACTGCCTGGCGACCTGGCTTGGTGACCTTTGTCACTGACCACAGACAGCCAGAAAAGCAGTTCTGCCTTTGAAACTCATGCTTCATACCTGGCTTCCTCCCCAGGGAAATAAAAATACTAGGGCTTCTTCCAAGAGCAGAAAAGTAAAATGCTTCCATGGAATTCCACATGCTCTTTGGCTTTCCATAATGTTAAGGTGTTTTATTCTGCAGTTGTAAAATTAAAACCATTACAATCATCAGGTTGTTATGTGAAATAACAAATCATGATTCTCTAGCTCCAGGATTCTTTTATTTCTTCTGCCTGTCAAGCAATTTCAACACGATCATCAGCCAACGAAGGAGATGAAGCAGGGCCTGGGTTCAGTGGAGGAGCTTGAAGCTCAGCGTTTGATTTCAGTATGAACCGGGAGACAGCATGGAGGAGGAGCGGGAATACTGTATCCTAAGCGTCTCAGCTTGCGGCCCTTTGGTTTTGTCTGCTGACAAAAATCCATAGCTGTCAAATTCATAGACCTAAAAAGAACCTCAAGAGTTCTTTTAATCTGCACTCTGCCTCAAAGTAAACTAGAACCATTCTTCCTTCTGGGCTTTTTGCTTTTTGGTATTGTTCTTGGTCATTTTCAGTTGTAGGTATTCATGGGCTGCAGTATGATAATTCATGATATTCATGATGTGTGATGATCGAGTCAAGGCAAATAGCATCTCTATCTCCTCTGTATTTCTATGTTTTAGCTTCTCACTTATAAGTGAAAATGTGCAGTACTGTTTTTGTCTTCCTGTCCCAAAGCCCCAATTCCTTCTCCATCTTTCGGGGCTGGGGCTTGAACCCAAGTCCTCATGTGTGCTAGACAAGCGCTCCACTCCTGAGCTGCACCGTGGCCTTCGCCCCGATTCCTAATTCTCTTCTCTGCATCCTCTTCTGTCCGCCCTGTCGCAGCCCTCCTAAGCTGGCAAGCTCCTCCCTGAGCCCGATCCACTGCTGTCCACCCTTGTCCAGCCAGCACCCGCTCAGGCTGGGCTGAAAGGACCTAGCCAGGCCCCTCTGTGCCCTGGCCCTGTAGCATGGGCTTTGGAGAACAGAGGTCAGATGGTGCCCTTCTCTGCTGCCGATTCCCCCTAGCCTCCTACTCCTTAGAATCCAGTCCAGAGCCCCGTCCTGACTGAGGGAGCCCCGTGTCACATCTCACTGTGTCTGCACAACCGGGCCACTGCCACCCTGCAGTGCCACCAGCACCCCTCCCCTGCTCAGTCCCCGCCCCTCCCTGGGGCCTCGGCTGCTGGGTGTTGTCTGTGCTGCAGGCCCAGCTCACCCACATCTGTGTGTGTCGGGCTGCGGTGAGATGCCACCTCCTCTGAGCAGCCTTCCAGCAGCCCAAAGGAAGAAGGTGCCACTCTAGAACTGCGCCTGCTGTCTTTGTGTCTATGAGGCTGTCTTTGCTTACTGCCGCTTTTCTCCCGTCTCACCGTTAACTAGGAAGACGGAGCCTGGGTGGTTTGCTTTCCCCCCCGCTGCTCCTAGATCTAGGCCTGGTATAAGGGTGCTCTAGGCCTATTTAACAGACAGTCAAAGGCACAAGGTTGTGTGGCCAGGGCTAAAGCCGAAGTCTGCGGTCGGCTCACAGCGGGATTCAGGCTCAACCAACATTTTTTTGTGGCTCTCACATAAACAATAAAAGTAGGAACCCTCCTCTGATGGGTGGTCACATGGATGAATGGCTTTTTAGTGTCACCCACAGCAGGAGGCACGAGTGCCCTTAACATCCCAAGGACAAGCAGAGATGAAGACCCCTTCTGTGAGCCCCGGCAGCAAGGGCCTTTGGGCCGCCCTGAGGGAAGTCGTCTACCTGGACAGCGGCCTGCTCTGGGCAACTCCAGCAAAGCGTGGCTGCCCCACATGTGGCCCCCGGTGCTCCAGGGGAAGGCAGTGTTCCAGGGGCAGGGAGCGGCGCCTTGTCTTGCGGTTGGGCTATTCTTGTGCCTTGGGATGCTTTCCTCTGCGGCGCTGACAGCCTCTGCCGCTCCCCGGGGGTACCAGGCCCCTGTGCCAGGCCTCCGGAGTCCCACACGGTGGGTGGCCAGGGCTTCCGCAGCCTCCTGCCCACCTGGGCTCTGGCAGACAGGCAGGCGCGCCGGGGGGACACGGAGCATGTGGCATCTGGGCCTCCTCTTTCTCCTCCTGCCAAACAAAAGCTTCCTGCTGCGGCAGGGACACAGACCCGCTTCTAACTGTGCAGCGAAAAGCAAGCCAAGACCTCTCCCTCTGGAGAGGAAGAGGAGGAGGAGGAGGAGGAGGAGGAGGGGGCCTGGGGCCTCTGCCTGGCTTGCTGGATTCTCCCCAGGTGGAAGCCAGCATCGGGCATCCCCATCACACACACTGTATCCTCACCATGGTTACCAAGGCTACGGTCACCCTTATCCCCATGGCGGCCACACCACTGTCGTCATGGTTACTTTGCATCAGGCCCTGTGCTTAGGAAGCACTTGATACGCATCGTCTTTGATTCCCTGTGACATGCTGACCACTCTTCACTTCACAGACGGGGAAACAGAGTTCAGAGAGGTTGAGGGACTTGCCCATGACATGACTTCCCATGGCAGAGGGCTCAGGATATGACTGCTGAAGCCAGGAGCTGTTCAAATCCCGGCCTAGCCCTGGCTGGTGCTTTCTGGCTTTGTGACTTCTGTTAAGTTGCCGGGCCTCTCTGAGTCGCGATGGGCTTGTCTATGACACGGGATGGCAGCAGCGTCCCCCTCCTGCGCTGCTGTGAGCACTGACGGAGACAGTCATGGGAAAGATAAGAAGTGTTGGGCACGGTGACTGGGGACTGCTCGTGCCAGGCACAGAAGGGATGGTAATGCGGGGAGCCCCTTCCCCGGGCACTAGCAGGAAAGCCAGTGTAGCTGCTCTATTTCTTTTAATAACCTTTTTACCTTTGAATAATTTCAGATGTATAGAAAAGTTGCAAAGACAGCGTAGAAAACTCCCATTTTCTCTTCTTCAGCTTCCCCTAACATGAACATCATACGTGCTACGTTGACGTTGGCAGAATACTACTCACGACCCTACAGTTTTTATTTAGATTTCACATTTCCCTCCCCCACATACAATCCAGGGTACCAGGCTGCACTTAGCCAGCTTAGTTTTGAAGGATGAATAGGAGTTTGCCAGGACACAGCTCCAGGCATTGGAACTTCCGGGCACATACGGCAGGTGGGAGGCTACCTAACATGCCCAGAGAATATGCCCTTTCCCTAGTGTAAGACCTGGGTGCTGGGATGGCATCAGATGTTTACGGCATTGGCTGATCCCAAGTGGACTTCTTCTCACCATGTCCTGTGCAAAGGGACACGGAACAAGGCAGACAAGGGAACTGAGGCCGGGCCATATTGTGCAGATGTACTGAGCCGGGTTCAGGATGGACCGCTCACTGGAATCCCCTGGGGTGGATTTCTTGGTTCGGGAGGAGGCTGGCCCCCGACTGCAGGAAAGCTGTCCTCAGGAACCAACCCTCTGACTCGAATTAGCATGGCCCTTTCTCTCCATGGGAGTGGTACGAGGCAGAGGGCGCAGGTTTGGGGAAGAGGTGATGGGGCACCTTGGTCAGCTTTGGGCTTACAGGTGACCCCTCAGGCCTCCTGGGTGTCCTTCTTGGGCTTGGAGCCAAAGCCTCACCAACAATAGCACACTGTGGTATTCCCAGGGGACCAGGGAAGGGGAACAGGGATCTTGCGTCACTTTGCTCTTTTATTTGACAGAGGACGTGTGTTGGACAGCAGCCTTGGGGCGCAGGGATGGCCCTTCCCAGGGCCCGCTTTCTCCAAGAATTATGAAGTACATCAACTCTTTATAGCCCTGTGGCACTTCCTGTTGCTGATGGAACTAACTGCCACACATATAATAGCTTAAAAGAGCAACACAAATTTATTATCTTGTAGTTCTGGAGGTCAAAAGTTTAAAATCAGTCTCACTGAGCCAAAGTCAAGGTGTCTGCAGGAAGCGAATCTGTTCTGTTGTCTTTGCTGGCTTCTGGAGACGCCCACATTCCTTTGCTTTGGGCCCCCTCCTCCATCCTCAAAGCCACATTGAGGCATCTTGTCTGTTCTCTGACCTCTGCTCCCATCCTACATCTTCGTTCTCTCCACCTGGATAATCCAGAGTCATCTCCCTATCTCAATTCCATCTGCAAAGTCTCCTTTGGGTCTCCTTTGGCGCCTAAGGAGTCCCATACACAGGTTCTGGGGATTAGTGCATGGACATCTTGGGAGCTATAATGAGCCTTCTGGGAGCTCTTTCTCCACAACCTCTGAGGCCACAGGGCCAGACCCCCCTGCTCCAGGCTGAGTCTAGGCCTGGGCAGGAGCATCTGATTGGCTGCCTCTGGTCACATGACAACTTCCTGGTTGCACAGATCCCTGGGAAAGCAGGTTTACTCTGACTACTGCTTCTTGGTGGAAGACTGGCTCTTTTCCCTTTCCTGACTCCAATCACAGAGTAGGGACCTCCCTGAACATAATAAGGGCTCCACCCCTAAACTGAGCATGTGTTCAATGCCAGCCATGATTACCATTAGTCTAGGTCTACTGATGGTGATCGCAACAATGCACTCATCCAGCAGAACTGCAGAGGGAGGCAGGGCTACTCGTCCCATGAGCCTTTCCAGGATCTGGCCCTCTGTCGCACTCTGTCTCTCTCCGAGATGCCAGCCAGACCTGAAAATGTCAACAGCAGACTCCTGGGCTGAGGGGAGCTCCATCTTGGACTGGAAAGTCCACTAGTAACTTCCGCTTCTGCAGGATGGAAAGAAAGAGAGACGGAGAGCAAGAGCCAGTGTGCAGCGAGAAGGCGCCCGAAAGATGTCCTTAATGTGCATCAGATGATGCGGCCAAGCCCGGGGCCTCCCTTAGCCTTCTGGCGCGCTACTGCCTGAAGACAGCTTGATGATTTGAGGGGGGCCGTGGTCAGATTGTATACCTGTCAACTGCCTCTCTGCACCCACTGGGCCACGGGCCTCTAATGAGGCCTGACACCTCAGGAATCCGCAGACGCACAACAGCCATCTGGCCGCGGAGGGCAGGGGGCTGGTGGGTGGGGCGTGCTCTGGCCACCTGGGCCAGCCTGGAATGTGGCAGAGGAGCATGGAGGGGGGTCCCAGTGGGCTGGCCTCTAAAGCTCTGCCCTGGCCACTGACTGTTGTGATGATGAGGAAGTCACATCACCTCGCTCTGAACCTCAGTTTCCTCATCTATAAAATGGGTGTTAATAGTTCCTTAGGGGATTCTTGGGAGGATCCAAGATAGTGTGTGCAAAAGGCCTTAAAAGATGACACAGTAAATGATAAATATTATCACTGGCAACACCCTTATCAACTTGGTGGCTACTAACACTCCAATTGCAAGTTGCAGCACTTGTGCACAGGTTTATCCACCTTTGTTCCCTGGTTTATTCCCTGTGAGCCTCCTGGGAGTAATTTTTAGATTGGGAGATCTTAGGAATGAGCTTAGGAATCCTGTTCATACTTTGAGGGAATCGGGGCACAAGCAAGAAAGGTGACTTACCCAAAGTTGAACTGCCTGTTGGCACAGAAATTTCAACAGCAAGCAGGGTACAGTGCACATGGAGGCCACTGAGAATTGGGCAGAGGGTGTGAGAGTGACTCCCATTACTCTAAACTCAGGAATGTTAGCTATGAGGTGCGATCTAAAGATATGGTAAATGTCTGAATTTAAAAGTTTACTATAGCCAAAGACACATTGTCATAAATCCCCTTCAAAATCCTCCTCTGGCTTCAAACATACTTCTCCCCTCATTCTTGCCACTTTCTGAAGCAGTTCAAGAGACTCTTGAACTTTCATGAGTTAATCTCTTTCATGACTTAATCCCTCTGAACCTCAGTTTTCTCATCTATGAAATGGGAACTTCCCTCTTTCACGAGCGTCTTTAATTGCACTGTCCTGGCTGCCATGATGTCCTGAATTGATTCAAAACATTTACCTTTCACGTCACTTGACTTTGGGGGAGATTCAGAAGTTGCATGGTGACAGATCCGGTGAATGTGATGGATTATCGTGTTTTTACAAACCTGCCTCTCCATTGGATGGCACTTGGCTGGAGCGCTTGCTGTATTTTTAATCCCAGCTGGTAAAAGACACAGGAGAGGTCTTTTGGAACTGCTTCAGAAAGTGACAAGAATGATGGGGTAAGTGTGTTCAAAGTGAGAGGGATAAACGCCAATATCTTCTACTGTAATAATTTCTTTTTGGAGTCAGGTTCTTGCTATGTAGTCCAGGCTGGCCTCAAACTATTAGTGATCCTCCTGCTTCAGCCTCCTGAGTGTTAGGAATACAGGCATGGGCCACCATGGCTGGTCTACTATAATAATATTTTAAAATGTAAACACATGTGTATAGTTTGATCACATATTGTAAATGCAGAGAAGAGAAACAGCCGGCATTCTGGACACCACCACCTTCATTCTGGAAAATGGGCTGAGTATTATCTGAGCTCCCAGGCAGGTGCAGACACCCTCACTCCTGGGCCCTAGTGGAAACATTGCCTCAACCATCTGTCCCTGTCACAGGTTGGGAGCGGCACATCCTTCCTGGGGATAACGGTTCCAAGGAGCTGGGCTGTAGCTGCCTTCCAGAAGCAGACAGGCTCAGTTCCGGGGGAAGGGAGTAAAAAGAACCACATAAGGCTAAGAGACAAAGCAAGACTTTGTGAGAGCCATGTGCCCTGTACCTTGGAGAAGAACAGGAGTGCAAGACAGAGCAGGGTCGGAAGGCAAGCCTCACATCAGGCACAGCCTGAAGTTTCTGTACAGGAAAGGCAGGCCCTAAGAATAGGCCAAGGGACCTCGAGCAGACCAGTATCAGCACCACGGCTGCTCACTGGAAGCCAGCAGGAGCAAACCGGAAGCCGCCCAGGAGGACGAGTCCTGGGGCAGAGGCTGCTTCCTTCGGGGCTGTGGGTTCTGAGCGGCAGCTGTTGGCCATCTCTTGGCAGGTGGGGCCTGCCAGGAGCCATGGTGACCCCCCTTGGGGGAAGTGGGGCCAAGTCTGGAGCCCCATCAGAGGTGAGTTAATCCCTCACAAGTGCACTCAGCTCCTTGCTCAAGTGTGCCGTCGGGTCTCTGCCCCACTCCATGGGCTGGAGGGGGGGTGGGGGAGTGAGGGGACGTGGTTTTCCAGAGCAGACAGGGTAGCAGGGCAAGATCAAGGTTTAGAGGCTCAGAGTTGGTTTGAATTCCTGCTCTGCCCCATCCTAGCTCAGACCCTTGTACAAATTACTTAATCCCTCTGAACCTCAATTTTCTCACCTATGAAATGGGAATAACGATTCTCCCCCATGTTGTTGTAGGATTAAATGTAAATGTGCTACGCATGCTCTAGGCATTCCACAAACACTCTTCTTTCCCCCTTGTTTCCAGTGGCCTAAGGTGAGTCCACGGGTCAGAAGAACACTTCGAGTGAGATTAAGGCAGGGTACAAAAGTAGACACAACCATAGCCGTTTGCTCTGGTCTTTGGTACTCAACATGAGCTGGCCAAGCCACGGCATCCTAACCCTAACCACCACCACCGCCACTACCAACTAACACTCCAGGCAGGATTCTTGGGACAGCCAGGCGTGCCATAGCCATGAGTTGCAGCACCTTGATTTTTTTTTTGGTTTTTCTCCGGTACCGGGAACCGAACTCACGACGTTGCACTTGCCAGGCAGGCGCTTTTGCCGCTGAGCTAAATCCCCAGCCCCAACCTTGAGTAGAACAGAATGGGCTCCCCCGTTTGGGGCTCTCACACGTGTAGTAGCCTCACCTGGCTGTGTACTGGCGCCTTCTACTGGTGACTTTTGGGGCAAATTAGATCTTTCACCCCATGCCCAGTTTGCCAGCTTCTCCCTGCCCTGATTCTGCCATAGCCTCGCCCCCAAGTGTGCCGCCTGGCAAAAGCTTGGCTTCCAGGCCGAGTATGGCCAGAAGCCTCCTTCCCTCCCTTAGGCGTCTTTCCTGCTGGAGATATGGGTGCTTTGCTTTCCCCAGACACACATCTTGGTGGCTGCAGCCAGGCCTGACTCCTGTCCACTTGTTTCGCTGTTGAGTTTGTCAGAATAAAATGGAACAGAAGGAAAGGAGCAGGAAGGGATAGGAAGGGAAGGGAAGGGAGGGGAAGGGGATGGTGCGGGACTGAGAGAACAGAATAGAACGCTGGGTGGATACAACGGAGCTGTGGGGCTGGGGCAGGACTAAACGCAGAGATCTGCGATGTCAGCACTAACTCACTTCTCCCTGCCGCTGGGTCACCTCAAAGCCCTTCTTTGTGCCTCCTGCTGCACAAGGTCAAGGAAGGGCCTTCCAGGATTCCCAGACCTGCCGCTTCCTATCCAAGCTGTCCCCTGCAGGGGGAACAAAGCCAGCTATCAGCTCTGTCTTGACCAGGGAAGGACTCCGATGGACCCTGAGGGAGTCCTACATCTGCCCTGGACCCCACGGCTGGGCGCAGGAGGGCAGTGAGACAACTGGCCCTGCCTGGGTCTGCCGGTGCCACCTCTGAGGCCCAGGGCGGCTTGATGCCAGAGAATGGAGCCCGGCCTGTGGGCTGGAGAATCTCCACATAGCAGGGGGAGGTGTGAGTCTTCTTCGGGGTGCGGTGGGGCAGCTGCATCCCAGTGGCTTGGAGTTGGCCCAAGCTGGTTTGCCCCAGGAGCTGAGGGAGAGGCCTGAGGGTGGGGCCCACAGCGTGGCCTCCGCTGTGAGCATAAGCTGGGACTGCCATGCCAGGTGTCTTTTCAGGATCCCCAGCAGGTAGGAGGCCAGGGCAGGAGCCACATGGGAAAGAGGAATCCCAGGAACGTGGAGACATTGAGCTGGCAGAGGCAGGGGTGGGAGGCCAGGCTCCCTGCTGCTGCCCACCATCTTCCCTGCCCACCCTGCACAGGGCGGGCACCGGGCAGAGCCCCGGCTGGTCAGAGGTGGAGGAAGTCCTGCCTGTGCGTAACCTACTGGGAGACCCCAGGACCATCACCAGCCTCGGTTTCCCTGCCAGTAGAAGGAAGAACTTGGGACAGAAGCAGCCTCAGCTCCCCTTTTTTCCCACAGCTGCACCCCTCCCATCACCCCAGTACCCAGGAATGTGCCCCAGGCCTCAGGCTCCCCTCCTGGGCCCCTCCCCAGGGACTCGGGGAGCAGTTGCAGGGGTAGCAGGAGGTCCCCTCCCTCTCTCTCCCCCCTGCTCCTGCTCAAGCTGCAAAGCACATGCAGATGTGGGGCTGTCTGCGGCGATCAGGAGGCTCAGGTGCAGAATGGGGCCTGGCAGCCCCGGGCTTGTCCTCGCTCACCGGAGCGCAATTTCCCCGTAATTACACTTCCTCACGCCGGGCGTCTGCGAAAGATCACTGCTCACACCGGAGCCGGCTGGCCGGCAGGAGGCAAGGCCTCCACCACGGGCCCAGAAGAGCCACGCATCCCGCCTGCGCGCATACAGCGTCCCCAAGACGCCAGCCCCAGGGCCTCCCGGTAGCTCCGGCCTGCTGAGTCTCAGCCCACTGCAGTCACCCTATTACTACTCTGACACCCCCACCTGCCACCAGCATCAGCTGCTCCCCTGTCACCCAGTGTCCCCACCTGCCACCAGCATCAGCTGCTCCCCTGTTGCCCAGTGTCCCCAGCACGGCCACCCACTAGAAGTCCCGCCTGCCCACTTTGTCAGCCACTTGTGGTGATATTTATAGGGTCACCCATGTTACTGCCCTTCCTTCCGCCCATAGGGACTCTAGTTCCAGCTCTTCACGCTTCCACCGGCCCGCACTCCCCACCAGTCACTTGTCACCAGAGCCACTTGGTGACACCCAGTCACAGACACCATGCGGAACCTCCCTCTATATGCTCCATGTCCCATGCAGCCCTACCACAGGCAGCCGGCAAAACCATCTCCTCTTTGACTCAGCCCAGGGCAAAAGCAAGCTGGGAACTTTGAGCCAGCTCTTTGGGACGGGGATTACTTCAATGAGCCTCCTGGTGGGCCACAATGGGCGGGAAACCCCAGGGAAGAAGGTGCCCTGGTGGCTATGTAAACACATTAGCAATGTGTATGGACCCTGTGTATAGACCCTAGGCACAGAACAGCAACTCAAGAGTCAGTGAAAGATGCAGGATATATAAGGACAGCATGGGGAGGAGGCCCTGTGCCACCTTGCCTTGGGGAAAGTGGACTTTGAGCCAGAGAAGGCACTCCAGCTGTAATGGAAACCATATACCTGGCAAGTCCTGTCCCCAATGCCAGCCTCAGCTGAGCCCCTTGCTCTTGCTGTACTGAAGGAAACATCACTGCTTTCAAGACCATGACTGAGAACCTGCATGGAGCCTGGGTGCAGGGTATGGCTTCAGACAAGCTTTGCCTTTTGTCCAGCGAGGCACTTAGGTGCCCTGTCTAAGCCCAGAGCAGACATCACTAATCAATCACTGCACCAAGAGGTTAAGGAGTCTGGCAAAGGTCACACAGCTGACAAAGGAGAGGAGCCAGTCTGTGAACTTGGGCAGTCTGGACTCAGAGTCCTCAATCTGAACCACCCATTATCTAAGATGGAGATGATAATAATACTGTTAGAAAAATACATACAAAGCACTGGTTCAAGTTGTGCTGGTGGCACAGCATGCTTTTGATGATCTAAAAAGCAAATTTTTGAAGGATTACAACAGCCAAAAGGTGGCAGTGACCCAAGTGCTCAGGGACAGATGCATGAGTAAACAAAAGGTGATACCACACTCACACACACACACACACATACACACTCACACACATATATCATGGAATATTAGGCAACCTTGAATCTGACACACGGATGAAACAACCTTAAAGGCATTATGCTAAGTGAAACAAGCCAGTTTCAAAAAGACAGTGTATGGTTCCACTTATGTGAGGGACCTAGCTCAGTCAGAGTCGGAGAGATGGGGTGGGGGGAAGGAAGTGTGGTTGTTTAATGGTATAGAGTTTCAGCTTGGCAACATCAAAAAGTCCTGGAGCTCTGTTTCACAATGATGTAAATATACACCTAGCACAACTGAACTGTACAGTTCCAAATGGCCTAAAGTGGTAACTTATAGGTTGTGTATGAGTTGCAATCAAAAGACATGGTGCATGTTTAATTTTTAAAAATTTATTACAGTAAAAGTCACATTGCCATGAGTCCCCCTTCAGAATATTCCCCCTCACTTTGAACACACTTATCCCATCATTCCTGGTTGCCTCCGTGTCCTGCCTCAATTCAAAATGTTTCCTGTGCATGGTTATTTTGAGTTTGGGGATGAGCCCAGAGTCGCATAGTGGCAGATCCAGTGACTAAGGTGAATGAAGACCCTGTGACATTTTTACCAGCCTGCTTTTGCTTTTCTCCGAGACAACACTCAGCAGCAGGATGCAATGACTTTTTTTATCACTCCCTGAAAAGACACTTATGAAAGAAGACTTCCAGAACTGCTTCAGAAAGTGGCAGGAACCATGGGATAAGTACATTTCAAGGTGGATCCATGGCAATGTGTCTTTTACTGTAACAATTTTAAAACAAATACACACTGTTGGTTTTGATCTCCCCTGCTATATTTTACTGTAATTAAACAAATGAAAAGCAAGTTCAGCCATGGCCCGAGAGAATTAGGGGATGTGGGTGGTGAAGACAGGCCGTGGTGAGGCGTTAGGAAGGATCAGAAAGGAAGTGGTGCTGTGGGTAAAGTTTGACCCAGCCACGTGGAGTGGAGCAGGCTGAGGCAGGAATGTGTCCTTCACCAACCATCAGGAAACACCTCGGCAGGACCCCGTCCCCATCCTACCTGCCCCTTGCCCGTCTGGTTGACAGGAGAGAACACATGTGGGACGTGGTGGGGAGGAAGGACTGTGCTGGACAGAGGAGGCCTGGGCAAGGGACAGCAGGAGTGGGTCCCTGCCCCAGCCCATCCTGCAGAGCCAGGCCCCGGGACAGGTGCTAACCCATCCTGGGCACTGAGCACCGAGGGTGTCACATGGGGTGGGGGTAGAGGCCGATCCTGACACAGGCACGGTGACACAGTGGCCCAGCACAGGCCCGCGGTTCAACGGCCTGCCTGCGTCTGCTCTGCCTCCACCTCTGGAGCTTCCCACAGGGCAGGGGCAAGGCCCAGCACCATGCGTTAGCAAGATTCCTGGGGGCTCCCTTCCCTGCTCCCCAGCTCCTGCCTCCCTGGCTCCTCTTGGGTGCAAAGCCAGCTCTGCTACCTACGAACTCTGTCCCTTTGTTTGAACTCTGTCCCTCTGTCCTCAGCTCCCTGGTCTGTAATGCGGAGAACGAATGGCACCTGGTTCAGTGACAGCCAGGCCCGGGACACAGTCCACGCGCCTTGTATACAGGTTGCCTTGATTTTGTGGTCGCTCACCTTCTGCTGCTTCCTGCCCCTCTGCTTGTTCATGCCATCCGTCTGTCTGACTCTGAGTGAAGCCCGTTAGTCACTGTCCTTGGCACACAGCCATGAGGGATGGGGTCCCTTAGGAACGAGAGTGTCCTTGGCACCCTGAGTGACGGGCTCCTAGACAGATGCGCCCTCTGGTGTGCCCTTTACCTCGACCCACATTCCTCATCCCAGGAGTCAGCACACGATGGCATGCCTGATTGAGTCTGTCTTTCACATCCTCCTGAAGTGCTAAGATGCTGCTGTGTCCCACACAGCGATGTCAGAGTTTGGGGTTTTGCAAGGGGAACAGTATACTATAGGACACATAGTTTATAAGATTATTTATAATAGTCACCCAGAGAATCATATACAAGAGAGTGCAGGAAATCTGTCCACACACTAAAGACCAAGGAATCCAGCTGAGGGCCTGGATCTCGTGGTAATGTCCTGCATGAGTCCAGCTGAAGACCTAGAGCCCATAACAATGCCTCCCACGAGTCCAACTGGAGGCCCAGAGCCCATGAAAATGTCTCATGCAGGCCTGTTTCATGGATCTGCACTGGGAAGGCCCAAAGGTCAGTGATGAAAGCTAGAAAGTCTGTGTCACTGGGATGAAGGATCTGTGCTAGCAGGCTGAGGGGTCTACACTGGAACCAGGAAGTGACGCTCAAAGTAAGAACCAGAGCTTCCCCAAAAAGTACCACAGCCATCCTCAGCAACAGTGAGGTCCTGAGCTCCTCCGATGATCGGGATAGCTGAGCTCCCATCAGGAAAGCCAACATGACAAGCTTCTCCAGGAGGCTGGCAGTGCACCATCTTCCCCTCTGGATCCAGGAAGCGATGCTCAAGTGAGGACCAGAGCTCCCCCAAAATGAACCACAGTTATTCTCAGTGACAACAAGGTCCTGAGCCCCTTGGACGATGAGAACAGCCGAGTTCATCAGGAAAGCCGGCCTGACAAGCTCCTCCAACGGAACCAACAGCTCCTTACAGCTTCTAGCAGCACCCAACAGCTTCTACCAGCTCCCAACAGCCTTGAAACTTCTTCCTCTTAGCCGGGCATGGTGGCACATGCCTGTAATCCCAGCACTCAGGAGGCTGAGGCAGGGGGATCGTTGCGAGTTTGAGACCAGCCTGGGCTACAAAGTGAGCTAGACCAGCCTGAACTGCATGGAGAGACCCTGTCTCAGAAAAGACAAAAAAAAAAAAAAAAAAAAAAAAAAAAACCTTCTTCCTCTTCAATTCTGCCTCTTATGCTATGGGCAACAGTCCTCAGGTGGGCCTCCCAAAACCAGCACCATGTGGTTCAGTTCAGCTGGGTGTTACAAGCTGACCACCAGTTGTCAATCCATAAGTGGTTTGGCCAGAGCAAAGCTGGGCAGAACCCAGCTCTCCTGTCCATGGCGAAGGTGGCAGTAGCATTTCCACCAGGAGGAGGCTGTCCCTCACGCCTCTTCACTGTGTCCGCCTCTGCATGGGAGCAGCAGCCAGGGAGCAGGAGATAGAAGGTGGGGGCTTTCCCGAGTGAATGGATGAGCGGGTGGCTTGAGAGGCGTCACCAACCCGCCATTCCTATTTGCTGCCACAGCCTGGGACACCCAGCTCAACTGGGCTTTGGTGACGCATGGTTAGGTGAAGCTGTGTCCTGCCACAAGAGATAGAGCCGGTGGGAGGTGTTGGGTTGGGCTGCGGAGGGTGTGCTGGCTCCAGGGATGGTGTGACACCCTACATCCGGGCTGCTGTGACACCCGCCCTCCTGATTGCAGGCTTGGTGACACTGCATATGGCCCACATCTGGGGCAGAGGCCTGGGCCTCTGTATTTCTAGCAGGTTTCCAGGGTCGGAGCTAAGGTAGGATGAGTCAGTCAGTGGCCTCAAATCTAACCATCACGGCTTTCATCACCATACCCTGGGCTATGTCCCCCGCTGTCACAGATCTACCTCCTAAGTCGCCTTGGGCAGGTCCCTCTGCCTTGTTGCTGGACCTCAGTTTACATTTCTGCAAAAAGGGTGACCTTTCAAGACCCCAATAGGATTGGGAGACTTTCCCAGACTATCATCCCTTCCTCTCCTCTTGCCAAGGGGTCAGCGGGACCCCGTGTAGAAGCAGACACGCCCCCTAAGCCCTCAGCTCCTGCTCTGTGTGTATCTGGCTGGGGGATGAGGGAAGTAACAAGACCAGGAGGAACAAACACATTTCAGGTAGTAAAAGTACTAGGAAGAAATGAAACAATCATGTGATGGGATGCCAGGAGCACCCTTGTGTTTGTGGGACACGAGGACAGAGGTGATTCCCTTCTGTGACCTCTGCTCTCCTACCCTGGCCCTGCCCATGTCCTGGGGGCCCCACATGCAGGGCCATGGGTAGGAAGAACCTCTGCCATGGGCCCCCCAACCATCCACACACTCAACAGCCCCCTGGGCTGCCCTTTAGTCTAGAGGGGCTCAGAGTAGACTCAGAGTGCTCAGACGGGGAGGAGTCGTTGGCACCCTGAGTGATGGACTCCTAGACAGATGTGACCTCTGGCTGTTCCCTCCATCCCAGGAGTTGGGACATGGCTCACCAGCTCTTCAGGCCACCGCCCAGCCTCTGGTCCCCACCTCTGCTCCAGCCAGGCTGAGAGGGGGCCCAAGGGAGGCCGCTTGGAAGCGATCTTCCTATCAGCTCCCTGAAAGTGCAAGCTGTTTGCCTCGATAGTCTCCAAGTTGCGCCTCTTTCCCACTTCCTTCCAGGGAGGGAGGCTGGAAGGCGACAGCGGCCAGATGAGCAGTGAGCTCTGGGTTCTCCGCATGGAAATCGGTGCTGGGCTGACTGGCCTGTGCCTGTGAGGAAGGGAGGATAAGTACATCATAAATATGTGAAGTAATTTTTGATAGTGATGGACCCATGGAGAAGATAAAGCAGGGCTGAGGAACAGAGGGAGACACACAGGCCCAGTGTTCACTGCAGACAGTATGGGATAAAGTCAAGATGGCGGGTGTTCCTGTGTTGGGACGGCTGCCTTTCCCCGTCACGTGCTCAATTCTGGGCACACAACAGTTTTCACAACCACTTACAAGTTAATCAAGAACTAAAATTCACGGTTGTTTCCATGGGTGAACTTCCTGAAAGTCGCCAGAGGTGGCATCCAGGCTGGCGTAACAAGAGCCATGACTGGACTGAGTTCCAACACACATGAAACCAAAATGGCGGAAGTCACCTTGAACACTTCTCTAGAATCTGCCTGTCAGCTCTTCCCTGTATTCCTGCCCACACAGTCAGCTCTGACCTGGCGTTCTGCTGGCCTGGGGAAGAGGATGAATAAGGCCAGAGGGGGCTCAGGGACATGGCCCAAAATCTGTTAACAAAGAACATTGGAGCCAGGCGAGACCTCTGAGGCCAGTTCTGACTTCTCTCCTCAGAAGCAGGGGGGCAGTTCCCATGACACCCACCCTTGGCCTGCACCCCAGCTGGGCACACACAATACAGCCGCTTGTTCGAGACCCCAGTGAGGCCACGGGCCTGCCTTGGCCTGGGATGGACTGGAATGAGCGAAGGAGCTGGTCACTTCCGTCAGCTCTGGGGAGCTGCTCCCAACAAGGCTGCCCGCACTTCCTCTGCTTCCTCGGTCCCCTCAGGAGCGCTCTAAGAGTTTTCCCACCCAAAATTCCCACCTGCTCCTCTCTGGAGCTTCAGCTCTAGGGCACTGTGGTTGTAAAAATGCCCACCCAGTCACCACCGGAAGATAAAGCCTAGAGAGGGGGTTGAGTTGCCCACACGCACGTCACTGGTGGGAGTCCCAAGTACAGCCAGGTCTCCAGGCCCCCGTAGTCCCCTTCCATCACCCTCCCTTCCTTCCATGAGGCTGGCATGGGGTCACCTGAAGCTCCATGGCTGTCCCTGTTCTCATCTCATTGCAGGTCATATCCATCTGGTTTTCCAGCTGTTCTTGGACATGGGCTTGGCCTCCCCAAGGACAGCTGGAAGGCTGGGGACCTGCTTCCTTCTCTTGTACCCAGCAAAATTCCTAGCAGAGGGCCAGTCCCGTGTTACTTCTTGGTAACATGTGTCTGCTTCCAGTGACTGACTGGTAGCAACATCCTCCCTCATTGAGCTACCTCTCTTGACCTACGAGGAAGTAGAAAATTTTAAATGGAAGCCTGAATCAAAGAGAAAAACTTGAGTTCTTAATTCTAAACCAAGCCTGGTAGCACACGCCCGTAATCCCAGCACTCTGCAAGGCTGAGGCAGGAGGATTACAAGTTCAAGGCTGGTCTGGGTAATTTAGCAAGACCTTGTCTCAGAATAAAAAATACAAAAAGGGCTGGGGATGTGGCTCAGTGCAAATGCCCTGAGTTCAATCCCTAGCGCTGAAAAAAAAAAAAAAAAAAAAAAAAATTGAGTATTCTAGGCCCTCTCCAGTTTGTCCCTGAACCCTAGGATTTTGAGCACGTGAGCTGGTGGGTGTGGTCTCAATGTCCTGTGTGGTTGAAGGGGCTGCAACAGAACTTCCAGAGCACTTAGCAGAGCACAGTGGTACCTGTCTATAATTCCTGCTATGTGGGAAGCTGAGGCAGAAAGATCTCAAGTTTGAGGCCATCCTAGACAACTTGGCAAGACTTATCTCAATAAATCAATAAATGTTTTGTTTTGTTTTTTGAGACAAGGTCTTGCTGTGTAGTTCAGGATGGCCTTGAGTTCACTATGTAGCCTCAAATTTGCAATAATCCTCCTGCCTCAGGCTCCCAAGTGCTGGGATTACAGGTGTGTGCCTCCACACCCTGCTATAAACAAATATTCAACCGGGTTTTCTTGAGGTAGCCCTGGAGGTCGGCTCCAGGGTGGATTTGCCTCCCAGCACCCGCGGTCATGGGGTGAGGTCAGCTATCTTGAACCCTCCGCTGCTTGAGTGAGAAGTGGTGTGCCCATGGCCTGTCCTGCGAGCTGCTGCTGGCCAGAAGAGAAAGGTGAGGGGACCGCAGCTCCCTCCATGAGCAGCCCTGGGCGCCCCCCAGTCTCCCACAGGGCATCTCTCCTTGTGATGTGCAGAGATGCTCACATCTTTTTACTTGTCCTTTGCTTTCCTTCTGGCTGTGCTTGCAAGCGCTCCCCGAGATGACTTCAGACCGGCTTATCTGAGCGGCGCCCTCCTCGGCTCCTCTGCCCACGCCCCTGGGTGGCCCGGCGCCCAGATGGCCACTGCCTGGGGTGGGGAGACAAAGGCCCCCTCTTTGGATGGGGCCGTGACCTGTGTTCACTGGGGCTTTTACACAGCTCCGCAATTCCTGCCTTTATCAGATTAGCTCTAATTAGACAAATGGAAATCACATGGGGCCGATGGGCGGCTGCCCCAGGCCTTTAGGCTCGCCTTCCAACCAGAGGATTTGAGAGGCAGCAGCCAGGAGACAAGCAGAACAGGGCTGGAGGCACCCACACACACAGGTGCCATCCCGAAGGAAGCGTCCAAGTTGAGCACGGTGGCACAAGTAATAATCCCAGCACTAGGGAGGCTGAGGCAGGAGGGTCACTAGGAATTCCAAGCCAGCCTATGCTACATAGCAAGACCCTGTATATATATATAAAAAACTCAGTCAATAAGTAAATACATTATAATAAAAAATAAAGGAAGATTTGCTAGTTAAATACATTAACTATATTATATATTTTGTATGCAGGCAGGCTGCACCTGGTACAAAGCTACTGATGTCATTTTTAAATTTTTGAAGGGACCACATTAAACATTTTTTAAATGAATGAATGTATTTTGTACGTGCATTTGATTGTAATGACATTGTATTTTACCCACGGTATCCCAAGTATTTTCCTTGCTATGTACAATAATTAACATGACAGTTACTCACGGGATCTCTTACACTCCTTCTCACATGTTAAGTTTATAACATCTGCAGTGTGTTTTATACTTCCTGCCCATCCTGATTTGGCCTGGTCACAGTTCAATCACTCCATGGCCATGGGCTGCCACAGGTAGGTGACCAGCTGTCCTTGGTTTGCCTGGACTGTCTCGGTTTTAGTACAGACAGCTCCAGATGCCGGGAAACTCTCAGCCCTGGGCATAGGGAGGCGGCTGGTTACTCCTGATAGGATACACAGCTCTGAGTCTCCTCCCTCGAATGCGCACAGGCGACCTCCGACCTCCTCTTTGCAGACGCATGGAGCCTTCCCATGATTCCTAGCTGTGGACCCCGTCCTGTCTTACAGGCTCCTCATTTCCATATGGAGAAAGCATGACTTGGAGGTGCTTGCGGAGAGACACGGGGACTGTGCCCTTAGACCCGGGTCTGTTACCTAGGCAGGATACTCTGTGCCAGCTCCGTAGGTACCCAGCAGGGCAGGGCACACGCCTGGGAGTTTCAGGGGTGCAGTGTTCAATGGCTGGGGCTGCTGCCCATAGCCCTGTGTGCCCCAGGGCCAGCAGTTTTGTCCACCACACACAAGGCCAGCGACTGTCCTCACCAGCGGCACAGGCAACACTAGCAACAGTGCTGGCAAAGTGGGCACACACCACCTGTGGACATCAGAGGGTTTCGTCTCATGACTTTAACTCTCACACTGAGAAAGCATCATTCTCTCCACAGCTCTCTGTACCCCACTGGTCAGTCAAACAGAAGGTTTTGGATGGACTTAGGATATCTGGTTCCAGCACTTCCAATCCCTCCATTTTGTTTTGTGTTTTTTGGAGACAGGGTCTCCTAGTGCAGTTCAGGCTGGCCTTGAGCTCACTATGTAGCCCAGGCTGGCCTCCAACTCATGGCGATCTTCTTGCCTCAGCCTCCTACATGCTGGGGTTACAGGCGTGTGCCACCACACCTGGTACCAATTCCTCCTTGAACAGAGAGCCCACATTGGCCTAGGAGGAAGCATCCCTGTGTTCTTAGACTTTGCTCTACTTCTTATTTTTAAATAATTATAGGCTCCTAGGAAGCAAAGCTACTCCTGAGAGGCCAAAAGTACCCTTTACCTGCTGCCCCAAGAACATTTTATACACAGCATTATGTCACAGCCAGTAAAATGACTTTGTGTGTGTACAGTTTGAGGCCACTTAATCAGGTCAAGAGTCTTATAATCACCCCCGATCAGGACCTGCCTAGGTTTTCATGACATCGTTTGTTTACCTTGTGTTAATTTTTGCTATTATATTCTGTTAATGCAATTTAAACTATTTTTCTGTTTATAGTAATGATGTAACATTTCCCTTTTAAGTAAATCTCCTTAAGTAAAAAAGAAACAGGACAAATGGATGAGTGGAACTTTATTAAGTACATAATGCGACAGATAACACTCAGGTATGACAAGGTTTTTGAAAGCCATGTAAATAACGTGTGGGAGTACTTACTAAATCCCAGGCCTGGTTTTAGGTGCTTTGTATATATTATCTCACTTAATCCTCCCAATAAGCCTTTGAAGTAAGTCCTAATAATTATTAGTCCCAATTTACAACAAGGAAGCATCAATCTAGGCTTTTTTCCTACGCACACACACACAGAATCATCCAAGTTTTCAAACATGCTCAGTCATTGTACCTATCATGTAGTAATGTGTTAAAAATCCAGATCTGTTTTTTGTTTTTGCTGGTTTGTTGTTTGTTTGATACAGAGTCTCGCTATGTAGTTCAGGCTAGCCTTGAACTCACTATGGAGTCCAGGCTAACCTTGAATTTTTGGTGATCCTCCTGCCTCAGCCTCCCCAGTTCTGGAATTACAGATGTACACTACCATATCTGGCTTCCAGATATGGTATATAAGGGGGCTCAAGGTGACATAGAGTCAGGGGGTCCAGATCCCCACTGTTGTACTTTCTAACTCCACTGAGACAGAGGGAGGAACTGCCACACTGTCCTGGCCAGTGGACAGGCAAAAGGACAAGCCAGGGATGTTGACCTGGAGCGCTGGGTGCAGAGTCCCCAGGATCTACTCTATCTCTAATAGCCCAGGTTGCTCGCTGTTAGAGTTTACACCCACATGTCCCCCAAATCCTCATGCAGTCGTAGGGGGAGCTTTGGGGAGGTGATTGGGTCATGGGTATGTGATACTTGCCAGTGGATTCGTCCACTGAGGAGGTTTTAGCTGAATGTGATGTTGGGAGGTGAAGCCTGGTGGGAGGAGGATGTTCACAGGGGGTGTGGCCTGGCAGAGTCCATCCGCTTCCTGCTCCCTTCATCTCCTCCCTCTGTTTCCATGGCCACGCCATGAACACTTTCTCCTCCACCAGGCCCCTCTGCCCGGCAGCCCTTTGAATCTGCTGCTTTGGAGCCAGCTGACTATGGACTGAAACGTACAAACCGTGAGCCAAAATAAACCTCTCCTCCTTTAAGCTGCGGGCGTTGGTATTGGATATTATGTCTCAGCAGTGAGAAAGTAACTGAGACACTCACTGATAACAAAGTCATCCTGGTCAGTTATCTCACAGGGGGGAGCCACAGTACTAGGAAGGAAGGGACCACAGGTGCGCCTCTCACTTGACAGAGGACGACGTAGTGGCCAGAGAGGGGATGGGCAGGGTCCATGATGCCCTTACCAATGAAGGCAGAGGCAGCCTCTCCCCCACAGGAAGCCGAGGGTAGCCCCACCTGTCTCAGGCTCAGGCCAATTCCTGCAAATGTTTCTTGGGTGAATAACGAACAATTTAAGTACCTGACCTGCCTCTCCCTTCCCTGCCAGTGTCCGATGCTTCTGAAAGCAGAGATGGGAAAAATTAGCTCAAACCAAGGGCCCTTAATAGATGCACATCCTTCAGGCTACTTTCAGAGATTCTGAATCGCAGAAGGTTTGGAGAGGAGCTTAGAACTTTGACTTTTAAATAATTCTCCTCCTGTCAGGCCCACAGTGCCCTTGGAAGCTCCCAAAGGTGACACCAATACAGGTGTCCAGGGAGGGCAGTTCTTTTTACTAGTGTACATTTGCACCACATAATGGATACATCTGTCGTGGGGAATTGGTACATGGATAAAGTGTATCTTGTCATTTTCAACTCCATTGTACCCCCTCCTCCTCCTAATCCCCTTCCCCATCTCCAAAATTCTGCCTTTTTTGTTTCCTAACAGCTCTCTCTTTTTTTAATCTTTATGTACAATTTCACCTTCTCATGTAGGAGCAACCATGCAATATTGGACTTTCTGTGTCTGATGTTTCATTTAACATTATGATCTTAAGCCCCATCTATTTTCTTGCAAGCAACATGATTTCATTCTTGTTTGTGGCTGAGTAGTACTCCATTGAGTATACACAGTACATTTGCTATGTTCATTTGTCTCCAGCTGGGGATATAGGTTGCTTCTAGACCTTAGCTGTTGTGAATTGTGCCACTCTAAACATAAGTATACACTATGTATGCTGTACATAGTATGGCATCTTTAATTCTTTCAGGAACACACCCAGCAGAGGAATTCTCAATAAGATACTTGCAAACAAAATTCAACAAATCATTAAAAATATTATACACCATGACCATTCAGCTTCATCCCAGAAATGCAAGGATGGTTCAACATACATTAATCGATAAAAGTTAACACACCGCATAAATGGAATCAAGGGTAAAAATCACAAGAGCATCTCGATAGATGCAGAAAAAGCTTTTGACAAAGTCTACCATTCCTTCATAATTAAAACCGTGAAGAAAATAGGTGTAGATGGACCATACCTTGACCTCTTAGATGCCACGTACAACAAATTCACAGACAACCTCAAACTAAACGGGAAAAAACTGAAATCTTTCCCTCTAGATCAGGAATAAGACAGGGGTGTCCACTCTTACCGCTCTTGTCAATGTAGTGCTAGACACATTAGGCAGAGCAGTCAAGCAAGACCAAAAAAATATGAATAGGAAAAGAAGTTACATGATTTCTATCTGCAGATGCTGTGATCCTAGCGAGGACCCGCGCTTCCTCTTCCGCCCTGGCTGCACAGCGCCCCCTGGCTGGGAGATCTGGCGTAGCTCAGAAACCTGTGGGCCCTGCTTCCTGGGACCATTTGTGGAGTGAAGGTGGATGATGGGGTCCTGGCTCCCCACAGCTGCTCCTTCCCAGCCCCCACTAGGCTTAGCCCGGGAGAGCGGATGAGCGTCCATTACCGCAGCAGGCCCCATAAAAAGGATTATGGGGTGTTGCTGAGTTTACAAGCCTGTTCTTGTAAAATTGCCAGAGTTGGGGTGGCCAGAGACTCTGGAAAAAGGACGAAAAGGAATTTTCCCTCTGCCCAGTGCCGCACACCCACCACTTTTGTGGGAGCCACCGCAGCCTGGTTGAAAGAGCCCTGGAGCGTGAGTCACAAGACCCAGGTCAAGCGGAGAGAGGGCCGCTCATGGCTGAGCCACCGAGCCCACCCGCTGAGCCACTGGGCCTCCCGAGCCTCTGCTTTTCCATCTGCAAAGTGGACCTTCAGCCTCCTCCCAAAGTGGTCATGAGGCTGACTCGAGCTCCACCTTCCACATCGCGAATCTCCCACGGGCCCCACCAGCTCCCCGGGCTTTGCGTCTCACGGGGAGAGGAGCCTCGGGCGGGAGGGAAGGGAAGGGTGCTCGAGCCTTTGTCACCATCACCCGCCCCGCTCCTGTAGCTGACAGGTGAGGCCTCTTCGACAGAGGGCAGCAGGGGCAGAGATCCTGGGGCAGCCAAAAGGGCGAGGGGCCCCAGACTAGCGTAGGCTGCGGCCTTGCTTCCAGGCCAGCCGGAGCCCCTGAGTGCCCCTCTGACACTCGGCCTGCAGGGCTCTCTCCCCTGGCCGCCTGCACACATCCACGGTCCACACCTGGCCGCTCCAAAGTGACCCAGCCCCCAGCCCGGGCCCTGCCAGGTTTGGGAGTGCGAAGGCAGGCGCTCCCGGGCGCCCCCTGTGGGAGAAGCGCAGAGCGGCCGTCTGATCCACCTGCCCCTGGGCCATGGGGGCTGGGGCTCAGGTCACCCCGCTCGGGAGACTGACCAGCGTAGTCAAGAGCAACGAGCAGGGGCTGGGGATTTAGCTCAGCGGCAAAGCGCCTGCCCGGCAAGTGCAAGGTCGTGAGTTCGGTTCCTGGTACCGGAGAAAAAAAAAAAAAAAGAGCAACGAGCAGGCGTGGCGCCCACACTGGGCTCAGGGGTTTGCTGCGGTTCTCATCCCCACCCTCAAGGGTTATCATTCTCAGGGGAAAGTGAGGCTCAGACAAGCTAAGTGACCAGGGGTAGGCAGCCAGGAAGCCGGGAAGCCAGGGCTGAAACCCAGTCCCAAGGGTGTTGAAGACAATGCTCCCCTTTCCTGGGGAGTTAGCGTGCCCTGAATAAGGGGCAGAAGGACGGAGAAAGACGGAAACTCCCTCCCTGTTTGTCCCGTGCCAGCCTCCGTTTCTGGTGAGTTTGGCCCCTGTCTGCCCGGTGCAAAATCTTCTTACCCAACCCCCACTCAGGACTTCCACGGGCACACTCTGGGTAAGACCAGTCCTCACGCTAAAAATAAGGACTAACTAATTGTTTTTCTAGGAAATATAAACTAAAATAATCACTTTCAAGAACACACTTTGTGCCAGGGATGGGGGCACACGCCTGTAATTCCAGCACTCAGGAGGCTGAGGCAGGAGGGTCGACGTGAGTGCAAGGCCAACGTGAGCTACATGGTGAGTTTGAGGCTACCCTGAACTACATACCGAGACCCTAAAAAAAAAAACAAAAACCAAAACAAAAAGAATAAGCTTTGGCTCAGAACATGTTGCTTAGTATATCATGTGCAGTTACAAATTCCCTATGATGAATGCATATATCATGTATATCTAAAATGTACCCCCCAAAAGGAACATACTGTTTTGGGTGTCCTTGGGCAGGCAAGTGACCTCACCGCTCTGAGATACTTGGCTTGTCCCTCTGCAAAATGGGGCAAGAGTGGCTCCCCCCTCACGGCTCGAGTTCTGGTAGCCTGGCCCTTGGACGCTGCTGGTCGGAGTGAGTGCTTGTTGCTAGCAGCAAGGCCTCAGGGAGGGTGCTGGGTGGGTCGCTGAGGTAGCGGAAGCATCCGTTGGCACACCTCAGTCTCCTTCTAAGGGGCGTTCCTTGGGTCAGCAGGAAGGTCCCGCATGACAAGCTATGGCGTCTTGCTTCTGTGCACACTTCCAGGAGCTGGTAGTGGGGACAGGGCTTGAACAAGGAGCCAGGCCCACGAAGGAGGAAGGTCAGGCAGGACGTCACCCAGAAGGACCGGAGCCCATGTCGCAGTATGTGGAGAGCCTCTTTCTTCTCCCCGAATGGGGGTGTGGGCCTCACTTGGGACAGCTCAGGGGTACCCACTTGTCTCCAGGTGCCTCCAGGCTATTTGGCTAAAGCTCCTGGAAGGCCATGCACTGCCCAGGGTCAGCTAGAAGTGAGAGTGGAGGCTGTGACAGCCTGGTGTATCTTCAGGGATCCCACGGATCCCCACGGAGCACCGTCATTGGTAAGCATTAAACTATAGGAACCTACAATAAAATAGATGATGTAGAAATGAGGGTCACAAGCAGAGGTCATCAAGTCCTAAGTCTCTACCCTCCCACAGCCGTCCCTGCTTCCTGCCTGGGAGGTTGTCACATGCGCTGCAGAGGACAGCTAAGGAGCCTCCTGAGTTGATTTGACCCATTGTTCTTGCGGAGCTGTGAGCCCCGCCCCCCACGGCCCCCTTCAGCTCCTCAGAGGCTCCAAGACGGGCAGGGAGGGCCCGAGCTCAGCGCCTTGGACGGCGGCCCTGCGCTGGTGGCTTCTATTGTGAGCGCCTGAGGATCGTGGGGCTTCCTCGTGCCTCGTCCCCACAACCCTGGGGAGCGGCCTGTTTATGGTAAATGATGCCTGCTCGCTTTGATTCCTGGTTCAGACCCCGGGGCCGCTGCTGTGTCCCCATAAATTAAAGGCTGCTGTGTTTGGGGATTAAGCAATACTAGAAAGCCCTGGGAACATCAGGACCTTCAGCGACGGAGGCCAACGGGGCCTCCCGGAGGCAGCCGCAGGGTGTGTCCGTGTCCGTACCAAGGCTAGGCCCCCTGGATGGTGGCACAGGACTCTGGGGACCAGGTGACAGCAGGTCTGCTCTAGAGCCACCCATTGCTTAGAAAGAAAAAACCTGCAAACCTTAGTAACTGCAGGCTGCTTCCTTTCCCACACCTAGGTTTTTGCTACCGGGCTCCTCCTGCCGGGGAGATGTCCCTGTGTACCCCATTCACATGCACCCCAGTGAGGGAGAGCCCCAGTCTTTACCTTTGTGGGAACTCTTTCCCAAGCGTTACTGCACTGCACAGTAAGTTGCACAGGTCTGCTTGAAGTCCCTGCCCTTTACTATGTCCTAAGCCACGGACCATGGACTCAAACAGCACAAAGCTCCTGGTGGGATGGAGCTTATGCTCTGGGGAGATGTTTGAGACAGGCAGGGTCCCAAGTAGCAGCATCCCATTTTACAGATCAGCAAACTGAGGTTTTGAGAGGTAAAGCAACAATGTGCTACTGAGTTGCTCAGCTAGTGAGACACACAGAATGTGGTTCTGTGGGCCTGTGGGGTACAGCTCAGTGAGTTTTATGTCTATGTTCCTTCATGAATTCAAACTTCAGATGAGGAAGCAGGTGAGTTAGTGCACCCCAAAAGGTGCTCTTCTGCCCTCTTCTGTCAGTGTTCTCCCCAAGGAAACCACTGACTGTGAAGCTTTTAAAGTATATACAATTATGTGTGAGGATGGATAGATACTACATAACATAGATCCTAGACAGAAACACAGACAGGTCCATAGATAGAAGATGTGTAGACGGATCTATAAATAAATAGATCTATGGGTAGATAGATAAATAGATAATAGAAAGATGATAGATAATAGATTGATAGGCAAATACATGATAGATCCATAGATAGACGGATCCATAGGAAGATAGACAAATAGATCCATAGATAATAAACAGATAGATGATAGATCTGCAGATAGACAGATTCATAGATAGATAGACACAGATCCATAGATAGGTGATAGATGCATAGAACGGTGCTAGATCTATAGAATGACAGACAGACAGATCCCCAGATGGACATTCCGAGAGTGGGGTGTACCATATGATCAGCCATCAGAGGGAGAGAAGGCTCGGGCCTGGTTTAAAGACGGCTCTGCATGCTATGCACGCAGCATCGGCAAGCGGACAGCTGCAGCATTCCAGCCCCTTTCTAGGACATCCCTGAAGGACGGTGGTGAAGGGAAATCATCGCAGAGGGCAGAACTTCAGGCAATGCACTCGGCAGTACATTTTGCCTGGAAGGAGAAATGGCCAGATGTGGGACTATATACTGATGCGTGGGCTGTAGCCAAGGGTCTGGCTGAGGGGTCAGGAACTTGGAAGGAACATGACTAGAAAACTGTCTTCAGCCGCCCCTGTCATTGCTCAATGGGCTCATGGACAGAGCGGCCCTGGTGTCAGGGATGGAGGTTATGCACGGGCTCAGCAACACGGACTCCCACTCACCAAGACTGATCTGGCTACGGCCACTGCTGAATGCCCAATATGCCAGCAGCAGAGACCCACACTGAGTCCCCAGTACGGCACCATTCCCTGGGGTGATTAGGCTGTGCCTTGGTGGTGGGTTGATTATATCGAACCATTTCTGTCATGAAAAGGACTGGGCTTTGCTCTTGCTGGCATAGACACTTATTCTGGATGTGGATTTGCCTTCCCTGCACGTACTGCTTCTGCTAAAACTACCGTCTGTGGGCTCGCAGAATGCCTCATCTACTGTCATGGAATTCCACACAGCATTGCCTCTGACCAAAGAAGTGAGACAATGGGCTCACACTCATGGAATTACCATCTTACCGTGTTCCTCATCATCCAGAAATGGCTGGATTGATACAAAGGTGGAATGAAGACCAGTTGAAGATACAGTTACAGGGCCAGTTAGGTGGCCGTAGCTTGCAGGGCTGAGGCAAGGTTCGTCAAAAGACTGAATGGTTAAATCAGCATCCACCCTATGGCACTGTGTCTCCCGCTGCCAGGATTCACAGGTCCGGGAACCAAGGGGTGGGCGTGGGATTGGTACCACTCACCATCACTCCCAGTGATCCACTAGCAAAACTTTTGCTTCGTGTTCCCACGACCTTATGCTTTGCTGGCTTAGAAGTCTTAGTTCCAGAAGGGGGAACTTGTACCAGGAAGCACAACAATGATACCATTGATAGGAGCTAAGACTTTTCCTTGGTCATTTGGTCTGCTCATGCCTCCAAAGTTAAAAGGGAGACACAGTGTTGTTACGGGGTGACTGACCCAGACTGTCAAGGGGAAATTGGACTACTACCCCACAATGGAGGAAAGGAAGGATATACGAGGAGTGCAGGGGATCCCTTAGGGCACCTCCTGGTATCACCTTGCCCTGTCATTAAGTCAATGGGAAATTACAACAACCCAGTCCAGGCAGAATGACAAATGGTCCAGCGCCTTCAGAAATGAAGGTGTGGGTCGCCCCACCAGGGGAAGAACCGAGACCTTCTGAGTGCTTGCTGAGAGCAAGGGAATACAGATGCATAGTAGAAGGCAGTTCTCAATACCAGCCATGACCCCTGAGCAGCTACAGAATCAAGGATTGTAACTGTAGTAGCTCTCTCTTAATATGATTCTGATGTGATATAATACGGATAGACTTAATATTGGTTCTTAAGTATTGTTAAACCCAAGTTATAATGTTTAAGTCATGAAATGGTAGCAATAAGCATCACCAAAAGAGTATCTTCTATTGTCTATAGATAGACAATGCCTTCTATTCCAGGGAAGGAAATACTGCATTTCCGTTTGGGCGCGGGACCGTTATAAAATGTTAGGTGTCAATTTCGAGATCACCCTGGGCTACAAAGTGAGCTCAGGTGAACTGCATAGTGAGACCCTGTCTCAAAAAGACAAAAAATAATCATGTTAGGTGCAGTGATGTAATTATGAACTCGGCTTTGTATCTGAAGACTATGATTTAAAGAAATGTGTCTGGTTGTCAAGTGGACAAGGGCTGGACTGTGATAGCTAACTGGTTGTGTCAGTTTGAGTAAAAAACACCCAACTAAAAGGGCTCAGCATAGTTCCGGTGTGGAAGACCCACCTAGGGAGGACTGTCACCAGAAAGTTACAAAAGGGAAACAAAGAAAAAAGGACTGTTTCTGCTTCTTCAGAGGAGCTTCAGTCTTTGCTTTCACCTTGGAATGTCAGACCTTTCGCACTCTTCCACGGCAGACTTTGAGGGTAGCCATTGTAAGCCTATTTTATAAATTTTATATATCTTGCATTAAATCTGTTTTTCTAGCAAGTACTGACTGATAAAGACACATAGATCCATAGATAGATGATAAATTAGATGGTAGATAGATTCATAGATAGGTAGATAGGTAGACAGTCAGATCCATAGATAAATAGATAGATGATAGACGTATAGATAGATAGACAGACAAGGTCCATAGATAGATAGATCTGTATACAGATAGATCTATAGATAGATAGAAAAATGATAGATCCATAGATAGACCTATCAATAGATAGAGAGACCCATAGATGGATCAGTCAATCAATTGGCCATCAGTTGATAGGTAGATCCATAGTTAGATCTGCTCATTCCCATTTTTCAGGTTGAGAAACTGAGGTTGCTTGGAATTGAGGATTATGAAGCTGCCAGTTGCTGGCACACTAGGAGGTTCCTGGAAATGGTCACAGGTGGGAGGGTCAAAGAGCCCCCAGACTCTCCTCTGGGTCAGCATGCTTCAGGCACCTCCTTTGGGTGAGGACAGTGACCTTCCTCGCTCCCGTCACCAGGAGTCATTCTCTGAGGTCCTGCCCAAGGCCGAGGTCAGAGGTGGGGTCCCTCTGCCCAGACCCCCACTGCCCCCAGCCCTGTTTCTCCTGGCTGCAAAGGGCTTCCCCTTCCCTGCTTCCCCTCAGCCTTTCAATATCCATAAAACATGAGGGAAATGGGCTGCATATTAGGTAATAAGTGGCCAGTTTCTTCTGACAGCAAGAACCAGAGGGAGGAAGTAGATGTGGGTGATTGTACTTAGGCCCTGACAAGTCCAACTAGTACCTCCCCTTTCCTCTGATGGCTGGGTGAGCTCAGGGCAGGGTGCTGACCACCCCTCAGCTCCATGGACCATGCAGTGATGCAAGAACAGGGCGTTTCAGCGTGGCTCCCCAGCAACCTGGAGCTCGTCCTAAGCCTCTCCAGGCCCTGCTCCCAGGCCAGCTTCCAGGAAGCTGGAGGTTGAGCATCTCTGGAAAGCCTCTACCCACTTCTCAGACAGGAACAGTGAGGCTAGAAGAGATGACTTCCAGGTGGAGACCCATAGAATTGGCCCTGCAGCCCTCTACCACACAAGGGCCACCATAGCTCCCCAGCACCGCTGACTGCGACCTCTGAGAGACCCTCGGGGAACCCATCAAGGAGACGGCCATGCAGTTTGGGAAATTGGAAACCAAGTCCCTAAATATCATTCTGGGGGCTTCTGCTTCGAGGGCATCAGGACTTCCGGACTCTGCCAGGTGGTCCCAAGGAAGGAACCCAGACTAGCCTGACAGGGAAGTTACCGGCCAGCACCCCCATTCCACCCACCTCAATGCAAGTCCTCACCCACTAGCAAAAGTGCACAGCCAGCCCCTCCCAGGCCCCTATCTCTCCAGGGGACACTCCAGGGACCAAGAGCCCTTGCGTCCCCTGAGAAGAGCTGATGAGGTGAATGTGACCATGAGGGACCCCACGTAGGGTTACAGGCCTGACTGACTTACTGGAATTACCAAACTGCTCTCTGGAGTGTGACTCCGAGCTGGTAGGAGATTCTAGAACTGGGGTCCAATGGCATCATCACCCTTGCCCTGTCTGGGAGCCCCATCCCCTCTTGGAGCACCCTTCTCAGAGGCGTGGGAAGACCCCTATTCTAGAAGAAGCAGTTGAGGAGCAGAGATGACCAGCAAGCTGGCCAGGGTCACTCGGCTGGTAGATGGCAGAGCTGGGCTTCAAGGCCAGTTCCAGCTATCTCACCACATGGCTCAGGGCAGCCCCGGGCCCCGGCTCCTCCGTCTGGGATTCCAGGGCAGGGGGTGCGAAGACAGCGGGCCACACTCTCCAGCGGCTCCCTCGCAGTGGCCTGGACTCTGGCACTCACCACACTGCAAACAAGCAGGCCAGGGGCCCCTCTCCCAGTGCCAGAGGCTGTAGACCTGGGGACAACTTGGAAGGTCCCCAGGGGTGTCTCACTCTCCAGTTTCAGAGGTCCTCACCAACACCTCTCATGACCCTGGGGCTCAGGACAGTCCTGGGGGAGGAAAAGACGCTGGATATTGCACCATCTCCTCCCTGGCCCTTCCAATGGTCTAAGAGCCTCGGTGTCCCCCATGAACTGGGGACCTCTGAATCCATGCATGAGGGTGTCTCCTGACTCCAGTAACAGTGTGGTTTGCCCTGCATGTTCCAAAAGAACACGGGTTTTGCCGTCACAGCCCTGGCTTTTCAGACACCAACAGAGAGGGTGCTGTGTGGCTGGGCCTCAGTTTCCTCACCTGCAAGATGGACTTCATAATCTCTCTCTTACAGGATTTTTCTGATTTAGTAAAATAGTAGTATATGCAGTATTTTTGAATGCATTTGAATATATATATATATATATATATATATATTTTTTTTTTTTTTTTTTTTTGGTGGTAGTGGTGATGGTAGTCGCTTTGAACCCAGTACCTGTGCCCTGAACTGTTCGCCAGCTGTTATATTAGCTTTGAGACAAGTTATTGTTAAGTTGTCCAGACTGGTCCCAAACTTATGATTCCCCTGCCTCAGCCTCCCGAGTAACTAAGATTACAGGATTAAAATAATATATTTTAATGAAACGGTAGTGTGTGTACGGAGCCTGGCATATCACATGGTCAGTAACTGGCACTACCTTTGCTTGCCGTTTTTTGGGGGTTTTTTTGATGTCTTTATTTCATGGATAAAGAGATGAAGACTTGGAGGGTTAAATGGCTCACTCAGGCCTCATGGCTGGTGAGTGGCAGAGTCAGGATTTGAACCGAGGCTGCCTTGGGTGAGGACAGTACCACGGGTGGAGACAGCTAGATGTCCATGAAGGCGGATAGAGGTTGAGGACTCAGCCTGGGGCCTCTCCCAGCCCACCCTCTGCCTTGGTGCCCGGGCAGGGCCCTGGCGCTCTGTGAAGCACCAGCGTCAACCTTGCACCACATGAAGGTCCCACCCGGCCCTGGGTGTCGGCCTCATACCCAGGACGCCTTTCCGCAGACCTGTGGTAGAGAATCAGTCTATGCCTGGGTTCGCTGTTCCCACAGCCTCCTGCCTGGTGGGCTCCTGACTGCGGCCTCAGGGGCTGAGGGGGCAGGAACACCACTTCCAGATTTTCCATGGGTTCATTTCCAGCGAGCAAGGCCTGGCCTCCCCGCCTCTCAGCCCCAGGGCCTCCCCTCTCCTGCTTCTTAGGGGAGTCCTGGGGTGGGTACAGGGCCTGGCTCCTCCATCCTGCACCTACAGCGGCTCCCAGCTGCTCCTTAATGAAATCTGCTGCCTAAAGATGCCAGAGCAGGGAGATGTCACCAGGTGTAAGTGGTGACTTTGTTCCCAATGCAGTTGGAAGACCTTAGGGAAGACAGCTTTAGGGAAAAATCCAGCCACCACCTGGGTAATTTCCAAAGGGAAGAGAGCCTCAAAGGTTTCCCTTGGGAAGCAATCAAGAGCAAGGCTCCAAAATTAAACTGTTAGAGCCAGGTGTGGCATCCCATGCCTATAATCCCAGCACTCAGGAGGCTGAAGCAGGAGGATTGCTGTTAAATTCAAGGCCAGCCTGAACTACACCCCAAGACCCTGACTCAAAACAAACAAATAAACAAAAACAAAGTTAAACTGCCCAGGGCGGACACAGAGGAGAGAGATCCCAAGGCTTCCACAGGAGGCCAGCATACCAGGGACATCCGGAGAGGGGAGGGATCTGAAATATGGGAAGTGTTTATTGAGCACATACTCTGCTCGGCTCTTTCTAATCGGTCCACAAAACACAGCCAGGTGAGGAGACTAAGGTTTAGTTACACTGCCTAGGGGACAAAACTCCCATTATAGTCTCTGCTTTTGGGTCTATTTACGTGGATTTCAAGTCACTGAAAGCCCCTGGAGCAGCACAACTGAACGGCAGTGTTGGGACTGAAAGGCAGGCACCAGCCTGAGACCTTGGAACCGTGACTGCCAGTCTCTCCCACAGTGGAGATGGACTCTTAAACAGGGAAACACTGCTGGAGAGTACCCCCCCGGGGCGGGAACTCTTCTACAAGGGTCAGGAAGCACATCTGAGCGCTCATCACACCAATGTTAAAATAACATCAGTGGTAGCTGCCCCATTCTGAGTGCTCTCTATAGGCTGGGCACGGTGCTAAGCGCTTACACTTGTAAATCTTCAAACAACTCACCAACAGGGCACTGTTCTTAAAGAGGAAGTCATCAGGGCTCAGAGAGGTGCAGCATTTTGTCCAAGTTTACATGGCTGGAATTGAAAGACCAGGTACATGAGGTTTTTGCTTTCTCAATCAGGCCAGTGAGAGATGTCTCCGGGCTCCTACGTGTTAGTGGGTTCCTCTACTGATGAATTTGCAGCTAAATGTGCCGTTAGGAGGTGGGGCCCGGGTGGAGATAGCCGCTGGGTGTGACCCAGAAGGCTGTATTCTTTTGTCCCTGGCTCCCTTCCCTCAGCTTCCTAGTCACCATAAGTTGAGCATGTTTTCTTCCGCCAGGCCCCTCTGCCATCCTGTTTCTGCCTTGGAGCCGGCCCATCGCGGATTGAGGCTGTGAGCCCAAATATACTTCCACTCCTTTAGTATGTGGGTGTCAGGTGTTTTGTCCCAGCGAGGGGACAGTGGGTAAGTCACAGGCTGACCCGTCTTCCCTTCTTCTGTAGTGACACGTGACTGCACTCCTGGGTACAGTTTCTGCAGGTTCCTTTGCAACCCAGCCTGACCTGTGACAGATCGGCTCAATGGTATGCAAGAAAAGCGAATGGATGTGTCCCTGGGAACCCTGGGACTTCCCCCCACCTTGTCCTCCCTTGGCCCCATGGCCAGGTGCTGGAGCTGGAGCAGCCACCGCGAAGCCGTAGCTGGGGGTCGTGTATTAGGGAGGAGACGCTGTCCCAGACTGGGAAGTGAAAGAAGAATGAAATTCCAGGTGGTTTATCCACAGGGTTTGGGCAGTCTCTTTGTTATAGCAGGTGGACTCTACCCTCAGTACTCCATGACTGAGAGGGCCTCCTTGCTTGCTCTTGCCTCTACTTTGATCATTCATTCATTTAACAAACATTTGTTGAACAACCACGGATCTTTCTGGCCACGGGGTGGTGAGAGCATGCGTAGTCAAAAAGTTTTGAGAAAAACAAAACAAATGAAAGAAAACAAATTACAGAGGATCATCTCCAAGGGCAATCACTAGTCTGACATCGGACGGCCAAGAGCCAGGCAGGGGAGGGGAGAATGAAAGATGTGCTGAAGGCTGGGGCTCAGGGGCAGAGGCTGGGGGTCAGAGAGGAGGGCCTGGGCCCGTTTGTCACCCTGTGAGCCACTGTGTATCTGGGCGTGATGACACACAAGGAAATGACCGCGGGGCAGAAAAGTGGTCTAACTTCATGTTTTAGAGGGATCGTTCTCGCTGTTTCATGCAGAGTTGATTTGAGAGTAGGGCGAGGGGTGGAAAAAGCGGGAAGAGGGGACCAGCAGCATTTGCAGCAGGAGAGGAGAGAGGCTGTGGGAAACGGGGGGATGGGAGCGGAAACGTGCGCCCAGAGAGGCCTTTGGAGCTATTGGAGGAGGGACCCTCTGTCCTCTGCCCCTCTGCCCTCCTCCTCAAGGCTGTTCTGAAGCTGAGGAAATGCATTTCCTGACAAGAGGCAGAATTCGAATCCACAGCTATCTGCTGGAAGTCCAAGGTTCTTGTTTCCCTAACTCCGGAAATGCTCCCATTAGCAGTTCCTTTCCCTTGAGCCTCAATTAGTCTCTGTAGAGACTAATTGAGACTTTACAAAGGCTGAAAGTCCTCAGGGTGTACTGACGTCAGCGGAAGTACTCCCCCGAAAAGGCCCCCCACTTCCGAATCTTACCTGTGAATCCGGAACGGTGCTCCCAGTCACCTGAACGTAAAGATGAGGGTGGCCAGGGACAGCCTTCCCGGGTCGGAGTGATTGGGCCACTAAGCCCCAGGTGACAGATCTGCAGGACAGAAAGAAGGGTGATACAGACTCGGGGCTATAGTCCCAGCCTCCAGCCTTCAGGCAGGAGACAAGCTGGCCGTCAGTGTGAGGAAGAGAACATTGAAGGAATGGATGTGCCTATGTATGGAGCACTTGCCAGGCACCCAGCAAAACATCCTGGCTGTCATTTCCGGTTTAACCCCTTTCTGTGCCCTGTGATCAGGTACCCTAATTATCCCTGGCAACACGTGCCTGTAATTCCGGCACTCTGGGAAGCTGAGACAGGAGGACTGTAAGTTCGACCCCAGCCTGGATAACTTAATGACTTGGCAAGACCCTGTCGCAAAATAAAAAATTAAAAAGGGCTGGGGATGTAGTTCAGGGAAGCTTATTTTAAAAATAAAATAAAATTATATATCTGTATATTAATTTGCATCCATGACTTAAACATATGCTTATGCGTTCGTTCGTTCATTAATTCATTCATTCATCAGCTGGCCCGGGTGCCTACTTCATTTCAGCAGCTGTATTGGGGCACTGAGGGATCAGCAGCAAAAGCAAAGACATAGTCCCTGCCTTTGGAAGCCCATGGACTAACGGAAGAGACAGAAGTTAATGAAACAACCCCGTACTCACGCTTGGAGTGACCTCAGGATCACCGCTTCAAAGGACAGAGACGTGGAACCCGGGAGGTTACCCTGAGGACACAAAGACCAAGCTGACAACAGGAGGAAGAATCATGTCATCTATGCCCAAAGAAGGGTAACAAAGTGCTGTCCAGGCCAGGGGCCCAGCACAGGCTGTTGGACTGGGGTGGGAACAGAGACCAGGCAGGGAGAAGGTGATAGTTGTGCTTCAGGAAGCCCTGGGCAAGGAACAAAAGCCAGGCCTTGCGGGGGACAGAGAAGTGGGTAGCAGGATTAGAACCCAGGACCCAGCACCCAGTCACCCCCTCCACTGTCCCACAAGATGACTCTCACAATAGGACGGCACTCCTACCTATCCCGTTTTGCGGGGGTTGGTCTCAGAGGGGGTCCCCAAGTCCAAAATGAAGACCATGCAAAACCGTGACCTGACTTAGTGAAATGTCATGATCCCTCATCAGACTGAAACCAAGTTATTTTTTTCCCCTTGTTTTCCAAATTAATTCAACATTCCAAATAAATCCAGAGAGACTTAATTGGAGGACGCTTTCATGTGGACCGAAAGTCATAAATTGCAATTTGCTGAGTTGCAGGAAGGCGGAGAACTGCACCCCACCTCTCCCTCCTCCCACTCCTCCTCCTCCTCCTCGGCACCCCAGAGGGTCTGGCAGGGGGCAGACTCTGGCGGCCACTCCTGAGTGGGCTGTGGGCTTAATGCATCAGGCCCAGTGCGGCCCCAGGGAAGAACTACAGAACCGGGGAGCAGGGACCATGGCCTGAGGCTGAGCAGAAGTTGCAGGCAATGGGTGCAGGAAGCCAGCCACGGCGTGGGTCCCCGCAGTCCAGGGTGGTTCTAAGTGGTAGCTGGATTCTCAGGGTGCGTGCACACAGGCGGTGTCAGGTACAGGAGAGCTATGGGCAGCTCGCCAAGGATTTGGATGAGCAGCCTGCAACGTAGGACTTGCCCAGAGCTCTGTCCGGTGCAGTCTGCTTGTTCATGGTCCTACTGGCGACACGGGGCTGGAGGTGCATACCGTTAGTCACTGCTCAGTTTCCCAATTTCTTCTGCTGCCTGGGTGTTTTGGGCTGAGTTGTGGCCTACTCCCCACCCTGCCCCCAACCCCATGGGTGTGTGTTGAAGCCCTAGTGTGACAGTGCTTAGAAAAGGTGAAGGTTGAATAAGGTCACAGGGTGGCGCCTTCAGACAACAGGACTGAGGTCCTTAGAAGAAAAGGAAGAGACACAGTGTGCATGCGTAAACAGAAGCCGCGGGGAGAAGCAGCCATCTGCAGAGGGAGCCTCTAATCCCAGCACTCCGGAGGAGGCTGAGGCAGGAAGATTGCCCTGAGTTTGAGGCCAGCCCAGGCTACATAGCAAGACCCTGTTTCAAAACAAAACAACAGCCACAACAACAACAAAAACCCACAACCATCGTTAGCCCAGGGGCGAGGGCTCAAAGGACACTGACCTAGTGATCACTTGATCTTGGACTTCAGCCTCCAAAAGTATGGGAAAAGAAATGTCTGCAGTTATCTCAGGCTTTGGTCTACAGTGATGTTTCAGCAACATGATCAGACTGATGCACCAGGCTGCCTGTCCGGATGCGACGGCTCCTCCCTGTGTCCCCTTCTGCCTCGTCACAGCCGTGCTCACCCCAAATACTGGGGGCAACACCACACTGCCAGCCCACTCTCTACTCCCGGGCCAGGCGAGTAGTCGAGGACCGTCAAGGACTCTCGGTCAGTCTGGGAGGTGACCATGGCCTTTCTAAGAGGTGGCCTCGTCCCAGGTGGTTCTAGGCAAGAATTGTCTCGGAAAGAATTTTTCTTTTAAATTTTAATCAAACCACTGTCGAATTTTTTTTTTTTAACCAATGACCAGTAGATACTCAGTCGAGTATGTTCAGTTTTCTAAAGTTTGAAGATTAATAAGGTATTTCCATCATTTCCAAAGACTGAGAAACTGGTCCAGATGACAGGAGGCCAAGGGGACATCACAAGGATAGGGGATGTGCAAGACACTGTCTGCGTCTTCCTACGGAGAGGCTTGGAACACTACCAGCCACGTGCACGTGGACACCCAGGTGAGAAAGGGACACAGTTGTCATGGGTGCACCTTGTTCTATTCCTGCAACTCTTCTAAAGCTTTGAGGTTACTTTAAAAAAGATCTTATAAAAGTCCTGCGCACACCACAGTATTCCTTATAAAATGACCTATGGAATAACTTTAATTTTCTTTGGAAGTCAGACTTTTTTCCAGTGTTAAATGTCGGCATGCTTTCTTTCAACAGATAATGACCTGTGGAAACTTTTTTGGTTTTTGTTTTGTTTTTGCAGTATTGCTGCTTCAGCCCTTTTTTTAATTTTTATTTTGAAACAGGGTCTTGCTAAGTCAGTAAGTCACTCAGGCTGGGCTCGGACTTGACATCCTCCTGCCTCGGCCTCCCAGAGTGTTAGGATTACAGGTGTACACCACTATGGCCGGCTGTGTGTCACCTTTCGCTTTCCATTTTCACTTTGACTGTTATGAAGCCAGCCCATGGTACAAAGGTGTGGCGATTTGGACAAAGCCCTTAGCCACTCTAAACCTCAGTTTCCTCATTTGTGAAGTGAATACGACTGTGGCCCCTTCCATCCAGGACAGGAGACAAGTGGCCCCTGTGATATGTGGGTCACACTCCCTGTTGTCCTCTTGCTCCTTCTCTTCCTCCTATCACCACATTCTCAACCTTCACCACGTACACGATTATCTAATCAGCATTAGTAATTCATATTCGCTTTACATTCACCCTCCTGCTATCTCATGGTACGGAATAACACTGGCAAAATGATGGCTTGTGATATTGATCGTACTTTTCTAGTATGTAGTAAATGCAGAAGGATTATGATTATTAAAATCATCCCCTCTGAGGGGTCTGGGGCTGTAACTCAGTGGTAGAATGTCACTTAGCAGGTGCTTTTACCCAGCATAGAAAGAAAGAAAGAAAGAGAGAGAGAGAGAGAAAGAATCTGCTCCAATGGAATGAGTATCACTTGTGCTGTGTGTGTGCATGTTGCTAGAGAACAGATATAGGAAATTCGCCCCGAGCTACATCCCCAGCCTTTTTTAAAAACATTCTGGAACAGGGTCTCGCTAAGTCACCAAGTTGCGCAGCTTGGGCTCAAACATGCAATCCACCTGCCTCGGCCTCCCAGGGTGTTGGGATTCTAGGTGTGCTCCACCAACCCCGGCCGATACTGAGAATTCTGCAAAAAGGAGGCTTTCTGGGAGAAAGCGGCAGAGAGAGCTCTGCTGCTGTGACAACGTTGCAGAAGCTCTCTGGACGGGTTCCCTCCTCTGCGCCTCCTCGGTATTTATTTTACAGCGGCCACTCTTGAGGTGCGTGGGGATCAGAGGGGTCTAGAGGCCAGGAGTGTGTAACACACAACCCTGTACCTCATTGCAGACGTGCCTAGGACATAGCGGGGCAGCCAGTCTGGGCCAGCAGAATTTTCTAGGATCTTCCTGGGCCTGTTCCGCTTGCCAGGGTCACCCTCCACTCAGTTGCTGTAGGAGCAGAGATCAGCTCTCTGTAGGAGGTCCCCGGTGTGGGGAGAGAGGTGCCCCTACCCCGGGGTGGCCTGGCCATCTCTCCAGGGCCAGGTGACAAGAGCAGGTGGGCTCCAGGGTCTTTTTTTTTTTGGTTTGTTTCCAGTACCGGGAATCAAACTCATGACCTTGCGCTTGCCAGGCAGGAGCTGTGCCGCTGAGCTAAATCCCCAGCCCCTGGCTCCAGGGTCTTGACAGGCTTCTAGCATGGAGCGGAACCAGACAGCCTAGTTTTTTTTAAAAGAATCACTAAAATGTAACAGAAAAACTATGCCTGCCACTTGGCTTCCGGTTATTCCCCTGGCATCTTTTTTTGCGTCTTTCTTGCTACTTTCAGTGTGCTGGACACAGAAAAGCTCCCTAACGCCACCTTCATGGGGTCCAGAGTGTGGCTTACTCCTTTCTGTCCCCCAGTCCTAGCGCCGGGGGGCTGGGACCAGCCCATGCCTGAAAACAGAACATAGTCTGCAGGCAAGCAGGGCCCTATTAGGAGGGCGGTGACCTGCCGCTGTCACACAGCGCAAAGGGGCCAGCACTCTAATGTCACCTGGGCCCCAGCCCCCCAGCCACTGCCCTGTCCCCATGTGGCCTGCTCTTCCAGGCAGTGGCTCCTGCCGTAGATGTCACACACATTCAAATGTGCAAAAAAGGATGGATGCATGGTGCAGAAATGGAACAAGACCTTCTTGGAGGGGCTGGGGATTTAGCTCAGCGGCAAAAGCGCCTGCCTGGCAAGCGCAAGGTCGTGAGTTCAGTTCCCAGTACCGGAGAAAAGCCAAAAAAAAAAAAAGACCTTCTTGGAGACAGAGTCCCTTCCTGGGTCCAGCCAGAGGTTGCCCGCGGCCAGCCTGCACAACAGCCGGGGTGGCCATTGTGTCTCGGGTAGGAAACTTCTGTGGGCCCCCAGCATCAGATGGGAGGCACAAGAAAGGAGCCCCAACAAAGAGCCCCGATCCGGTGGGCACGCATGCTCGGGGGCAGCGGTCCCGGGATTGCGTTAGCTCGGCGTTGGAGCCAAGGGGAGAATGTTCAGTCGCAGCGTCTTCTGGGGATCACAGTGTCTGCCTTTTCTTTTTTGATCTAAAAAAGAAAGAAAAGGAAAAAAGCAAGGGAGAGGAAGAGGGGGAGGAAGAAAAGGAGAAAGCCCCCTCGCCATAATTGAATTACGCAGCGGCCTCCGGGGCTGCCGTGGAATCCAAGAGGCCTTTGTGTCATAGCTGCAGGAGCCGGGACAGTGGCTGGGATTTCACAAGGGAAGGGAAGAGCTGGGGCAGCCAGGAAGCTGGGCAGGAAGGGACGGGGCGAGGAGTGAAGGGGGAGCTGCAGAAATTGAAAGCCAAAGCCCCGTTTGCTCCGGGCCCTGCCCTGACCCAGGGTGGCTGCCCTCGCCCCCAAAAACCAGGCAGAAACAGGGCACCGGGCCGGCTGCACAAACAGAGAGGGCCCAGTGTAGGGCCAAGGGCCAGGCCAGACGGGGGGACGCAGGGAATTGACACCCCCCAGGCCCTGGCAGGACGCTTCCCCGACAGCTGTTGGGGACAGGACCTGGGCAGAATGCTCACTGTGTGCCAGGTACTGGGCTGGCTCTTGTAGATTCGTTGTCTCAATTCTTAGAACAAGCCAGGTGCGCACCCGTAATCCCAGCACTCAGGAGGCTGGGGCAGGAGAATCACTGTGAGTTCAAGGCCAGCCTGAACTGCACAGGGAGACCCTGTCTCAAAAACTAAATAAATAAATTCCGCAGAACAAGGCACTGAACTGACTTCCCCAGGAGGAAACCCAGGAAGCTACATGACTTGCTAAGTCACAGTAGGGATGGCCCCACCCACCAGGCCGACCGCTGTCGTTACTACGGAGCCCAGTTTGCCTGAGGTCTGTGCTGTCAGAACAAAAAGGTGGAGGCTGATCTTAGGGCTAAGACTCCAGCCGCTGCTGGTCTCTGGAAACAATGATTTTATTTATTTATCTTTATTAGTTTGTTTGTAGTACACAGAGACTGCATTCTTCTTGGGGAGTTGGCCCATGTATATAACACATTTCAGTTCTTTTTACAGCCCCAGTCCCTCCCTTCCCCGCTTCCCTCAACCCCCTTCCTATTTGCAAAAGATCTATCTCCTTATTTCCTATGATCTGTCTTTTATTTTGCTTTTCAAATTATTTAAACTTTGAATTTCTCGTATCAGAAAAAATGTGTGATATTTAAGTTTATGTATCTGGTTTATTTCACTCAACATCATGGTCTCACAATGCACCCATTTTCCTACAAATAACTCAGGTCTATCCTTCTTTTAGGTAGAGTAGTACTCCGTTGTGTATAAATGCCTCACTTCCTTTATTCATTCATCTGTTGATGGACATTTAGGCTCCTTCCAAGATTTATGAGTTGTGCTGCTATAAACATGAGCAGGCATGGACCACTTAATATGGTGTCTTTAACTCTTCCAGGAAGATACCTAGAAGGGGAATAGCTAGGGCAAATGGAATTTCTACTTTGCATTTTTTGAGGAATCTCCGCACTGATTTCAATAGTGGTTGTACTAGTTTACTTTCCCACCAACAGTGTAGAGGAGTTTCTTTTTCTACACATCCTCACCAACATTTGTTACTATTAGATTTCTTGATGAAAACAATAATTGTTAAGAACTTGACATAAGGAACATTGCATGGTGAGAGCAAGGGTCCACAGCTGCAGTCCTGTGGCCCTGCAGGGCTGAATATGTCCCTGTGAGGCCAAGTATATCACTCTGTGAGGCCAAGTGTGTCACTCCCTGTGAGGCTGAGTGTGTCACTCTGTGAGACTGAGTGTGTCACTCTGTGAGGCCATGTGTGTCATTCTCTGTGAGACTGAGTATGTCATTGTGAGACTGAGTGTCACTCTGTGAGGCTGTGTGTTACACTCTGTGAGGAGCGGTGTGAGGCCAAGGGTATCACTCTGTGAGGAGCGGTGTGTTACACCCTGTGAGGCCGAGTGTGTCACTGGGTGTCACTCTGTGAGGAGCTGTGTGTTACACTCTGTGAGGACAAGTGTGTCACTCTGTGAGGAGCTGTGTTACACTCTGTGAGGACAAGTGTGTCACTCTGTGAGGAGCTGTGTGTTACACTCTGTGAGGACAAGTGTGTCACTCTGTGAGGAGCTGTGTGTTACACTCTGTGAGGAGCGGTGTGAGGCCAAGGGTATCACTCTGTGAGGAGCGGTGTGTTATACCCTGTGAGGCTGAGGGTGTCGCTCTGTGAGGAGCTGTGTGTTACACCCTGTGAGGCCGAGTGTGTTGCTCTGTATGGAGCTGTGTGTTACACCCTGTGAGGCCGAGTGTGTTGCTCTGTGTGGAGTGGTGTGTTACACTCTGTGAGGCCGAGGGTGTCGCTCTGTGAGGAGCGGTGTGCTACACTCTGTGAGGCCGAGGGTGTC
>NW_004955422.1:3170875-3172052 GCF_000276665.1 Chinchilla lanigera
TCTCGTATCAGAAAAAATGTGTGATATTTAAGTTTATGTATCTGGTTTATTTCACTCAACATCATGGTCTCACAATGCACCCATTTTCCTACAAACAACTCAGATGTATCCTTCTTTTAGGCAGAGTAGTACTCCATTGTGTATAAATGCCTCACTTCCTTTATTCATTCATCTGTTGATGGACATTTAGGCTGCTTCCAAGATTTATGAGTTGTGCTGCTATAAACATGAGCACACATGGACTACTTAATGTGGTGTCTTTAACTCTTCCAGGAAGATACCTAGAAGGGGAATAGCTAGGGCAAATGGAATTTCTACTTTCCATTTTTTGAAGAATCTCCACACTGATTTCAGTAGTGGTTGTACTACTTTACTTTCCCACCAACAGTGTAGAGGAGTTTCTTTTTCTATACATCCTCGCCAACATTTGTTACTATTATATTTCTTGATGAAAACAATGATTGTTAAGAACTTGACATGAGGAACATTGCATGGTGAGAGCAGGGGTCCATAGCTGCAGTCCTGTGGCCCTGCAGGGCTGAATATGTCCCTGTCAGGCCAAGTGTGTCACTCTGTGAGGACTGTGTCACTCTCTGTGAGGCTGAGTGTGTCACTCTGTGAGACTGAGTGTGTTACTCTCTGTGAGGCTGAGTGTGCCACTCTATGAGGGCTGTGTCACTCTCTGTGAGGCTGAGTGTCTCACTCTGTGAGGCCGAGCGTATCACTCTCTGTGAGGCTGAGTGTCTCACTCTGTGAGATCGAGTGTGTCACTCTTTGAGGTCGAGTGTGTCACTTTCCGTGAGGCTGAGTGTGCCACTCTGTGAGACTGAGTGTGTCACTCTGTGAGGCTGAGTGTGTCACTCCCTGTGAGGCTGAGTGTGTCACTCTGTGAGGCCAAGTGTGTCACTCTCTGTGAGGCTGAGTGTCTCACTCTGTGAGACCGAGTGTGTCACTCTGTGAGGCCAAGCGTGTCACTCTGTGAGGAGCGGTGTGCTACACCCTGTGAGGCCGAGGGTGTCACTCTGTGAGGAGCGGTGTGTTACACCCTGTGAGGCCGAGGGTGTCACTCTGTGAGGAGCGGTGTGCTACACCCTGTGAGGCCGAGGGTGTCACTCTGTGAGGAGCGGTGTGCTACCCCCTGTGAGGCCGAGGGTGTCACTCTGTGAGGAGCGGTGTG
>NW_004955422.1:3173100-3175099 GCF_000276665.1 Chinchilla lanigera
TACACCCTGTGAGGCCGAGGGTGTCACTCTGTGGGGCTGCTCTGTGCCCTGCTGACCACTCAGCAGCCTCTCACCCACACCCACTGGACACTATCACCGCCCCCGCCCCCCGCCCCCACTGTGAACATCATAAATGTCCCCAGATGTTCTCAAGCGTCCCCTGGAGGCCAGGGGAGTCGCCCAGCTTGGGCGCCTGCAGCCTAGAGGAACAGAGCAGGGAAGTGAGTTCTAGTGACCAGCCCCGCCCTGCTGCCCTTGGAACCAGAGGAAAACGGCCTTGGATGTGTCATTAAGGCTGCTGCCGGTGGCTATTTTAAGCCCTGTAATGACCCCAAGTGACTAACGCTGATTAAGGTTTTATGAGAAATGAGAAAATTCCTCCCCAGCCCCTCCACAGTGGCTCCAAACCACCTCAGTCTCTTCATTAACTCCCCGGGCCTGGAACCGAGCGCATGTGGCGCGCTGGGATTTATTTTTCCGTCGGGCTGCAGCCCTGGGCCGGCTCCGCTCTGACGCCTCTGCCGCCTGACCTCCAGCTGGACCAGCTCCGAGGCCACCCGGGTCTCCAGGTGGGCACGCCTGGCTGGGTTGTGTTCCTTCCTATCCTGGGCCGTCCAGTGTAGGCCACTAATCCCGCTTGGCACACGCGTCCGTATCTCTGTCCCCTCCTTTCTAGAACCCACGCACACACCTCCTGGCGCCCACGCCCAGCAATCCGCCCGGAGGATGGATTCGCACGGCCCCTGTGTGCCAGGCGCAGTGGCGGCATGGTGGTGTAGCCTCAGTCCATTCCCACAAGGTTCCAGGACAGGAGGTCCTTCCCCGACCCCACTGCAGACAGGGGACACTGAGGCAGAGCAAAGCCACAGGGGAGAGGTGGGCGCTGCCCCCCTGGGAACAGAGAGAAGAGCTGGTGAGACCAAGTCTTTGTTCTCTGCCAGCTCTGCGATGTCTCACCCCAGCTTGAAATGGCCTGTGGAGGGAGAATTTGTCCTACAGAAATCGGCGAGTGCTACACTCAGGGGTTTTAAGTTTTTTATTTGTTCCATAAATCCAGTTTACCAGCACAAGGCCTACACTGGAAACAGAGAGAGGAAAGCTGGGGGCCTGTGGACGCCCAGGGCAGTAGGCTGGGACATGGGTGCGGGGAAGAATGCAGGGAAAGATGAGACTGAGAAGATGACCCGGCTGAGCAAAGCTTCGGCATTTTCCTAAGAAGCTGGGAGCCGTAGAGCGTTGTCTAGTGGGAGACGTGAGCAGGTTTGTGCTGACATGTCTCTAGGGGGTGAGCAGGTGAGAAAAGCCTAGTTAAGAGGTATGTCTAAAGCCAGCCCACCTTTCCTAAGGCACTGGGCTTTCTTCTGTAAGCCCAACCCAGTCCTCGAGAGAAGAGGTCGTCAGCTGAGGAGAGTAGCCCACAGCGGCATGTCAAATCCAGAAGGTCCTTGGCGTCTCTGTTCCCACAAGTCCTGCCTTTCCAATTCCAATGCCTCTGGAAAAGCCTGAGCCCAAGGCGGAGCATACCCACCCTCACCATCACCATCATAACTGCCGACCCCTCCCTTGTGCTTTCCACTTACTGCAGCCTGACATGTTGGGATCCAGGACTAGCAGGGCAGGGCCTAACTCATCCATTCTTATAACACTTAGCACATAGTAATGGGTGTGCGGACAGAGGACTAAGGCGGTGGATGCTGGATGGTTAATGAATGGATGGATGAATGGATAGACAGATGGGTAGATAGATGATGTATGGATGGATAACTGATGGATGGGTGATGGATGGGTAGTGGGTTGGTGGATGGATGATGGATAGGTACATGGATGGATGGATAGATGATAAATAGATGGATAATGGATGAGTAAATGGATAGATGAAAGGATGGACAGGTAGATGGACAGTGAATGGATAGGTAGATGGGTGGATGGTTGATGGATGGATGTATGGATGGATGATGGATGATGGATGGGTGAATGGCTGATAGATGGATGATGAATA
>NW_004955422.1:3175366-3251400 GCF_000276665.1 Chinchilla lanigera
AGTGGATTGATGGATGGACAGGTGGATGGATGGATGATGAGTGGGTGGTGAATGGATAGATGGATGGGTAGATGGGTGAGGGATGGGTGTGTGGATGGTGGATGATGGATGTAAGAAGAGAAAAGAATTAAATTAGTGTGTAAGCTTTCTATTCCGCTGAAACCCCTGGGATGGAGCAAAGACATACTGAGGTAACGGCAAGAGGGCACATAGGCGCCCAAGGAGCTTGGCAAAGCCAGTCGATCCATAGCCAGGAGATGAATGGAAAGAAAAATGAGATGCTCTGACTAACCCAGGCTTCCAGGGGACCAGAAGGAACAGGTTTATGAGCTGTCAGCTCATAAAACCACTTGGTTTCCTCTGTCTTGAGTCTGACATAACCCATGGAGAGGAATGTCCTTGTCATGCCGTGGGAGCACGTGGCCTCATTTTCAGGTACACAAGTAGACTGGCACAGGATCTGCTTGACATGGCTTGGTTAACCAGTAGGTCAATTTTCCCCGTGTCCCCCTTCAGAGCAGTCTCTCTGCAGGCGTGCACCCCCTCCTGGACTTCTGCGAGCAGCCAGAAGATAGCTGCCATGTAGCTATCTCCTGCCAGGAGAGAGGGGTAGAGACTCCCCTGTCTCCCCTGGAGAACAGTTTTCACCGGAGAGGAGGAGGGAGGGAAGGGGAGAGGATGGAGGAAAGTAAAATGTAAAGGGCTGCTCCTGCACTCTGGGGGCCCTGGGGACCAAAGGAGAAGACTGAGGGGAATGAGAAGGCATTCCTGCCCTCAGGGAACACCCATGTGCTGCCACAAACCCCACTCTTCCCACAGCACCCCGCATGTCACCACTGACCACTGTGACAGGGGCGAGGACACAAGCTTAGCAGCCTCTAAGCCCAGCCTGCTCTCAGGCAGGAGCCCTGGATCCTTCACCCCACTGGAGGGCTGTGGGGCCAGCCGCTACTGGCCCTGGCCTCCCTTGTTCCCCACCTTCGCTGTCTGGGATCCAATATAAACCCCACTCCCAGCTGGCCCGCACTACCACAGCCTACAGACCAGCCTCACTTAAATTCCTCTTCCCATTTTCCGGAGTAAGAACATGATCACGGCCCAAATAATCTGGGTCATTACTCACGGCGACACAGCCAGGAAGGAGAGGGTGTGCCTGGTGACATCTCCTGGTGGCTTAATCTCGGGAGCGGAGGGCATGGCGATGGCATGTGCTGTCTTCTCTAGCTGGAACGTGCGCCCTACCTGCAGGGCTGTAATCAGCTGCTGTTTTCAGAAGCCTCCCCAGGCCTCCGTACAATGTGGCAGCCTTGCTCTCCAAACCCTTGTTTGACTGTAGTCTTTTCTTCCACCGGACAGGATATTACACATCTATGTGTCCCTAAGTCTGTGGCTCCAAGCTGCAGGAAGGAAGAGGTTGTGTCTGTTTTTCCATTTGGATCAATATCAAGGGTTCCCTGTGCTGGGCTCATCATAAGGTTCATAAACACGAACGGAATGAATGAACAGATGGATGAATGCATCGACTGGTTAGGGTAAGAAGCTAGAAGACCAGAAGACTGGAAACCCACAGGGGACCAGTAGTAAGAATGAAAGAACTAATACAATTAACCAGTGCTTCACAAACATTCTCTGAGTGTCAGCTTTGTCCTGGTCATTTGTACTGGTCTGCACACTGCTGTGGGGCTGGTTGCCTAGATTTTGGGAACTGATACCCCATTCTCCACCAAAAAACACACGTGGAGTCCCTGTCCCTCTCTTAGCAGCAGTAACTCCCAGTCTGGTATTGCACTGACTGTAGATATCCCAGCCTCTAGCCAAGTCTCTTGGTTTCTCTTATATGAAAAACCCCAAGTATAAATAAATTAAAGAGCAAACTAAAATAGAACAGGAAACAGGGAGCTCGATCTTTTGCAAAAGGGAAGGAGGCCAAGAGATGGGGGAGTGAAAAAAGTAGGTACATGACATATATGTACCTGCTCCCCAGAGGGAATGTCATCATTATGTATTACAAACATGTAGTGACAAAAAATATAAATTAAGAAAAATATGTAAGAAAAAGTGCTGGGAAGCCTGCATGATGCCCATTCCCATACTTGTGCCTGGGATGCTGCAAGTCGTGAATGCACCTAGCCAGAATCAAGAGACTGGGTTTGAAGTGATCAAAACCTAATTTGATTTTGTTTAAGGGAAATGTAGGAAGTCCAAAGGCAGTTCTCAGTAATGCAGGCTGAGGGAGTCGAATACCACCATTTCTCTGTCTCTCTGCCTCTCTGTGTCTCCCCCTCCTCCCCGGCTCCATCCTGCCCTAGCCTCATTCCCTCCTACTGAAGACCAATTCCAGCCACTCAGCAGGTCAAAGCCAAGGCCACAGTCAGCACAATCAGCTGCCCACAGCCTGGCCTGTCCCACCAGCCTGGCATGGCAGAGGGCACCTCTTCAAGCCTCCCTGTATGAGCCCCAGGCAGGACTCGGCAGGCCCTGCTTCAAGCCTGTGCCTGCCCTTTGGACCAACCATTGCAGCCGGGATCAGCCACGTGTTTAGGAGGCAAACCCCCTTCCTGAAATACCTTTAGCCATTCCCATTCCTTTCCCACCGCTCACTCTGAAAGCTGAATTTGTGAGAGACTCACTTTCCCAGTGTCCCTTGCAGCTCCCTTCAGGCCACTGAGATGTGAAGGCGAATATGCTGGTGCCTCCTGGGAAGGTCTCCTTTCCCTGATCAGAGCCAGGATAGCCAGAAGCAAGACACTGCCATCTTGCCGCCATAAGGCGACCAGCCTAAGACAGAAACCCAGCACGGTCCTACTGCAGGATGATAAAAAGCTGTTCTTTGATGGGATTATTTAGCTGTTACACCAAATTTAGGCATTTCTGCTTCCATATTTTGTTCTTATGGGAGGTAATTAGATGTCTTTATTGTTTAAGCTGTTGCTAGTTGTGCATTCCAGTACTTGCAGATGAAAGGGTTTTTTTGGGGGGGATGGAGGGATGGGGCTGGAACCCTTGTGTGAGCCTGTGCCATGCTGTTAGGTGAAAGTTTTCCCAACAAAGATGTAACGTCTGCTGGGAGCCACAGAAAAGGGCAGGGAGGGGTTTCAGAGTAGCTTCTCTGCCAGAATCGCACAGAATGGAGGGAGAGGTCCCATCCATGCCATCAGCTCTCAGCCTCTGGGGGGACACCAGCTCTCTTCACCTCCACCCAAAGTGGCTTCTTGGGGTACAGGGTCACCGCTGTGGACGACGGTGCTTGGGCATGAAGGAGAGGCAGCAGAGCCGGAGCATAGCCAAGCGACAAAACGCTGTTCCCCCTGTGTCGCCTTGTCCCTCTTCCCCAGCCCCTGGGGATGCTGTGACCCCACCTAGGACCTCCCTCATTGGAAGCTCCTGCTCCACCTCCTTATGCCCCTCCTGGAAGAGCAATGCCCAGGAACATGTGGGCTTCAAGCCTCAGCTTTGTCCTTTCTTTGTTTTTGTTTTATTGAGTTAGGGTCTCACTACATAGTGAGATGGGTTACATACCCAGGTTGGCCTCAAACACACAGCAATCCTTCTGCCTCAGTCTCGCAAATGCTGGGATTATAGGCATGGGCCACCACACCCAGTCGGCTTTATCATTTCTTAGCTGTGATCTTGGGCACATCAGGACTCAGTTTCTCTGGCCAGAAAATGGGGCCGCTTTCATGAAATACCAAGTAAGTGGTGGTGAATAACTGGTTAAATAAGCAGATCAACCTCATTGGCTCATTGTAAGGAGTAGGTGTGCCTGAGGCACTCGTTGGGGCTGGCCCCTCGACGGTGCTCTGTAAAGAAAGCTGCTGCCATTATTCATTTCTCAGAGCTGGACTGGGCCTGACTGACAGTGCCCTTGAGATTTTAAAGGGAGACCTGTGCTCTTGGCCACCCATGGCTTCCTTTTCTGGAGACCAGTAGGGCTCCGTCTGCCATCTTGGATTAGGGGCCCAGCCCATGCGGCTGGGTGAAAGTCTCCATCCTCGATTTATTTTTCCAGCTGTGAGAGCCACTCTGGTTAATAGCTCCCATTCAGCCTCCCTCCATGATTGAACTTGAGAGCACATGTTTGCTTAACACCCACAACATTCCAACTCCCATAAAACACAGAGCACGCACGAGGCCTGCTCGCAGGGATCTCGTCGGCTCCCGAAACTGAGCTGGACGTTCGTAATGTGGGTGTAACCAAAAGAGCTACAGGTCTCACCATCTCCAGCCAGCCAGTGTCTTGTGAGGCTGTGCATCCCAGCATCAGCGGCCAGGCCTTGCCCCGGGGCTCGCGGGGCTGGGCTCGGCTGCTCAGCTGTCACCCTTGAGTGGTCAGAAGGGCGCTGCCAGCCGGAGGACAGGGCCGTGTGTCGGTCTCCCTGCTTCTTCCCTGCCTCTTCCGCTGCTCTTTCCTGTGTTCCGCATCTCTTTCTTCTCTGAGTTCATTCTTCAGCCTCTCACCTGCTCCCTGTATTTCTCTGTCTCTCTCTTTCCCTTCCTCTCTTTCCATCTCCCAGACTGGACCAACTTCCACTCAAGCCCCTGCTCCTCTCCAGCAACCTGCAGCCATTTTGGGGAGTCTTCCCCAAGAGCCGCATTCAACTCTGGTCTGGAGAGATGACATCTCGTCCCCAGGCCACTGCTTTGGCGCGAGACCTCTCACCGCTCTCCAGGGGCATCTCCTGAGAATTTTTCTCCCTGGGTGCCCATGGCTGTGCTGCCAGGACAATGACTATGGCGACATCCAAGAAAACTATGTCCAGGTCCGTATGACCCACATGGACACATGATTAGTTCGACCTTTCCACCTTCCAAGAAAGGAGACAAAGGTTCAGAGAGCTGGGTCACCACGGCCGAGGTCACATGGAGCAGTGGTGTCAGTGCTGTCGCTGCAGAGAAGTGACGGTGTCTTGGGACCTCTGCTCTTTCTCTGTGAAATGGGGATAGCTGCTAGGAAGCTAAAATTGAGACACTGCCCACCTAGTGGAGCCCGTGGGATGTAGGTGTCCTATATTAATCTTTATGATTTTTTAAATCAGACTTTATGGGGACATTTTAGATGTACCTAATAGTCTTCATGATTATTAGCAGACCTATTAGGGATGGTAGAGCAAAAATGGCAAATAGCAGTCCCCCACCCTTTTGTGGTGCTGTGAATGGGACCGGGGCCTTCACAGGCACTACTTCCCCATCCATTTTCATTTTTTTTCATTTTGAGACAAGGTCTTGCTAAGTCCCCAAGACCGGGCTCAAACTTTCAATCCTCCTGCCTCAGCCTCCCAAAGTGCTAGGGTTACAGATGTGTGCCACCACACGTGGCTCCAGAGCCCCCTTCTGCACCTGGGCCAGCACAGAGTATTGCACTGGGTGCCCACCACCACCCAGACACCTCTCAGAGCTGCCCCGCCCCGCTCCACCCCGGCTCTTCGACCAGAAGGCAGCTCAAAGGGTTTCCCAACCTTCCCACCATGGACACAATAGCCCGTTCCCCCCGGACCCAGGCCTTGAGAAGAAAGCTCAGGCAGGAGATCAAACATGGGCTAAGTGGAAGACAGAGGAGACAGAGAAGGCAGGGCGAGATGGGGCAGCAAGAATAATGACTTCCATCCAAGTCTCTTCCCATAAACCCACAGCTCTTTGAAGCCTGCTTGCCTTTAATAAAATGCGCTCTTATTAATGACCCGAGCAGAAGCTTTCTGGGCAGGACAATGCCCAACTCCCTGGCGGCCTCCGCGGTCCCTGTGCATGGGAAAGTGGCCCGGCCAAAGCCTCTGCATGCCAGGGTGGGTGCGGCCAGGCTTTGGAGAAGGGTGTGGTCTGCACGATGCCTGTGGGTGCCACCGTAGGCAGAGCTAGTCCTGTCCTCTCAGGCTAGGCTGGAGCCAGCGTTTCTTTGTGGCCAGTCAGCTTCTGCCCTGAGTGTCTACAGAGACCTACTGTGTGCAGACTCCCCGTGGCACCTCCCAGCCGCCCTCAGGGATGCGCAGTGCTCATCTCTGGTTCCAGCAGGGCCCCGACCATTGTCCCTCTGCTCGTCCCCACCCACCCCAATGACTAGGGTCTCCAAGTCCCCACACCCTGCCATCCTTGAGGCCAGGCCATCTGGGGTAAATGCCTCCTATAGATGGTAAGAGAATGCCGCTTTGGGAACCACGAAATGCCGTGATTTCTAACCCCTAAAAGGAGCTGTGCACTAAGGCTCACTGTATCCGGAGAGGAAGGCCACGCAGCCTGCCTGCCTGTGACTCCAGGAGCCCAGTTGTGAGGGCTTTTCTGGCATCATGGGGGTACTGGGCACCAAGGGGACAGACAGACACAGTGCTGGGGGGCTCACATGTAGACCAAGGGAGGCCTCTCCTCTCTGCCTCCTCTATTTGGGACCTTGAGCAGCATCCGTCCTTCTCCGAGGTTCCAAGGTCCCCCCGTGCCATGGAGAAGTGATGAGCTGAGCTGGTGCGCATCTGGCATCCTGCTCGGGTGGGAACCCAGCAGTACCACCTGCTCTGTGCAGGCCCCAGGGCGTGAGGAAGGTGTGTGGCCCTGCAGATGTGGAAACCGAAGGCCAGAGACCTCAGGAGTCCTGACAGGACGCACAGCAGGGGAGTGGCATGGCTGAGCCCTGCTATGAGGAGAGGAGGCCTAGGCTGCCATTGCCTAGGATGGGGATGGGGATGGGGATGGGACCCTGAGCCACTGTGAAAATGAGATCCTGTACGCTCAGGGCGCATGGAAAGAGCCGGGGATGGAGAATTCCTTTGAACCCAAAGGATGGCCCAGCGTGCGTCTTCAGAGACAGCTCCAGGGTGCAAAGAGCACGAACCGCCTCCCCCTAAACCTCTGAGTGTGTGCGGCAGGAAGGGACCCTGCCCTTCGTCACAGCTGCCACGAAGAGCCTGGCCCTACAGAGGCGGTTGCAGGGAGCGGATGACCTCCAGGAGTCCCCTGCAGTCTGAAGGCCCAGGATGGCTAGCCCAGTGGCTATTTCTTTCTATCATTCACTCAAACAATTTTGGGCACTCACTTTCAAGGGATGCTCAGGTGCCTGCATTCCCAGGTGGTCCTTGGAGCAGAGCAGGAACATGGGTGTGAGGACCCCACACCCGGAGCTATAGCAGTCACCCCTGTGGGTTCCCCTGCCCCTCAGGGAAGTCCCCCCCTCAGCCTCCTGCTCTCTGCTTCCTTCTGCCCCTCTGTGAACCCTGCAGCAGTAGGAGAAAGCTGGGGTCATGCAGACCTGCTGGGCCATGAGTGGGCCTTGGAAATGATTAGGAACAGACATGGACCTCTCTGGGGGCTGGACCAGGGGGTCCGGGAGCTGTGGGGACAGAACAAAGAGATGAATGAGAGGCGGGAGGTGGAGCAATGCAGCCCCACAAGGCCCTGGCCCAACCTTGACATCCTGGCACAGGGTCTGGGCTCCCAGCTGTGGTCAAGGGGTGGCTGCCAGTGCGGGACAGCCAGCCCCGGTGAAAGCCAGCGGCTGCCAGCCAACTTTCCATGACGTCAGAGGCCAGCTGGGCCAGGCCTGCTGGGGCGAGGAGACCATTCCCCGCCCTGCCGTCCTCGGGCCTGACAGGGGCCCCCGTGCCATGGTGGCATGGTCCAGGGGGTGCGTCCTTGTGAACAGCTGCCCGGGGCACCAAGTGCAGCCGTCTATCTGTGCAGATAGATGAATTACTATCTGCCCGCCCATAGGACGGGGTAACGGGTGGCAGTTCCCCGTGCTGCCTGCACAGCCTTTGCAGAGAAGTTCTGCTCCAACGCTAAGGGAAAGGGAGAAGGTACAGAGGGGTGGACACGTGTGGGCACATTTGGGACACATTCGCCTATCACTAACGCTCAGTTCACACGTGTGTTGTGTTAAAAAGTCCTCAAGGAAAGCGAGCAGTCTCCCATGTGCTTGACTCAGCCGTACCTCGAGGTCCCCTTATTTTAGGTCCATCCTGCCAGAAAGGCCACGGTCACCCCGCCGGCCTGACACCCCACTTCCTGTTCCTTTGACCTGAAACACCCACATTTCATCGGATGAATCATCCTTCAGGCTGTGTGGAAATGCGAATTTTCCTAAGGCTTATCACGGGCCACCGTACGTGATGGAGATTGGAACCCATGGCCGCCAGGCTGCAAAGCCAAGCTCTGAAGTGCGGCTTCCCCAGCTTCCCCGTGTGCACCAGAGAGGCGGAAATACGCGCAACCTGGGGGATGGGCGGCAGCTTAATGATTCCATTGTTTTCTTTAGCTTTTCCAGCTTTGCCGCGATGCACGTGTGTTTGATTTACAATCAGAGAAAACAAACAGGACAATAGTAAGTATTTCTTAGAAAAAGGTCAGCAAACAGCCTCCACGGATCCTCACAAATTCTCCCAGAACCCCTGCCGGTCCCCGCTCTGCGTGTGCCCAGTTAGGAGAAGCCAGTGGCCCAGCGCACCCCATCCGTTGCGCTGCCCAGGAGACCACCCGTCCTCACAAGCTCCCGGTGGAAAGGAGGGGTCCCTGGGCCACCTGTGGGCCTGCCCTTCCCACTACCCTTCCCACTCACCTCCTCTCGCGCCAGCTCCTCCTGCAGCCTGGTCCCGTGCCCCACGGCCCCCCACACTTGAGGGGAGATGAGCAGCACCGCCCACCCCAAAGATCTTGCACATGATTCCATTTTGCTTTATGTATCCCAAATGGTCTGCCCTTCGCCAGCAGGGTTTGCAGCGAATTATTGCTGGTGAAAACAGGAGGCTGGGGTTTGGACACCAGATGAAGCTTTTACTTTTACAGGCTGTGGGGCCAGGGGGATTCCCAATAGGAAGCATCCTGTGCGGACGAGCCCCATCTGCGCATGCATTCATTTACCAGACACGTGTTGAGCATCGACTGGGTCCCAGGCACCGTGCCCGCTCGGGAGCAGGGCTGGGGAGGGATAGTGTGGTCACGGCGCTTGTGGAGCCGTTTCAGGGTGAATATGGTGGGGCGGGGGAGGCATGGAAGGAGGCTTCCCTGGGACTGGAGAGCAGGAGGAGACAGCCGATTGGAGAGTTGGGAGGGTGCAGCGTCCTCCCTGGGAGACGGCTTCCCTCAGCTCCTGGGAAGAAAGACACTGGTGCCCAAAGAGCTGAGGGAAACCAAGCCCACTTAGACTTCTCACTTGGCAATTGTCAAGCACTCCGATCGGCAAATAAGGGAGAGGACTAGAACGCTTGGACTGCTGGAAGATCTGGGAATCCCTTCAACCCTTCTGGAGGACTTTGGCATCATCTCTAGACATCAAAACCCAAGACCTGGAATACTCAGCTCCTGGGTACTTTGGATTCTGGATACTCAGGCACCTGTAGAAGAAATTTCACAGCAGAGCTGCTCCCGAGCACAAAACTCATATGCCACCCACTTGCTCATCCGTGTACAGATGCACATGGTGAATTCACAGAGTGGAATATTACACAGTTGTCAAAATAAGTGAGCCCTAGAGACAAGACAGCAATGTGGACAATCTTAACAACATAATAGTGCATTCCAAAATATACTTACGTAAGTTCTAAAATACATCGGGGCACCTGGGTGGCACACTGAAGGTGAACAGCTGTGACTTGCTGACCCCTGAACTTCTGCCCCCTCGCCTCTGAGTTACAGCTGTGCCAGCTGTGTGGTGGCCACACCTGTTGACATCCATTATGCTTCATAAGCATGGAATTGAATTAAGTAGTAAGAAAATTGCATAATACTGGAAGAAAAGGGAAATTAATGTCTCTATGACAGCTTCATTGAATGTTTTGGAAAGACTTTAAAAAAAAAAAGATGGGGACGAGAGGCTGTAAGAACCCAGGATCCTGCCCTTACATTAGTTCTAAGCGTCTATCGGTTCTCCCCCGCTTTAAGGAAAGGGAGATTCTGCACCATAGGTGCACCGTGGGCTGGGGAGACGGGGCAGATGCCAGGACACAGAGCGTCGTGCTGAAGAAAGCTGTGGCTCCCTGCAGCATGGGCACTCTTTTTATGATTTTAGCTAAGATAAAATGCTTTTAGGGTCCCCCCTTTGACCAGCTCCTTTGGTTGCCTAAGCAGTTATGTTGAAATGCCTTTCTAGAAAGGCTTCTTTTGCAAAACAACTACTGTATACAGTGTGCTTAGTGCTTCAGGGGGCGTTTAGGATCCTTCTGCTTAGTTACAGTTCACCCCATTTTACAGAGAGGAAGGAACTGAGACGGGATTTATGGCAGTGGCCCTGGTGTGGATGACAGTGGTAGGGTCGGTTGCTCCCAGCTCTCTCGCCAAGGGTGCTGGTCAGGTCTATGGATTTTATGGGCTCATAGCTTCCCAAGGAAAATCTCCCTCCTGTTATCAAAAAAAAGAAGGGAGAAGGCAGAAATGATGCTGGGCAGGGAACACAAAGAATGCCCCAAATTTCTATATTGGGCTCTGGCTTTGTAGCACGCAACTGACTGGCCCACGTCAACGTTCTCCAGGGGTGGCTGGAAATCTGTGCCCCTACCCTCTCTGCTAAAGAGTGACAGTGTATGAAGAATGAGAGTGACAGATTGGACCTGAGACAAAGAGGAAAGAAGACTGAAAGTGACCCAGTACCTCATTTAACCCTCACCGCAGCCCTGAGAATCAGGCCCTGCTCTGGTCCCCATGTTACAGGTGAGGAAACCGAGATTAATGATGAATCACAAAGCTAGCCAGGGGCCTAGAAGGGTGGGTAGGGCGTGTGTGGGGGAGTGGACAAGCTGCATAGGAAAATCTTCGGTTTCAGAGGCCATACCTGAGGGCTCTGCAGCTGCTGAGCCTTGGAGCCCTTTCTGAACTGCTCTGGGGAGGAGAAGGAGGTGGCTCTGGAGATGATGGGCCTGGGTCTCCGGAGACTTTGACTGGCCCTATGGCATCGCTGCCATGGATTGCACTCCAACCAGCCACCATCAGAACCAGAGCCAGAAGCAGAAGCTCCCTGCACACCTCATGGGCCGCAGGGCAGCTGATGAGAAGGGACCCGAACACATGGACATCAGGAACCTGGTGCCTAAGGACAGGCGGGACAGGGTGACGAGCTCTGGCTGAGCAAGCGAACAGCTGTGGGTTCAAGTCCCAGCTCTGCACTCAGAATTTTTCTCTGTGCCTCAGTTTGCTCATTGGTAAAATGAGGACCATAACAGTACTATTTCCTAGATTTCTTGGGGGATTAAATGTGATCCCTAATGCAATGTGCTTCATACCTAATGAACTCATTTTCTTTTTTTCCCCCTGAATCACCTTTCAGATCCAGAAATATCCACGGTCCTTTGCCAAGAAACTGACTTTGGGACACTTCTTAGCAAGCCCTTGACCAAAGGCCTCCTGCCCTCCGGCTGAGCAGCCAGAAGGATGGACTCTGCTTCTGCAGCATCAGGCATGGGTTCCCTGAGGGCCTGCAAACGCCATTGCCTGGGCCGTGCCTGAGTGTCCCTCCTCCATCCAATATTTGCGATGAAAGAAGTGAGGAGAGGGGTCGCTAGGGGCCCCCCAACCTGCCAGGGCTCTCCCCACCCTGCATGAGTTCCACCCCTGGTGGGTCCCCAGGCACTGAGTGGGCATTTGACCTGGAGTTCTCTGTGCCGTGCAGGCCTCCGCTACCCAGCAGCCCTGCTCACACCCAGCAGCCTGGCAGCTGCCAGGCAACGTGGGGGTGGAGGTTGGGACGGGAGGCAGGTATGGAGGGGCCCCCACCAGCCCCGTGCCTGCACCACGGAATGAGAGTGACTTCCCACCGCAGAGAAGGAACGCTGTTGTTCCTATCGGCTCCCACTGGCCTTGCCGCAATAGGGACCCGGCAGCCAGCAAGGCCCTGCCTGTGGTGCTCGTGGAACTGGGGACAGATGGGCTCCCACACAGTGACCTTTGAGACAAGTGGGCCACGAGCTAAGGCGGGGAGGGCCTGGGCCTCAGGGAGGTGAGGAGGGGGCTTCTGCCAGTCAGAGCCACAGTCCCCGCTGCTGCAGGGGGGACTCCTGGATCTCCTCCTCAGTGGTTCCCGGGATTGGAAGTGTCTATCCTGGAGGCCGGGCTTGCAGCAATGTGAAGCTTTAGCCCAGGTCCGTGGTCAGGAGTAGCCAGAAAGGACAATGGCTATCTTTAAAGCTGGCCTGGGGTTCCACTCCTGCACCACTGAAAGGGGTCTCGTCTCCCCATCAGACCAGGGACTTCTGTGTGGGAGGCTCCAGAAGATATTGCTATCTTTTTTGTCTCCAACTGGTTCCTTTGACCTCTCACCCATCACGGCTGAGGGGAAGTGAAACCCCCAATGGCCCCTTCCACAGGACCCAGAAATCCTTAGTTAAATGTGTCCAGACTCCCTATTCCCTACGGAATCACTGCTCTGGGCCCCTGTCTCCATCCAGAGCTGCAAATCTCCAGTTCCCTTTTCCACTGGACCCTCAGAACTCACCCAGCCCAGTTATACCCAATCACACCAATGAGGGAGAAGATGGGATGCTCCATAGCTGCAGGAACCCTCAGTCCAAGGGAGGAGACCCAGAGACACTCACTCAGAGAATGCCCAATGGAACATCTGGGTCCATCTCCAGTAGACCCCAGAAAGCCCTGCCCATTCGCACATCTGTCCAGCTGTCTGTACAGAGCCTCATGCTAATATGGACAGCAAGCTCACGTGGGGTCTGAGAAATCAGGAAAAGCAGAAGCAAAATTAAACAAGGGGAAGGAGGCAGAAAAGCAATGGAGAACAGAAGTAACTCAAGAAAAAAGAGGTTAAAAAAACCTTATAATTTATCCTCATAACACATGGGAAGATATTTCACCCACAAAATTACAAGCAAATTACAATTACAAATTACAGTGAAAAGGAATACGTTTAGGAGTGGATCTTCAAAATTAGAAATGAGAGCTAATGTAAAATATTTAATAGACTATAAAGATAAGGAAATAACTCAGAAAACAAAAAGCCAACAGATACTGGAAATATGCAAGGGAAGATGTTAAAAAGTCATGGATCAAGCCAGGAGTTTCAGCAAACAGCTCATTTGAATTGCAGGGGAGAAAAAGGAACAGAAAAAGAGGGCAAGAGCAGTATACAAGAAATAATACAAGAAAATTTCCCCAAAATGAAGGCTATGGCTTATGAGGATAAGTTTTTTAGGGACCATTGTTTGCCCAGATAGGAGATGAAGAAAAAGCATCATGAAATGTCATCAGGAAATTTCAGAAATCACCGGGATAAAAGGAAGGTGAGGACTTTTAGTAAGTCACATGCAAAGTAAGTCACATGCAAAGAATCAGAAGTGTCAGGCTTCTCAACAGTAATACAAATCTCTAGAAAACAGCAGAGGTATGACTTGAAATTTTGAGGAAATGTTATTTCCAATTACCGCTAAATATGCAGCCAAACTAACAAGTAAACATGAGGGTAAAACAATGACTCTTTGGGGCATAAAAATTCCTTTCAAAACTGTCTCCTCTGTGTCCTTTCTCAAGAAGCTACTGAAGGATGTGCTCCACCAAGACAAAGGCATAAGCCACGAAATGGTAGGCTATGGTTTGCAGTATGAATCCAGCCCACCACCTGCTTTTGTAAATAGTTTTATTGGGACACACTCATTTCCCTATTGCAGATGGTTGCTCTGCAATGCCAGAATCAAACAGTTTCCAGAGACTACATAGCAGCCAACTCGAAAATACTTACTAGCTGACCTTTTGTAAAACTGTCACCCAAGATCTGCATAAACCAAGAAAATGGGACCTGGATCCAACAAGTTGGGAGATGGAAGTTTCTTGAACTACAGCTGTGCCCCAAAAGTAGCAACCCCGATGGAGCGCAAGATGGTGAAGGTGCAGGAGCTCTGTCTCCAACAGAAGAAAAGCTGGAGCTGGCCAGCTCATGCCAACAGGAGCTCTCACCTCTGCCTGAAAGTTTAATGGGAGAATTAATGATAGGCACACAGAGAAGTCACCAGATGAACACAAGAAACAATTTAATCATCACCAAATCATTGCAGAAAAGCACAGAAGTGATGCAAGAAGGAAACAAGTGTATTATTTCATATGGTTTCTCCTTGAGTAGGATTTACAGTCATGATTGTAAAAAGCTGAATTATAAATTTTATTTTAAAATTGCAATAAATTATTCAGGGAGTACTGTATAAGGGATAAGAATGACTGTGTGTGTTTGTGTGTGTGTGTGTGTGTAAAAGTCAGACTTTCAGTAGAAGGACCATGGGTAATGTATAAAATGCAAAAGTCAAGAACTTCTAATACAGAATATTATTTAGAAATATAGAGGGAAATAGAAACCACAGCTTGAAGAACTAAAAATGCTTGCTTCTGGGAGCAGAGGGTAGGAGGCAGAGAGACTGCTGTTTTGTTTTTTTTTTTTTAATAGAAGTTTTATCATATGATTTGACTTTGACATTTTTTTTCAGTCCTGAGGATTGAACCCAGGACTCGTATTGAGCTACATCACTAGTCCTTTTTCTATTTTTATATTTTGAGACAGTATCTGGCTAAGTCGATAAGCTACCCAGGCGAGGCTGAAATTTGCAATCCTCGCACTTCAGCCTCCCAGAGTGCTGGGATTACAGGCATGTGCCACCATGTAGAAGGCCATTCTATATGGTCAGACACTATACCAAGAAGGAAGCAGGGCAGGAGGAATGGCTGACATGGCTGGGCCGCTTCTTGAGATGTGTGGGGTCACCGAAGATCTTGGGGAGCTGATCTTAAATTTGAAAAGTCGGCCATGTGAAAGGCCCAGGGAGGAGCCTGTGGAAAGAGGGTGCAGCACAGGCAAAGGCTCAGAGGGGCCATCCCACCTGGTATGTGTAAGGGACCCAAGGACCTGGTTGTGTGGTGTATGGCGGGAGCTCGAAGCAGGCCAGATGGAGCTTGGAGGGCAGAGCGGGAAGACATGCAGGGCAGCACCAAGAGTGGCTTTCAGATGGAGAGGATGCCTAATGGGGACATCAGAGCGGGTGAGCTCAGCAAGACACTCAAGTTTAGAGATGGATGGGAGGATCCCTGGGGTTGGGACTAATCCAGTCAGCAGTGGCATCATGAACTGAGCAGCTCTTCTCCACCAGGCCCTTCTGCCATGATGTTTCTCCTTGGAGCAGCTGACCATGGACCGAATCCTGTGAAACTGTAAGCCAAATGAATCTCTCTCCCTCTGGGCTATGGGTATAGGGTATTGTCTCAGCAATGGGAAAGCCGATTAATACAAACCCTCAGCAAGGATCTCAACAATCACTTTCCCCTGCAAGCTGATTGTACTTTTCAAAGCAGTGTCCTATCTTTGCTTAGTACCTCCCTTCACTAACTGAGAGCTGGAGATCAGAAATGCAATGAGCAACACAACTCATATGTTAATCATCCGCCTGACCAGGGGCCGTTATGAGCATCTTTCCCGAAGGCCACAGGTCCAACATCCACCCTTGGCCTCTTGAGCTTTCCCTGGTTTTACTGATCCTCTCTAAAATTCTGTCCTGCTTCACCATGTCGGTGGACCCGAGGCCCGAGTCTTTCTTCTCCAGAGGCTCAGATCCTGCTTCTCATTCCTTCGTATTCCTTCCCACCAAAACTCCAGGCCAGCTCCGCCAAGCCCTGCAAGCTTCTCCTCCAGGGGTAAGTCAGCCGCTTTGAGAGAGGGAAGTGGAGTGAAAGAACGGGCGGAGAGCTGGATGCACAGCCTGCTCCATCACACCAGGAGGACCCTGTTTCCTTGTATATCTCTCTCTCCTTTTTCAATCTGGAGCCCCTGGGGATGCACTGGTGCCAGCATCTAGTATAAGGTTGTCACGCGGTGTAGCTCAACATAACGTTTGGAATGAATGACTAAGAAAGTCTAGCTTTCACCCTACATTTAGAAATGGGCTTCTAAATGACTTTTATACTATGGTGTAAATGATTGCTATGTTAGGAACTTTTCTTTTAAGTATTCTCTTTTAAGGCCTAGCTCTGGTCCACCTCCTCTGAAAGTTCCCCTTATCCACTCAACCCATAGAAGTGTCTCTTTTCTGTGAATTCAGATCTCCTAAGTTAAGCAGTGTCTATAATACTCTTACAGATGAACTAATACACACGCGCGCGCACACACACACACACACACACACACACACACGATAGCAGTAGAAAAGAATAAGTCTCACTTCCTCAGTTGGACTAAAAACTCTTCAAAGGCAGGAGTTCTGTCTTCTGCCTTACCATAACATCTGGTTGACATCAGGAGACAGAGTGTGTGACCTTAAGTAAGCTGCTTCTCCTCTCTGTGCCTCAGTTTCCTCACTGACCCAGTGGAAAAGTACTGCTGGCTTCACAGGCTCTACGGAGGAATGACTACCTAACTGCTTTGTGAATTGTCAAATTCGGAACAGATGTTAATTTACCAATTGTGATGAGCATGGTATTCAGATGGCTGACCATTTTCGACACTTCAATAAAGAGCTTCCAGCCACGGTAGGCCCGAGATTGCACCATCGGCCCGCTCTGGCCTCCCGCTCACTCGCACCACCCAGGAGGGGAGCCCAGAAGGAGCGAAGGGTTGGGGAAACCGAGGTCCCTGGAGAGTGCTTGGCCTTGGCCATGGGGCGGGGCTGGGAGTGGTACCCAGACATCCCGACTCTGCCTAGGCGGGCAGCAGCGAAAGGGCTCCTCTGATGTGGCATGGGCATTGTTCTGTCTGGGAGTCTGTTGTTCGCTGTTTGGGATTCTTCTTGCTTTTTTTCTAGCCCCAGTAGCTGAGGCAAGAGAAGGCCTGGGCAGTCAGAAGGCGTTATTTGGAGACTTTTCAGGAGCTCCAAAAACTCTGCCCAGGTCCCTCTGACTTCTCCCTGGAGGAGACAGGGACAGGGTGGGACGAATTTTAGCCAGAAGCCTCAGGAGAAGGGACATCCAGTCCTGCTCCCCCCAGGAGAGGGGGACCTGCACCCCGGGCCCTGCTCCCATTGTCCGTCCGCGTGGAAATCATTGTTGGAGAGGGCAGCTTTGAGGATTCAGTCGAGTATTTTCCCACATAGCTTCTTCAGAGCTGATCCTCTTAGATACGAACGCATGCTGTGTAAAGCTATCAACCCAGAGTAGAATTCTAAAAATTGAGAAGTGCACAAATCATCAAGTGTTATTCATTGATTGATTGCTTGATTGACTGATGGACTAATTGAGACAGGGTCTCACTATGCAGTTCAGGCCGACCTTGAACTCACTGTGTAGCCCCGGCTGGCCTCAAACTCATGGTGATCCTCCTGCCTCCGCCTCCCAAGTGCTGGGATTACAGGTGCACACCACCACGCTCGGCAATGTGCAAGTCTTCTCAGAACCTTCCATTTCCTCTCAGAGTATTACGACTATTCAAGAAAGGCCCATATTATGGCTAGTCTTACCAATATGATGTGTGAATGTTGAGCTCTTCCAGTGACTAGCTCTGGTCCACCTCCTCTGAAAGTTCCCCTTATCCATTGTTTTAGGTGAAGCAGAGTTGCCAAGAGTATCTCATCTCTTTATTTCTCTAAAGTGGCTCTGGATTCCCTTAGGAGCCTACTCCCAGGCAGACGAAATGGGGTGGAGGGAAGGCAAATTGACTCAGCCCAGACCGCAACTCACCCCGGTCTCATCAGGGCAGTACTCTTCTAGTGCTAACTCAATGTCTTAGCCAAGTCCTGCCCCACCTTCCCAGTCTTCCCCAGTCCTGACCACAGTGCATGGTTCCAGAAGACAGCAGGAGAGGCACTGGACCCAGAGTCCGGTCCTCCTGGAAGCCACTTTTGATCTTTTCAGCCAACAACCTTGAGATCATTTATCCCCTTAAATCAAATCCCCCGAATGTCCCCTTAAATCACTGTTCCTGGAAATCAATATCCCACTGGCCTTTGTTTTAATCAATAATATCTACAAAACTTCAGGTTGGATGTGAATTATTTTTTCCCAAGACCCACTGAAATACAAGATGTGATCAAAGTGTACTGTGAATGTCTGAATTTTAAAAAGTGGATTACAGTTGTCATGGTTTGTGTCTGGATGTCCCCTCAAAGCCTCATGCAGTCATAGGGCGGGCTTTTAGAGTTTATGATTGATCCATGATCCAATGCCGGGATTATGGGTGTGAGTGCTACCCCCACCCTGGGACAGATAGTTTGCATATGTAAGGGAGGGAAAGAGGCTGCTTGCCACCACTCCTCCCTTTTGCTCTGGCTGCTTTTGCTATTTTCCTCCTCCATGAACTGTTGCCCTCTGCCATGTGCCACTCTGCCTTGGAGCCAGCCAAGTATGGACTGAAACCACCACAGACTGTGAGCTAAATAAACCTTTCCCTCCTTAATTCTGGGTGTCGGGTATTTTGTCTCAACAACAAGAGAAAAGTAACCAAGACACAGTACAAGACATGTTGCCATTCATTCCCCTTCAAAATCCTCCCCCTGGATTGAAACACACTTCTCCTATCATTCTTGCCATTTTCTGCAGCTGGTCTAGAAGTCTCCTTTGTGAGCATCTTTACAAGGTCTAATCAAAAATATGGCAAATGCTGCTCTGAGCGCCATCCAACAGAAAGGTGGGCTTGTAAAAGCATCACACTGCGTGCCTACCCACTTTATTCACCAGACCTGGCACCGTGTAACTCCTGGCTCTTCCCCAAAGTCAAAATGGCCATGAAAGGTGAAGATCTTGAATTCATTCAGGACATGGAAGCACTCACAACAGCTCAGTTAAAGACACTCACAAAAGAGGACTTCCAGAACGGTTTCAAAAAATAGCAAGAACAGTGGGCTGAATGTGTTTGAAGTGTTGGACAGTATTTTGAGGGCAGTTCATGGGTGGGTGTCTTATACTGTAACACTTTTTTTAGTTTAAGTATTTATCATATTTTCTGACACACTAGTACACATACACACAATATTGCTATGTTCACCCACAGGCCACCCAAAGTCACCTAGCAAGTCACCCCTGCTTTGTTCCCCACACTTCGGCACTGCTCTAGACCAATCTGGCATTTTGGAGACACCAGTCAAACTGAATCAGGTTCTCCAGTTCTTTTGACCAGGCGGCCTTTGCAGGCCACACATCCCGAAGTGCCACCCATGTGGCCCTCTGGGGCCCCAGAGCCTGCGGTGTGGTCAACCTTAACCAAAGCTTTGCTCAGGAGCCGGGAGGAGGGCCTTGCACCACTCATCACCTGTGAAAGGTGCTTAAAATCCTCCTTCCCACCTGCCCCTGTTCTTGTCTCAGCAAGAGACCTTCTCCAGCACCCCCTCCTCCACAAATAAGCCTCATTTTTTAAAAAATTTAAGTTTTTGAAATCGCTTAGCACGTGTCTGTCCCCAGGACGATCCAGGGTTTCCCTGGGCCGAGTGTCCTTGCCCACCTCTGTCCCAGATAGACCGGGAGTCCACAGAGAGCTCCCCTACTTAGAGAGGAAGACAGGAAAGTGGGGATAACTTATTTTCAAATCTGTGTCACATGGGAGGCCCCAGGGATTGACAGCAGAACTGGCCTCCGTCCCAGGCCGCCGGACACAGAGCCCAGGGCCCTTTTCTGTCCAGCTGCCATCCTCGGGTGGGGGGTGGCGAGCCCAGGCGCAGCGCTGCAGTGGGAGCCTGGTTTTCCTCTCCAGGAAATGAAGTGACCTCCTTTCTCTCCCCCACTTCAGCCTCTTCCTGAGCCCCCCTCTAAGCTCCCCACCAGAAGAAACAGGATTTACAAGCCAGCTGCTGTAATCCCTTTAAAATGAGGTTTGGGGACTGAAGGGACTCCCTGGGCGTTTCATTTTTTAAAAAACAATATTCGTGGCTCAAAAGCTAAGATCCCTCTTTTCTCAGGGGGAGTCTCAGGGGCGCAAAGGCTGGCCGAGGTGGCCCACAGACCTGGGGACCCCTCGAGGGGTGATCAGACACCCCTGACTTCTCCCAGGCCTCCCAGGAAAGGTGTTAGTGCTGGTGTGGATCCGGTCCTCTTTCTTTCTTTTGTTCATCCATTGTTTCTTTTTTGTTTTGTTTTGTTTTTTGACACAGGGTCTCACTATATAGTCCAGGCTGGCCTCAAACTCACAGCGATCCTCCTGCCTCAGCCTCCCAAGTCCTGGGGTTACAGGTGTATGCTACCACCATCCTCTTTCTTGTGCATGCCTCAGCACTGCATAAGTGCCCACCCCCCACCCCACGGAAATCTGTTCCTTCCTCTCTTAGAAAGAAAGCTTCCAGAGCAAAAGATGTGGCTCAGGGGTAGAGTTCCTGCCTTGCTCTTGTGAGGCCCTGGGTTCCAGCTGCAGTAGTTCTAAGGGTTAACAACCCCTAGAGCATCCTTTCCTGACAGCTGGTGCTGGGTGAGACCTGGAGACGAGGAGGGACAGGTGGAGGAGGTGCCTGGGGACAGGGACTGGGCTGAGGCATCTGAGACAAATACTGTGAGCTGCTCTAGCGCCTGCAGAATTCCCAGGATCTAGGTTCTAAGGTTGGGGGCACAAAGGAGAACTCGGGTCTCTCCTGTACCTGTCAGGCCTTCTTGCTGGCTGTTTTAAGGTGCCACCTCAGGGTGACCGACTTGTCCCAGTTTGCCCAGGACTTTAGTGGTTTAGTGCAACCCCAGGGGAATCCCTTGGTCCCAAACAAACAGAGACAGCTGGTCACACGAAACCACACCCACCTCGCTGTAGCCACCCCTCCATTGGAGCCCTGCCCGCTACCAAGCTGATTGGCAGGTTTGGGTTGAGGCTTGGGATCTGAGCTTTTATCAAGCACTGCCCTCCCTTCCAACACACACACTGCATGTACACAGATTCTTCTAGCCTGGGGAAACTGATTTAAAAGGCGCCTCGAGCAAAGGCCTGAGTAAACTCTGCCATTTTCTAAGCACCACCACATGTCAAAAACCCTGGGAAGTAGATGTGGTTATGTCCCTTTTACAGACGGGAAAACTGAGGCTCAGAGAGGTTAAGTGACCTGCCCAAGGTAACAGAGCTGGGAAGTACCTGTAGTGTTGGATCCCAGGTCTTTCCCTACTCCAGAACCCCAGTCCTTAACCTCCAGGATGTAGGAACAGCAGAGGTGTCTCACCGTATTGTCACCTCTGCCTCCACCACTGAGAAAAAGGACAGAGATGACTCCAGGCTGCTGGCCGTGCCCACAGCTGCCTCCTCTGTCCCCAACCCCGTGGGTCCCAAACCCCGAGGGGCCAGATGGCTGGGTTCTGGGACAGTTACTGCAAAGAGGCAATGCCCCCAAACCAGTAAACCCCTCAAACACCAGAGCCTCTACCTGCAGGACAGTCCAAGGCTGCCCGATGCCACCTTGGAATAGAAGCCCTCGCCCTAGACCCCTGGCTTCCCATTTATACCTCAGGCTGCGGCAGCTGGGGGCCTGCCTGTAGCCACAAGGCTGTGACACCGTCCGTGTGCTCCAGGCAGCGGTAGGGACTTTCACCGCCCTGTTCTTCAGGGCCCTGCTAATGAGCGCTGGGCGGCAGGCGGCCGGGTCTGGAGAGTGTCAGTTGTCCTGCTGTGTGCAGGGCCATACGTCCTATATGGGAGTAAGAGCTCACAGTGTGTGTGCATTTGGGGGTACACTAAGGCAGAGAGCATTCAGGCTGCATTATGGGGTACACCTGGGGCGGGATGCACAGTGCCCATGTGTCACAGGGTATACAGCTCCTGAGTGTCCTGGGTGCACCTGGCGGTCAGCCTCTGTCGGCACAGGTGCCCGTGAGCCTCTGAGGGAGGGACACCCCTCTGCGTCTGCCATGTAGAGGTGTGTGCAGGGGCTGGGAAGGGCGACCTGCCTGTCCTCTGTCAAAAGTTTGGAGCAAGCAGAAGATACAGCTCTGAAAGGGCTCTGACTCCTGAGCCGGCGGCTTGCATTCAGAGCCTGGCGACTTCCTGGCTCGTTCCTAGAGTGGCACTGCTGTGGTATCAGCCACCATAGGAAGAGGGACAACAGGGCTGCACAGCGCCCCACGACATGCCACGCACGGGGACGAATGAGCAGCACACAAATCCTTAGCCTGTCCCAGAGCTTTGCACGGCCTGCGTCTCAGGCCCCAGTGACCCAGAAATCGAGCAACAGCACCCGCGGCCTCCTCTTCTCTCCCTTTTGCAGTGCAAGGGACGCTGCGGCAGGGGTAGACTCCGTGTCACCGACCCTTCAGTCTGGGCTAGTCCGTGGCCCACACCAGCGACATGTGTGCTGTTGCCTGAGCTCATTACCAGGTGAGAGGACCTAGGCCAGGTGAGCAGGCGGCCCTCCTTCTCCACCTGCAGCTCTTGTGCGGTGGCCGTGACATCAGCAGTCACTTACTGAGAAACACCAGACCCTTGTCCTCCTGTTTCACAGGTGAGGAAGCTGAGGCGAAGTAAGCCCTCCCCAAGGCCGCACGGCATCAGTGCGACAGAGGGAGCGAGCCAAACAGTGCAGTCAGGCTCCGGGGTGCAGAGGGGTCTGGCCTGCTCAGGCTGCAGAGATAAAACATCATAGACCAGGCAGCTCTGACCACAGACTTATTTTCCCACCGTTCTGGAGGCTGGAAGTCAAGGTCAAAGTGCCGGTAGGGCTGGTTTCCTTTTCTTAGCCCATGGAAGCGCGGGGGAATACACTGGGGTCTCTCCTTTCTCTCTTTCTTTCTTTTTACATGGAGCTTAGATTGAACTCAGAGGCTTTGTGCTGAGCTTCGTCCCCAAGTGGTTTTTAAAATTTTTAACAAACTTTTGAGATGGGGTTTCCATAAATTGCCCAGTCTAAACTCGAACTTTTGATCCTCCTGCTTCAGCCTCCCAGAGTACCGAGTTCGCAGGTGTACACCACTGCCCCTGGCTTCCTTTTCTGATACGGACATTCATGCTATAGGACCAGGGCCCTACCCTTCTCATTTCATTTCACCCTGAAGCCCGTCTCCAAGTACAGCCACCTCGCAGGTTAAGGCTTGGACGTCTAAACTGGAGGACCAGAGGGCTCTGATCAGCAGGAAGGGCAGATTCCTTGTGCTGTACAGATGGGAAGCTGAAGGCTCAGGGAGCTGAGCTCCGGCCTCCCAGCTAGCAATGGGCACAGCACGACAACTCCTCGGGTGCAGAGCACCCTGCTTTCCGCTCCGGACTCTGGGCAGGAGAGGCCTGGAGGCAGCTCTGAGGGACAGGACGATGCGGAGGGAGCGCAGCTGGGTGGCAGAGCCTGGGCTCTTCCCCGAGGCCTGTTCTTATTTCCCAGAGTTTTCCAGAAAGAGCTAAGCCCCAGTGGCTGCTGCCACTGACCCCTGAGACCGTGTCCCCGTGCACCACTTGTCCCGGACCCCTTGTCTCCAGGCTGCTTCCCAAACCTGGGCTAAGACAGAGACCCTCCTCCACTCTTGGAAGAACGGCCTCTGGAACAGCTGAGGCCTCATCTCCAAGCTGATTCCCTGGGGCCTGGCCACCAAGAGCCTCAGAAAAGTCCTACAGAGACTTGTTCCTGCCTGATTCCAGACACCTGTCAGCTGGGGACGCTTCATCCGGGGCCTGGGGCCTTCCTCGGGTTGGGGTGTCTGCAGCGTGCACGGGCTGACGGGGAACAAGACAGCCACAGCCGAAGGGGCCGGAGACCTCTCTTCCTAAGATTCTGCTTTGCGAGTGGAGCTGCCCCCTCACAGGGCATGAAGCAGGCCACTCCTGGTGGGCGCCTCCCTTGACCATCTGAGCCTGCCAGACAACGGCCTCGGAAGAGAAAGGAAAGTTCTGAGGGCCCCTCCTGCAGTCTCTCCAACTGTCACCCAGCAAATGACACCCTTTCTACCCAGGAAGGCCCCCAAACAGGAAGATGGCCTATGGCACTGACCCCAGGCCCCACCTCCGCTAACAGGGACCTTGCTCTCTCTCTCTCTCTCTCTTTCTCTCTCTCTCTCTCTCTTTCTCTGTCTCTGTCTCTCTCTCTGTCTCTCTCTCTCTCTCTCTCTCTCTCTCTCTGGTGGCTGGATTCTCCCAACGCTGCCAGGGACAGCCAGAGGTTTCTTATAACTTGGTTGTTCAGCCCATGTCCTTTCTTAACATCATAAATTTAAAAGTGTCCCTTTATTTTAAAAAAAAAAAAAAAGGAAGAAGAAGAAAAGAAAAAGAGGAGGGAAGAGAGGAATCAGAGGGGGAAAGGAACAACTATAAACAAAACATAAAAGTTATTTAATGGACAGCATAATGAGGCCACGAGGAAACGGCCTGGCATTGATTTCCCCTGACATTTCACCTATTAAATTAAGAGCTTCGTAAGGAAGAGCTCGGATTTTTTTCTTCTTCTTCAGTCAATTAAGATTCTTTCCTGAAGAACAAAGCTGCTATTGTCTGAGCTCTATGTGGGCCCAAATTCCTTGATGGGCGTCTGGAGGTACAAGGTGCCCCCTGATTTGGAGGGCTGGGCATGAGGGGCCAGGATTTAACCCCATAAGCTGCTCCCAAGGCTCTGATGGGCCGCCTGGTTCTTGCCCTGAAATCGCGGCTGGTGCCCAGGAATAGAAGGGGCCACCCAGGGGAGGATGGGACTGTCACAAGAAGATGGAAGAATCTAGAAGGATTCAGGAAGGTCTGTTGGGGGCCACAGTGTGGGGCCCTGATACGTCTCTTCTGCATCCTGACACTAACGCTGTCCCACAGGTAGCGAGAAACCATTGAACAGGTAAGGAAACTGAGGCACAAAGGGGTTAAGTCATTTGCTAGAAGCCACTCATTGGGTTTAAAGGCAGAGTCAAGATTCTCCCCTGGTTTTGGCTATTTCTGAAGCCACATTTCATGACACCTGCCACCTCCTCCACACCACCTCAGGTCCTAAGGTAGGGCCAGGATGGGGGAGGCAGCCTCAGTCTCTCTGGCCTGTCAGATGTCCGCACCCTCTCTCTCTCTCTCTTCCTCTCTCTTTCCCAGTGTAAATCTTTTCTCATTGTCTTTGTTCCCAGAGACACATCAACAGTTACTGACTGCTCCAAGTTGCCCCTCTCAGCGGCACTGATATATGAAAAGGCTGAGACTCAGACACTGGAGTCATAGCGACCTGACACAGCATTCGAGGCATAGGGCTGAGTTGAAAATAGATAACTTAAAAGGCTTTACAGCTGCTTAAAACTAAACATAACAAACAAACACCATTAACACCCTGTACAAGACAGTCTAGAAGTGTGAGCCAAGGATGGTTAAGGATCCCACAGCGGGCAGCTTCAACAAGGTTACCACTCATTCTGGTCCATGTACCTGCTGGCCTGACTTAGACACTGGGTCCTGGCCTGGCGGGAGAGTGTACCTGGTTCAAGAGCTCTGAGAGTCCACTTCCTCTGTCTCCAAAAAATAGCAGCGCTATGGGGACAGTTGGTGGACAGACGCTCTCCAACACTTCACCCATGCAAAGGCAGTGTCCTCCTAAAATCCAGGACCAAGTTTGCCACTTCTGCATGGTGAGAATCTCCCTTGGAGGAATCCCATCCACAGAAGTAAGAGCTGCCCCACGCCAGCCCAGCACCAAGCATTCCTCTGATGATACTGTTGTATTTATTCTCAAGGTTCATGAGTCCCAGAGGTCAAGGAAGTGGCCCAAGGTCACGCAGGCAGAGCCAGGATTCATCCCCCTTCTGCATGGCTTTGAGATCAGCATGTTGCTTCCAGACTTCCTGCCCTGCCTCTCCAAAGCAGCAGGACCCTGGATGTGCACTGCCTTAGATGCCACACAGGGTTACCCAAATCTGCCCTTTGGGCAAGGCACCAGGGAGGAGAAAGTGGGCCCCCCTCTGTGAGCATTTGGTGTTTCAACAGCCCAGTTCCCTCGCTACGGCAGGGATAGCAGGGGAGAGCTCTCCATCTTTCTGCCCTTGTGGAAGAAGCACTATGAATGTCACGCTCCAGCCCCTGGGGTGGGCACATGATCCCGCCTGGCCAATCAGAACATTTCATCTTCCCAGGACACAAGGATTGGCTCCCAAGGGCTCTGACTTCCTCAGGGGATGAATCCATCGAGAGAGATCACATCACTGAGAGGTGATGGCAACTTAGGAGGTGGGGCCTCCTTGAAGGAGTGGGTCGTAGGAGAGTGACCTTGGGGGCTATGTCTTGTCCTTCTTCTCTGGCTCTTACCTTCTCTCTCTACTTCCTGGCTGCCATGAGGTGAGCAGCTGAGCTCCACTGGGCCCCTCCACCATGATGATTCTGCCTCACCGCAGCCCACAGCCACAGAACCAGCTCGCCCTTGGCTGAAAGCTCTGCAACCATGAACCAGAGTCAACCTCTCCTCCTCTGAGCTGTGTACGCGAGGTGTTTTGTTCACAGTGACACAAAGCTGACTAGCAGAGAGTCCTAACTCCTTGTTTCTCATATGTATGGTGCTCTCAGCTACCTGTCCCCCCTGTAAAGTCAAATTGGATTAGCCGCAGTTTTCCAGATGGGGAAACTGAAGCTTGGTAAGCTGACCCCGGGTCTGAGGATGGGCAGGCGCCAGGCTGAGGGACCTTGCTCTGGGGACCCTTTCCCAGTTTCTCTCTGCTGGAGTGGAAGACAGAGTCCATCCCCCATGTAAGGGATCGGGGGCTGAGCATGGACCCAACTTGCTGTTAGGAGACAAGGTCCCCAGGGTAGAGATAGATCTTTCAGCAGTGTTCTTTCTCTACCACGGCCCTTCCTCTCCTAATGCAGCTGTAGTTGCTGTGCTGGTAGCTGGCCTGTCCTCAACCTGTAGGGCCAGGGAATACAGGGACACCAAACTCCATGGTCTCCAGGGCCAGTGGCCAATGATCTTCTCTCCTTTGGTGCCTGTTGCCTTTCTTCCTGGAGCCACTTTGTCAGATGCCCTCTGAGAAGCCTCTGACCACTGAACGCAGGTTCCTGTTCTCCCTTTGGCCTGTCACAGCCCTTAGTGAGGTTTCTGGCATCAAAGGGCCCAGAGCCAAGCCAGCTGCACCCCTAGGATCTGACCCACTGGCCTGGACCACTGGGGCCCCACATGCACCTTTCCGGGCCCAGCACTGCTAAGTAAAGCACCGGAATGCACATTTCAGGTCAATAGCAAAGTCATTTTTTACTTTAGGTATGTCCCAGATGTTACATAATACAAACTAAAAATTATTCATTATCTGCAATTCTAATTTAACTGCATGTCCTGTGTTTTAATTTGTCTCAACACCTGGCCCTGGCATCCATGGGTGACAGTCCAGCATGGGAGGGCAACACAAAGGCCGTCTCCTGCTCAATCCACCCAGGGGCAGGGACTGTCTCTGTCTTCTGTCCCTCCATCCTGCCTTCACATGAGAATAATCAGTAATTCATTCAGCCCAGGGACATAGGTGTCTTATTACTCCTTTTCCCATAGTGACACCCAGGCCAGCAATCTGCCTATGACATCGCGGCTGCCTGAGGTCTCCACACCCAGCCCCATCCCGGTCATAAATCACAGATGCCTCGCGCCTAGTAACAGGTTCCTGGTGTCCCCGAAGGCCATGACATGATGGGAAGACCACTGGGCCATAGAGAGCTAGGACACTGGGCTGAGTCACTTTGTCCCTTCCTGAGGTGGGCAGCTGTGGTTCACCTGCAGAACCCCTGCTTATTGGGGGACCCCACCCCATCCCACAGCTGCTGGGGGATAATCTCAGTGCCCTGCTGTCCCTCGATGACACAATAGGATGCATGAGCTACACCCACAAACTGCAGAGGAGCCCCCACCCACCATGAACGGAGCAGGAGCTGGGCAGTGTGACCTAAGCAGGGAAAACTGGAGTCCTTCCATGAGCCTGGTTGTGAGGGTGCTGGCAGACAGAGCTGTCACCTACTCAGGACCCCACAATGCCAATGTGTGTGTGTCATAGGTTTGCAGTGGGTTATCTTCACCCGCCCTGGAGAAAACCCAGCTAAAATAAAGCACACAGAGGACAGAGGCTCAAGAGAGTGAGACAAAGACACAGAACCCCTAGATCCAGCTATACCTAACACCAGAAACACAGGTTTCTCAATTAATGAGCAGATACATTTCTTTTTTTTATTAAGCCAGTTTGGATTTTGATTTCTGCCACTTGCAACCAAGAGAGTTATGGAGCTACATCTCCCTCCCCAATCAAATAAGGGGTCTGCACCCTGAAATTGCTCAAGTTCTGTCCTCCCGATAGCTCACTCCTCCGCTCCAAGCTCTACCCCTACCCCAGGGCCTTTGCACAAGCAACTCCCTTTGCCAGGAGCACAACCCCCAGAGCGTACCCGGCTATCCCTTCATCTCACTGACGTCTCTGCTCGAGCATGTACTCCCTGCAAGGACTCTCACTCCTCACCACTCCATCGCTCTGCCTCCATTGCTCGCTAGCCCCTTGCTTCTTAAATTTTTGTCATAGCTCTTAATTGCATTATTTAGATGGTTGTGCATTGCTGATGGATAGGGATACGGCCTGAGAAATGTGTGACTGGATCATTTTATTGTGTGAACATCATAGATTTGCTTACCCCAGCCACGAGGTGCCCCCAACTACACATCTGACTGTATGACCTATACTGTCACATATGCAGCTCATCGTTGACCAAAATATCATTAAAACCACACACTCAGATCGTGCATACATATTATCCACATACACTGTTTACATATAATATAGGCAGCAAGTCTGTTGTTATACATAGTGAGTGCATGCCCTATACGTACAATACAGAGAGTGTGTGTATTTATATGTATAATATGTATGTATATATGTACAGCATTGCATGTCTTTAGTTATACTGTTGTGGCTGCCTTGATGTCCCGGATTCATGCAAAACATTTCCTGTATATGGCTATTTTGGCTTTGAGGAAGAGCCAGCAGTCACATGGTGCCGGATCCAGTGAAGAGGGTGGAAGAGGACACCACCAGGTTCTTACAAGCCTGCGTCTCATTGGACGGCGCTCGGCAGCAGCCCTCACTGGATCTTTGATCACACCTCATAAAGACACTCTGGAAAGAGGATTCCAGAACTGCTTCAGAAAGGGGCAGGCAAGGTGGGATAATTGTTGAAAGTGAGGGCTGGCATTTTGAGGCGGGTGAATGGCCATGTGTCTTCTGGGGCAATACCTTTTTAATTTAAGCACTTGGCATTTTTTCTGTGTCCCTCAGATGTGTACCTGTGTGTCTGTTACCAGCCTTTGAGGGGTATGCTGCACACACCACCGTGTTTTGTAGCACCGTGCCCACCAGCCCAGAGAAGGTGCCCAGGCCCCTGGAGAGGAAGCCCGATCTCTGGGACGCTGTGGACCAGGGCCCAGCACTTCTCCCTGCTGGGCGTACCATGTGTTCTTCCTAAGGAAGTTTAAATCGAAGCGCGGGTCTCCGAGCCTCATGTACCTGCCCAGTGCCCCTGCCCCGAAGCCCTTCCTTGCTAAGCCCCCTTCATGCTTGCTAAGCCCTGCTCCACGCCCTCTGCAGAGAGCTACAGCCAAGGAATCACAGGCATGGGGTTCAGCATCAGCAACCCCAGGGGCCCAGCCCCAGCCCCGCCCCTCACCAGCGGGTGATCCTGGGCCTTAATTTCCCCGAGGTCCCTGCCCTTGTGAAGTGCAAATCGCGGTAAGGGCACCCATCTCGTGGACTTGGCAGAAGCTTCCACGGCGGCAACAGGAGGCTTTTGGAGTCAGGCGGGATTGAGCACAAGCCCCATGCTTCCCGTCTGTCCCTGAGGACAACCACGGCACTGGCTTCGGTGAACTAGATGAGGAGAGCGTGTGAATGTCAGGGCACAGGCTGGGTGCATCTGTCACACTCTTTCAGGTCCAGGTACCGACAGGGGCTGACAAAGAGGTAGGTAGGGGCCAGCTTTTGTGGAGCAGGTGAAGGTGTCTGTGTTCATTTCTGACCCCGCCCAGGTGGGGCAGCCTCCTCCACGCCTGGAAAGAGTTTGCCCTGGGCCACCTGGGGGAGGTGGGAGAGGACAAGTCCCGCTTGGCAGTGACCTTGTGGAATTTCCAACCCGGGTCAGACCTGGGAGCACCCCACAGGATGTAGCTGGGGCCACTCGCTTATCCCGGTGCCCGGCTGGGTTTAAACTCAACGCATTAGGCTCACTAATCGCCCGTAATCACCTTGTTTGAATTAGCATGGCAAGTGCTTCCGACTAAACGGTCTGTTATTCCAAATAACCCTCGGTGGTTTTAATTAGGTCCCCTGGAATGCGCGGCCCCTGGCCCTCCGCTTTATTAGAGAAAGGTCCTGTAAACCGCAGGACAGAGTGCAATTTCTGACCTCCCCTCTGCAGATCCCGGAATAAGGAGAAGCATTTGCCCATCCACCCAGGCTCGCAATTCTCCTTTGGCTCTCTTTGCCAACCTGACACAGGATGGAGGGGAGGATCCCGCCTCGCACCCCGCCCTCACTCTCGGTGCCCGCTGCAGCCAGTGACCCGCAGAGCTCCACCCAGAGGCCCCCAGGCAAACCCTGGGCCCCTCCCTCTTTGGCTTTGGAGTATGCCATCCGTTCTTTCTGTGTAGCCCAGATCCCCTCTGCTTCTGCCCACACTGGACAGTCGTTACTGCTTACACCACTCCAACATGCATTTGGGGCGCAGGCACAGCAGCTCAAGGGCATGAGCAAGGACGCTTCTCAAACTTGTGCCAAAGTGCAGAGTTTGATTCACTGGTTCTCCGTTAGGACCTGGGGTTCTGGGCTCCTAAACAGCCCCCTTGCGGCTCAGGACGGAGCACACTTTGAGAGAGAAGCTGTGACATACCGGGTGCAGACGGAGGCTAACGGGGCAGGCAGGTGCTGACCTCGCCTCATACGCCTCCATACTGCACCACCCTGTGCCAGCTGATGTTTACCCCATGCCATCACCTGAAGGGTCCGAGCTGGGTACAATTTCCTTGTCAGCCAGCACCAGAGGGAGGCTGGGAGCTCAGGACTCACCCTGCCACTGAGCTGGGGAGTACGGGCGTGGCCGGGGCTGGGGACAGGGAAACAAGGACCAATGTCCCTTTCCTTAAGGGAGACCCCGAACTCAGAGCTCCAGCTTGCTCTCCGGAGGGCTGCAACCACAGAGTCTTAACTGCTCGGCGGAAACGAAGGAAGCATTCATTTATTCAACAGACAGGGCGGCACACAAGGAATCTTCAGTCAATTACAGAAAGGCAGGAGGGATCTCTACATCCAGGACCTGTGCACAGTGCTGGAAGTACAAGGAGGGGCAGGGCAGACACTGTACCTGCCCTTTTGGGGTCTCTGGCCTGGAGAAAGCTGAGAAGAGTGAGGGGACTTGAACTGAGAGCTTCTTACATCCAGGCCCTGTGGCCCTGGCCTTGTAGGCCTTCCCTTGCAACCAAAAAGTGAAATGATCACAGTGTTCTCATGGTGGAAGAAATGGAGGAGCAGAGAGGGTGAGTCACTTGCCAGAGGTCACACAGCTGCCGGTCACGTGGCACAGCCAGAGTCGGAAGCTGGGCTTCTGAACACACAGCCTGTCCCCAGCAGAAGCAGGCAGGGGAACCAAGGATTCCAAGGTCTTTGGGGCAGAGCGGCCACAGAGGAGTGGTTTTATTTAAAAGCGTGAGAGTGGTAGGGACATTTTCCCTGTCCCCACCCTGACACCACAGTGAACCTTGAGTTGCTAAATTGAGTGAGATAGGGCAAGGCCAAAGGTGAACAGGGCCGGCTTGCAGCCCACAGGGCCGGGAAATGAGCTAATTAGGACCTTTCAGCGGTGCCGGCCCACGGCAGCTGCTCCAGCTGGTCCTGGGCGAACAGGGTCCTTCTCGGCCCTGGGTTCAGAGGTCAGCCCTGCCTCGGGAGGAGGACAGCTCTGTCCCTGCCCGGCTGCTCCTCTGAGGCCTCAGATGCCAGCCTTAGGAACGGGAGTCAGACCCCCATGCCCCAGACAGGCAGCTCATTTCTGTCCTTTGCTTTAGGGTCAAGTGGGCAGTCATGGGTGGGCATCCTGGCCTCAGCTAGCAGAGAGAGTCTGGACCCACTTCAGCACTGGCTGTGGTGCTTGTGAATTCACTGGCCTGGACTGTGAGCTCCAGGACACAGGAATGAGCTGCGTAACCTAGGGGTCCCAGCGAGGGCTGGAACACACTATGTGCTCAATAAATGTTTCCTGTATGAACTAAGAGTGAAATCAGCTTTGCTGGCCAGGGTGGCAATGCTATGGGTTGGGCTGAGCTGAGCTTTAATCCAGCACCTCTGGTGGGTCATTGTTTTGGTGCTGGGCATGGGGAGTTCTAAGTGTCACTGTGACCCTGGGGAGTAACAGTCAAGTGAGCCAGTCTTCTAGTTCTTTCTAGAAAGCTAAGCGTACGACAGAGTGTCCAGGAAGGCTCCTCAGAGGAGGTGGCCTCAGAGGGAGGTGAGCTGTAAGAGAGCAGTGAGGTGGATTAGGTGGAAACTGGGGGTACCCACCAAATGCCAAATCGTCAGCAAGAGAAATGACATAGAAATACTGTTGATCACAGTCAGGAGAGAATGTCTCTGCAGGGCTCCTCCATCCACACTCCAGGCACCAAGTCTGTGGTCTCAGAGGCCCCCATTGCAGTTCCTTGACCCAGGGCTGATAGGGAATTTAAGTGATGAAAGGGGTCCAGGGCAAAGGCAAATTAATGTTTATTAAGCATGTTGAGAGGCACCAGGTAAATAGAGTGAAAGTAGACCTGGCCTTGGCTGTCTGGGAGCTTCTAGGGACAGGGACGTCAACTGCTCATACAATATGTAGTAGGTACGAGGTATGACAGAAAAATACAGCGTGTGTTTAAAGTTTTTTTTAAAAGCTGATTATAGTGAAAGGCACATTGCCACTAATCCCCCTCAGTATCCTCCCCTCACTTCAAACACACTTTTTTGTTTGTTTGTTTGTTTGTTTCCGGTACCGGGAATCAAACTCACGACCTTGTGCTTGCCAGGCAGGTGCTGTGCCGCTGAGCTAAATCCCCAGCCCCACTTCAAACACACTTATCCCATCATTCTTGCTACTTTCTGAAGCAGCTCTGGAAGTCCTCTTTTGTGAGTGTCTTCAGTTGTACTGTGCTGGTTGTTTTAATGTCCTGAATCAATTCAAAACGTTTCCCTTTCATGGTCATTTTGACTCTGGGGAAGAGCCAGAAGTCACGTGGTTCCAGACAGAGTGAATAAGGGGGGTGAAGACACCATCATGGTTTTACGAGCCTGCCTCTCCACTGGACAGCGCTCGGCAGCAGCATGCACTAGATTATTTTTCTTGTCACAACTCATAAAGACACTCACTAAAGAAGACTTCCAGAACTGCTTCAGAAAGGGGCAAGAATCATGGGTAAGTGTACCTGAAGGAGGATTTTGAGGGAGATGAATAGCAATGTGTCTTCTACTGTAATCAATTTTTTATTTAAACTTGGGCTATTTATTTGCATTACACCTGATACAAATGGGTTGGGCTTGTGGACACCAGTTGGATCATGGGGCGAGCTGACCCCATCGGTCGGGTGGGCTGGGAGTCAGAAAGGACTCTGAGATTCCTGAGGTGTGAGCTTTTCACCTCTCCTCGAGCATCATATGCTCGGCATAGTGCCGGGGCCCACGAGGCTGGAGCACGCAGAAAAACAGGGCCCCTGTGAATTCACTTTATCCACACCAGACACCACAAGGGGTGGGCTCCCTCATACAGGGAGCAAACAAGGCTCAGATGTCCAGGGTCCCAGCACACGTATGGGGTAGTTTTGGGGTCTGACCCCCAGTAGGTCAGGCCAGCTGTCATCCCTGAGTCTCCACCTCCTCCTTCCCACACCTAATTTGGGGAGAAGTGGTGGGAAGGAAGCTCTCAATCTCTCTCCATTGCAGAGCTGAGATTTTCCAACAGAGCCGTCCTTTCTGGAAGCAAAACAGTGCAGGAGCCCAGGCCAAAGACATGGTGACCACCGGCACACCCAGGCATGGAAACACGAGTTCCCTCCAAGGGAAAGTGACTCGAGAGAAACATTCTTCTGGTCATCCGTCAGAAAGATTCTTTTTCGAAGGGAGTCACTATTAAAGGACGGGCAAGAACACATACAAAGTCAGAAAATGCTTTAATAGTCATTTAATAAACAGTGCTTGTCTTGCAAGCCTTGTTCTGGGTCTGCAAGATAAGGAGAGAGGGTATAGGAATGGAAAAGACCCATGTGCTCAAGAAAGTCACATTGCCGGCGAAGGATACATGGCGGAATTCATGGTGGGCTACAGCACAAGGGACAAAGGACCATGGGATGGAAAGGTGTCACTCGTCCAATGTAAAGGGAGGGTTCAGGCCGGTGAACTTGCCGGCTGGAGCCATCTCTGAGGGCCAGAGGGTGGGGAAAGGTTTCCCCTGGAAGGAAGGACTTGCCGGGTCGTGAAGAATGGGGGAAATTTGATTAGCCAGGGATGGGGGCTGGGTGGCGGAAGCAATCCCCTTGGTTTCTGTCATCCCTGAAGCAAATCCCTTTGGCGTGTAGGGCAGCCCGCGTCGGCTCTCATAAGAATGAGACAGGTTTTTATTAAGGAAAAAAAAATCCAATCTGGGGCTGGTGGACTGAGGAGAGGAGAAGGCCAGGACCTGGCCATGGGAGAAAGTGGCCCCGTGAGCAGGAGGACAAGCAGCCCCACGGCCGACCACGGAGAGATTTTTCCGTGCTCCTAATGTTCTCCAGGAGGCCTGGGCTCACGGAGCAGAAATGCCAAAACTGGCCCAAGAAATTCTAAGTGGGAGTTTTCCGCTTACAGCAGCTAGAAAAGCCTAGTGCTCGGGGAGCGATGTCATCCTCTAGGGACGTGAGTTCATACTGCGTCGTGTACGAATCTCTCAGGTGGTGGCTCTGGAATGGCGGGAGCCCCCTGGCTTCGGGAAGACCCCTGGCAGCCAGGCCACCAGGCCAAGGGTCCTGCTTTTCCCTCTCCAGACCTCAAACTCTCACGTCAACGCCAGGTGAGACACACGCAAAGGTGACCTGTCCTTACCTCGGACGGCTCCTCCGCCCCCCCACCGGGCCAGGGGACAAGGAGCCCAGACCTGGCCCTGTGCCCCGCCTGCCCCATCTCTGCGGCAGTCAACCCCAGCGTGGCAGTGAGCAGGCGGCCGGAGCGACATTTAAGTCAAAGCCTCGCATATCAGTTTTGATTTCAAGTGGAATTGCCTCTCTCGGCTGGATTTCAAAAGACAGCGTTACTAATGAGAAACACACAAGTTCTCAAAATGAAGTTAACTTCTTAAAAAAAAAAAAGAAGGGGGTGCTTTTCTTTGGCTCTGTTGATATATATTAGAACCACATTGTCTCAGGGAAAAACAGCCGTTCTGCTTCTGAACAGAAATACGGGAGCCCTTGTTCCGGGGAAGACACAGGGAGCCTGGTGTCCCGGCCTGTCGTATCTCTCTAGACTTGGAGAGACTTTTGTTTTTGTTTTTGTTTTTTTAGGGCACTGGGAATTTGTAACTTCAATTTAAAACAGAGGAAAAGGGAAGAGGATTGAAGTGGGCAGAAATGAATTTTTAAATGCAAATGAGCAGTTAGGATTTGTTTAAAATCGGTTCTCGTTTGCTGTTTTCGAGAGAAGCAGGCAGTGTAGACGCCAGGCCAGACCCAGGTTTGTAGCCTGCCCTGCCGACCCTTGCATTTCCCAGCCCCGGGGACCTGGCTGTCATCGGGTCCTGGAGGGGACACTCATCCTGCTCAGGCCCCCTGAGAGGACCAAAAAACCCAGCAAGAAGAGCCTGGAGCATGAGACACTCAGCCCCTGGCCAGAAAGTGGCCCCTGATTGGTGTCTTCATCATCCAGGAGCCGTTGGGTCCAACAAGTCCAAGGGGGCCTGGCTCTTTGGAGAATGCTTCTCCCTGTGTCCTGGGGACAGGATCTGCTGGCGAGCCGTTGCCCCTCCATGGAACAGGGTTGCATCCAGAGCTGGTAGAGACCACCGTCTCCCCTGAGGGGGCAGAAGAGGGGCTCAAGCACAGCTAGAACCCAAATAGAGCAGGAGACCCTGCAGTAGGCGCCGGCTCTGCCTATTCCAGGGCAGGTTCCTTCTAGAACCTCTGGGCCGCCCGCTTCCCATGCCATCTTTATGGGTAGCAAGGACCTCGGGAGGCTGTCCAGCACCCCTTCCCTGGGACTCAGTTTACCCCACTGCTTCAACAGGAAGTTGGATGAGATGACCCTGTGGTATGATCCTCTTTGGAGCCACTGGTTCTCTAGTCTGTGAGCACTGAGACTCCCTCCGGCTGGGAAATGGTCTCAGGTGCCCAAGACAGAAGCTTCCCGAGAAGGCAGGGCATCCATCCACAGCCCCGACAGCTTTCAGAGCCTTCAGCAACTCCCCAGTGTGGCTGGGCAAGAGGAGCTTGGAGGTCTGTGAGAGACAGGGTCAGCCTCCACCCAGGGAGTCTGCAAGGGCTGAAAGATGCATTTGTCTGCAAGCCAGCCATAGCTTCGCAGCTGGGGGAAAGTCAGGAGTCCACAGGAATGAGGGGGGTCCATGTGTCTCAAAACACACCGCTGGCCCCTTGGCCCTAGGCAAAGAGGAAGTCCCGCCATGATGGAATCTGGCTTGGACACAGAAATGGGGTCTCACATGATCACAGCCTGCTCTGGGCTCCGCATGGCTTTGATCTAGCCCTTTAGCTTCCCCAGGGTGTAGGTTCTAAGAAATAGGACCTTTGCCTTTTGCAAAAGCAGCCCGAAGACCCACAGGTGAACCTTCTCTGCTCACCAGCAGGGGCTCTCTCTGGAGGGTCTGGGCCTTTAGAAATTCTCTTGGCATCTAGGGGACAGTCGGGAGGGGTAGCACAAATCACAGAGTTGCATCCCCAAAGACCCCAAATCAGATCTCAGCCTGATCCTCTCCAGGCCTTAACCTTTCTGAACCTCTGTCTCCCCAGCTATGAACTGGGGGTGCCTCGCCTTGGAGCTTCTGTGAGGATGAGGTCTGTGACTGGCTTTCTCTGATATGAGGAGAAGAGGCTTATTGGGATAGTAGTCAGTTACTGAGCACTCTTTGCAGGTCTAGAAATGATCCAATGACCAAATCAGGAGCGGGGGCTAAAAGCCCTCCTAGCCTTCCTGTCTCAGCAGGTCTTTCCATGTCAGAGGCTGGGCATGGCGTGTGCCATGCCTGAGTCAACTGGAACCAACAGTGGCGGCTCCCTCCCTGTGGCCAGGGAGAGAACGGGGTGGCAGCTTTAGGAAGTTGTGGACCAGGCTGCCGTGGCTCAGTGGGACATCCAAGCCCCAAGACCTCCCAGACGCCCCATCCTGGGCGTCTCCCCAGAGCCGAAGGTCTTGGGATCATGGCCCCTGCTGGGACTAAGCTAGCTGGGCCTGCCCTGAGCCCCTCCTTGGCGGCCGTCCCAGGCCCGGCCCCTCTGCCTCCGGGGGACGCGTTTCCAGCCAACGCCAGACCCCGACCCAGCAAGCCCCAAACCCTTTCAGTCACCTCGAACGCACAATGTTTTTTTCATTAACGTCCGACTCCTCTGCTCCCCTCCCCAGCTCCCCAAAGAGGCCCCCAAGCTTGTGCTTCCTCTCGCTGTCTCTGCAGCCTCATAATATCCTCAGGCAGCTGGAAGGGAGAAGGCAGTGATCTCAGCTGACAGCCATGCACTGCGGCCCTCCGCCCACGACCCTCCGCCCACCGACCCTCTGCGGAGAAGCAGCCCTTCCTTCCCTTCGCCTACGGGGGAGCCGGTGCTGCTCCCAAGTGTCTCCCCTGTGGGGTCCCTCAAGGGCTCTGCCTCAGAGCCAAGCGCTGACCCAGGAGAGGCAACCCACTGGCCAGATGTGTGCTCAATGCTGTCTACGCCATTGTTCCTATGACAGATGAGGAAACTCCGGTGTCTTTTTTTTTTTTTTTTTTTTGGTACCAGAAATCGAACTCACGACCTTGCGCTTGCCAGGCTGGTGCTGTGCCACTGAGCTAAATCCCCGGCACTACTCTGGTGTCTTATTCTGACTTTCCTCTCAGTGGAGACAGCACTGCACTGGCCCCTGGACTCCTTGTCCAAAGTGTCCCTCCACCTTCCCTGCGGTGCATGTGTTCCCGCCAGCTGTTCGGAGCCTGCTGACCCAGCACTTCCCGCCTCTGCTCGCCACCTCTGTCTTCCCCGTTCTTCCCTTGAAAAGTGCTGACCTCAGGCAACAGCAGAAATCTCACTCTGGAGGGGCCAGACCAACCTGCGACCCAAGGACTCATAAGGGAACGCATTTTAATTTTTTTTTTTTAAATGAGAATAATTTGGCTTAGAGTCACTTACTTCTTCGTTCAAATTCCAGCTCTGGCCCTTCCTGGCCATGTAACCCTGGCTATGGTGACAAAGGAGGAGGGAAGAATGGAGGAGGAGGATGTGGAGGAGGAGAAGGAATTTTTTTGATGCTTTTTGCAAATTGGAATCAGTGGCGCTAACTCGCCCTGAATTTCCTCCCCACCAATGTCAGGCAGGACAGAGAGGTTGCAATTCACAGTGGTTTTGAGCTGCCCTGTCCAATACAGCGGCCTTGAGGCACACATAGCTATTTCAAGTAGTGCTATGGCTGTGTCTAGATGTCCCCCCAAAGCCTCATGCAGTCAGAAGTGGGGCTTTTCAGAGGTGGCTGGATCTAGGGTGTGTGATGCTAAGATCAAGGGTTGGTACTGGCAGTGATTCTAGGATTAAGGCTGCCCCACCCTGGGTGTGAGTGCTACCTACCCTAAAGGTGGGTAGAACATACGGGATAGCCTGGATAGAACATACGAGACAGAAAGAGGATCGCTGCTTGCTGCTTGCTGCTTGCTGCCTGCTGTCTTGCTGCCTTCTGCCTGCCATGAACTGTTTTTCCTCTGTCACGCCCCTCTGCCATGCTGCCTTGCCTTGGAGCCCATCCACTATGAACTGAAACCTCTACAAACTGCGAGCCAAATAAACTTTTACTCCTTTAACTTTGGGTATTTTGTCTCAGCAATGAGAAAAGTGACTAAGACACTTAGAATCAAATAAAATTTAAGATCCAGTTTCTCAGTGGCATTAGCTTCTTGTCAGGATTCCTTGGGCACATGAGGCCTGGCAATCAGACAGCACAGATGGGCCCTAAAGCACCAGTAAAAAGCATGGGTCCTTGCACAGGCTGCCTGGCTTCTGATCCTGGCTTGTCAACCATATTATCCTGGGAAAGTTACTTAGTTCCCATCTGCCTCAGTTTATCCATCTGCAAAATGGTGGTGACAATACTACACACTTCTTAGAGTTGTTTCAAAAACTAAATGGATTAATATTTGTAAAGCATTTACAAAGCCCTTGGCATATCATAAAGACTGCTGAAGAAATAAAATCAGATTACACATTATAACAGTTGGTATTCTATGTTACCCCACCCACGTACCTCAGTACCAATCATATTCCAGATTCCATACCAAAGAAGTCACCATGTGTAGTAGCTCCTTTAATTTTTTATTGTACATAATTTAACTAACAATTATTAATGCAAAGAAGTTGAGAAGGATATGTGTCAAAAGCCAGAGTGCTGAAAGATACAGCTACTGACCTCTAAACTTTACCCAGAGTTTCCTGGTGGGCAAGGTAAAAAGGAAAACATGAGAGATGATTTTATTCGTGCCTGATGACCAGATGAATTTATGTGCTTCCTCTTACCCAGGATCTGATCAAAAGTGAAATACTGATATACATGTGTGTCAATGTGGATTTTGTCAAAGTCTACCTGCAAACCTCTGTTCAGGAAAATTCTTAAATTTCTAAGTTCCTATGCACACCAGATGTAAACCCTCCTGGATTGAGGTTTTATCTCCACATACCCTCTGCCCAAAGATGTAAGTGTTTCTTCTTGACTTTGACCTTTTCTTTTCATGAAACCAGTACTGTGTGTTCCAGCTGCATTCCAACCTAGTGTACCTCTGCCCCAGCAGGGAGCCCCATCGGAGCTTGTGGGCCAGATTCCATACCAAAGAACTTGTTATGTTGCCCAGTTCTCTGTCACAGAAATGAGGTCACAGGACCCATCACGGAGAGAATCAGCTGCTGGACCAGAGACTAATAGCAAGGATGTCAGGGTAGCGTATCCAAGGGCCAGAGATCTGAGCTGCATTTGGGCCTGGCTCAAGGTGGACATCAGTGTGCAGGCCAAGGGTCGGAGAGGAGCCTTGGGAAATGCAAGTGTGGCTGCCAACGAAACCAGCCTTGAGCTGATGCCTTCCGCACAGATAGCATCCCACAGAGCCATCGAGAAGCCCGGGGTATGGCACTGTCAGGTGTGAAGAGGTCCTGCTGTGCTGCTGCTCCCGCTAACATAGCGACTCCAGAGCGCTCTGCCTCGCCAACACCTGCTCTGGCCAGCGGGCTTCCCTCCTGGGTCTCTGGCCTCCCTGAGCTCCATGCCAGTGGCTAAGCTGATCTCCAGCCAAGAACCAGAGCCTCCACCCATTTGGGAAGGGAACTCTAGAGGGTCAAACAACCACCAAGGCCCAAAGCCCAGACACTAGATGACGAATGATGCAGAAGGGAGGGGATCTGGTTTAAAACTTGCTCGTGGACTGAATTGTGTCACCCTCCCAAATTCTTAGGTTGAAGTCCTAACCAAAGAACTGCAAAATGTTACTTTAGTTAGATAGGCCCCTAAAAGAAGTAATTAAAGCAAAATGAGGCCATAGGTCAAAAATCCAAGTTGACTGAGTCTTTATAAAAAGAGATTAGGCCAGTCCTGGTAACACACACCTGTAATCCCAGCACGCTGGGAGGCTGAGACAGGACGACGGAAAGTTGGAGGTAGCCTGGGCAATTTAGCAACTGTCTCAAAAATTTAAAAAGGGGTAGGGGGGTAGCTCAGTGTGAAGGTTCTGGGTTCAATCCCTAGTAAAGGTGGGGTGAGGACACAGGCATACTCGTGAGGAAGACTAAGCGAAGAGAAATGTCCATCTAGAAGGAAAGGCGATTTAGAAATCAACCCTGCTGTCATCTCAATCTTGGACTACTAAGCCCAGACAGCCCCGATAAATTGGACTGCACACCCCAAACAGGGCCCCCAGAGCATCCCATTGCCCAGGACAAAGAGAAAGAGAGTGTGTTGAAGTCCCAGTGGCTAGGCTTGCATGTGAAACCTCATTTCAGGGACCCATGCCTGCCAGCCAGTTATTCAGGGTAGGAATCAGGAGCCCCCCAAGAAAAGCTGCTCGGAGCTGTGTCCTAAACCAGGTCAGTTTGACTTCAAAGCACAGACCCTCAGCACCACATACTCGAAAAGACACAGGGCACCCTCACTCAGAAGACACAAACACAGGCGGGTGGGCATGGGGCCAGGGATAACAGAGAAGCTCCCAGCTCCTCAGGCACCCATGAACTCCAGGGAACCACTAGGGACAATCTGTCACAGTCTCCCGGAGGATGGTCCCCAGTGAGAAAAAGCACAGAGGCCCAAGAGGAAAGAAGAGAAAGACAGCATTAAAGGTGGAGACCCCAACGTGGAGCTAAGGACCAGCGGAGAGAGGGATGCTCTGTCCACAGCTGGGAATGTTCCCTGGAGCTCCACACTCCTGAGGCCCTGCAGACCACCACACAGGCTAACAGCCAACACAGACACTGCACCCAGGTGCTCTGCTTCAGGCCCTAGGTCCTAGATCACTAACCCTGAGTCACAACTCCTCCCATAGGCAGAGGAGGAAGATAGGCACAGAGAGGTCAGCCATTTGCCCACGGACCCCTTCCAGCCCTGATCTCTGGAGCCAGCACTCCATTCCCAGCCATGTCCTTACACCTGGGGACAGTTTTAGAAGTCATTGTTTCAGTTATAAAGGACAAATAATGTGCATGCACAGCAGGAAGGGGGATGCTGCCAGCTCCCGATCACTACATCTAGGGCAGGAGAAGCAAGGAGCAGGGGAAGCCGGGGTCGCGGGGGCCCCCAGAGGACGGAGACAGACCCTGAGCTCTGAGGCCAAGGCCAATCCGCGTAGCAAGGCCGGAGGTCCTGACCACGCGACACCTACCCTCTGTGAGTACTCCACGGGGCTGGTTCCCGCAATGCTTAGGCAGTCCCCTTCCTGCAGGGAGCAATTAGGAATCACAGCTCATTTACCTAATTAAAGCACACTGTCCAGATTAATCAACCCTAAAGCAGTGGTTATCATGGGGAAATGCTTAAAATGTACTAAATGAAAAAACAGTGCGTAATGTCCACAGCATGCTAAAATCCTATCTGGGTTTCCTGAGATGGATGTGTCACTGTAGACACCTATTCACCCTTCACTGGGTAACGGGATCTTAACTTTCCTCTGGGTACCCAGAGCCACAGGAATCCCCACCCAAAGCCTGGACACAGAGACAGTGAGCAGGTGACAAGGCTGAGAGACAAACTGAGCCCCTAGATCAAGCTGCAGCCATGTGAGCCAATACAATCTCTTTTTTAGCCTATTCTGATAAAGAATTCATTGGTGTATATATGCAAAAGAAACAGAATAGATATCCTGTACAAATTTAATTATACCCACCCTTATTTGAAGCAGGTTATAGCTTCCTTTGCTCTTAAGACCCCAACATCTGCTAGAGTCTGCACATCCCTGACCCCAGATGTCTTCTGCAGCCTCATCATGATCCAGCCCTTCTCGCCACATTAATTTGCTCCCTTTTGCCACAGGGCCTTTGCATATGCTGTTTTCTCCTCTTCAAATTCTCCTTGCCGCTTATCTTCAATTATATAGCTATGTTTCACTCCTTCAAACTGGGAAGAAAGAACTTGAGTTCTGGGACAGCTTCGCTGGGATTTTCCTGCAGGTTGGTACTTCCCGTTGTGATTTTCACCACATGCAGCCAGGAAGTCATGTCCCCTACTAGTGAAATGGTTCTGAATCACATAATAGAATTCAAGCTCGGTGGCCCTGGGATCTGCGGACATCCAGGTGTTCGGCCACCTGGTCACAGCCAAGATGACTGCAGGTTAGAAAGAGTGGGCCAGGTGGCTGGAAGCCAGGATTCAGGTCCAACCCTATAGTTCACTCACTTCAGGTGGGATCTTGAGAGAGAACCTGTCCTCGTGGGGCCTTGATTTCCCTCCACAAAATGGGGAAGATGAGATAGATTGATCAGACCAGTGCTTTCTAAGATGCTGCAGGATTCTGGCTACAAATCTTATTTGTTCTCAAACAATATCAAAAGCAGGAATTCAAAGCATGATCAGATAAAAGCAGCGGAAATCTATCCATTTGCCACTCCTTTCCCCTGCCTAGCACCCATTCCAACACTTACACTTGTGCGCACACACGTACATACGTGCGCTCATGCGTGCACCCGTACAAACGCTTGTACGTTTGCGCGCGCCGCGGTAGGCACACGCGCATGCGCAAATGTAGCAGCTGCAGCTTGCAGATTTCCGCAGGCCGGCGCTAGGCTCCATTTCTGCGGTCGTCAGACTGTATCATTTCTGAACCACGCCCATCTCTGCTGCTGGATTCTTTGAACTTGTTTATTTTTCTATGAACTCTGCTTGATTCTAATCTTTCCCCCATTTGTGCTTTATTTCACTCATTTCTTAGACCTTCTAACTGGTCAGTGTAAAGGACCATGTGCCAGGCACGATGCTGGTAACAGTGGTACCCAAGATGAGCCTGGCCTTGCTTCGACTGACAGTCCTCAGGGAAGAAAATACTAAACCAGCGTTGATGCAGAGGGTGCGTGACTACTGGCGGGTGCTGGGAAGAGCAGTTCCAGAGTCCCAGAGCACACAGTCCCAGGGCTGGCTGAGCCCAGTTGGGAAAATGACACTCAGGTGGGGTAAGGATGTGGGGGCTTAAGGAGAGGAAGGGCATTCAGAGAAAGGCAGCACAAAGGCCCTGAGTCTGAGGCTTGGCATACCTGGGAGCAGAAAGCAGGGCAGGTGAGTGGGGCCAAGGGCAGGGGACTCTAGGGAGAGTGGAAGTGGGTAGGGGGCAGTTGGGGCTGGGCAGGGACTCTGAGATCATGTCACATGGGCATTGTACCAGTAATGCCACCTCCTGCGGGGGCTGTGAGGGCTCAGTGCCCTAGCAGCAAAGTACTCAGTAAGTTATTTACAGACCTGCATGCAAGGCTACGAGGCCCACAGTCCCCCACGGGGGCAACAGCACGGATGGTTTTAAGCCAAAGCCGGAAATCCAGAACATCCGGGTGCCTACTGAAGGGCCCTGAGCTGCAAGACGCTGATCCACAAATGAAAAGCCCAAAGGCTGTGAGACCCGCTTGTCACTGGAGTCAGGCCCAGGAAGAGGGAAATAGGTCTAGGCAGCTCAGAGGCGGCAGGTGGCAGGTCTTGCCAGGGGTGGGGATTGCCCCGGGAGGTGACCAAAAGCCCGAAGGCTGGTGTCTGTGGCAGGAAGCTGGTCATGGCCAGAGAGAGGGGCTTCTTCCGGGTGAGCCAGGCCAGGTCAGGAGTCCACTTCAGAGCCGCTGTTGGGAACAGCCCCACCTTTCATACTGCCGGGAATAACTGTGAGGTGACTCCCAGGTGACACTGAGGACTCCTGGCCCAAGGATGGGGCCAAGCTTCGTGCTCACGTGTGAAGAACGAGATCAAAGACAACCAGGCCCGTCTTGGTGGGGCTCAAGAAAACTAGTGAGTTCTGAGCTACTCCGTGAGTTTCCACGAACATGAGCCACTTCCACCCACAGAGCTTTAGGAGGAAGCTGAGGACGGAGTTCAGAGAAGCCACAGCACTGCCTTGGGTCACCCAGCACTGGTATGGCAGACGCAGGCCTCCAAGCTGAGACTGTCCAAGCTCACGCCGCACTGGCTGGGGCCACGGGACTTCCAGCTCCCAAGTCACCTGCCTGTCTGTCCATGGAAAGTATTTCCAGGTCTGGAGTGAGAGGTATAACGGGACCAGAAATCCCCAAACCAGCCGCACGTCTTGATTGGCCTCAGCTGCTCGCTCAGGGCGTTGGCCAGGAACCTGCTGCACACCTGGGATCTGTCACTCAGACCCCACAGGGACCAAGTAGAGGCCCGGTGCGGATGGAGCCACCCATCCACTGCTCCTGCCAAGCACGCAAATCCAGCCCGACTGTGACCCCAACCTGCAGAGGTTTGCTGAACCTTGAACTGCATGCAGACCTTCCCCATTTACTGAGCCTCGACTCCAGCCAAGTCAGCCCACAAATGAACGTCATCCAGATAGGCCCAAGCCCGGACATCGGCTCCCGCAGACTCAGCGCCCCAAACCTTTGCTCCTGGCTCGGAGCTTTGGAGGATGAGAAGAGGGTGCTGGGAAACAAATGAGGACAGGGCCTCTCTCAGCTTGAGGGGCCTGGGACAGATGCTAGGTCTGGAAACCCGTCAGAGTGGGTGGCTACCAGCTGTCCTCAGAACCCTGGGGTCCAAGGAGAGGAGGCAGCCAGGAAGGCTATAGCTAGACATGGTGGGGACCACTAAGTTGTCAGCCTGTCCCTGTGTCCCTATGCCTGAGGACTCACGCTGCACCTGGGCTGCCTCTGACATCGGATGAGACAATTGTTTGGGAGCTGGGTATGAGCTCCCAGGCTTGGGGAAGGAAGATCAGCACCCAGGGGGTCCTGGTGGGGCCTTCAAAGTGGGATCATTCAGTGTGCTCATGTTTCTGTCTTCCTGCCGTCTTGAGCTACTCAGGGACACAAGCAGGTAGTGGCAGGGGATAGGAGCAGGGACACCAGCAATTGAAGCCATCAGAGAAGGCCCTTGCATCTCTGATACTGAAGACTGGGACACCACCCCTGGGGTACCCAAAGCCCCCAAATGAGTCTTTCCCCAGAATGAGGCACCTGCCCTGCTCAGGTGGCCGGAAGTGCTCCTCTCCCATGGGACCAGGCTGCTTCCTGGAGGCCCGATGGGAAGGTTGAGGCTGGAGCAGGGCAGGCCTGGGGCTCAGTGGCTCATTAAGGAAGGGCTCTCATGCCTGGGTGGAGTGAGGGCAAAATCCACTTCACAGGCTCTGACGTGGCAGGAGGTAAGTGGGGGTGGGCACCTAACTCCACAAAGGCCCCGGAAGTGAGATGGAGCCGACTGCCTCTGCAACCAACCCTGCCCCCGTAGGTCACCTAGCCCAGCCTCCACCTCTCTGCGGACAGTCAGCTGTAGGCAGGCTAGGGCAAGCCATGGGGACCCAAGGAGGGCTAAGTCAAAGTCCTCACTTTATTCCTGTATCTCAGCCTGTAAAATGGGCCTAGTGAAGCCTGTCATGGTGGCACATACCTATGATCCCAGCACTCAGGAGGCTGAGTCAGGAGGATGGCCATGAATTCAAGGCCAGTCTGGGCTACACAATGAGTTCAAGGCCAGCCTGAACCGCTGATCCTATCTCACAAAGGCGAATGGGGATAGTAGCAGGTACTTCTTAGCACTGGCATAATTCAGCACATAGAAGGCAGTGCAGGGGTTCAAGTGGGGGTTAACCCTGGCATGGATGGTTGCCCACACCGCCCCAAGGGGATTGGCATCCTGAATCCCCCAAAACAGCACAGTCTGTCACCTCCAAGGGCAGCCCAAGGCCAGACCCTGCCTTTGAGAGCACGGCCACATTTTCAAACCTTCTTATAATCCGAATGTCAACACCAATGGAAACAATATGTTTATTTTCAGACCTCCTGCCAGACCGGATTAATTTCTACAGGCTCAAAGCCCATTTTGGAACTGTAATGTCTCAATTTTACAGATGAGAGGAGGGAGGGGAAAAAGCCAAACCCTTCTTCGCCGTCGTGGTTGGGGATGCGTCTCGGGAAGAATGGTTCCACAGCAGGTGTCGGGATTGGCCTTGGCCCTGGAGGTGCTGTCCCCTGGGAAGGTCCCCCTCCTTCCCACGCTGCTCTTGGGCAGCACACTCAATCCTGGCCACCACCTTATTCTCCCCCTGCTCTGAGCGGTCACCAGACCCCAGTGGGGTCTGCAGGGCTGGCAGGCAGGTGGGGACATCTAGCCAGGGGCAGGAGATGAAAACCACACAGAGGGATGCATGACATTTCTCCAGAGGGTCCATGAGGACGGCAGATGAGCTTGGACCTGCCCTATAGCCCAGAGAAGATGTCTTGAGCCCAGACACAGGACCTGCACGGCCTCCAACATACTGGCCCTCTGCACCATCTGGAATCCGCATTGCAGCTCGCTGGGCAAAGTGGGCCGTGATGCCCCCTGCCAATGCCCAAGGTCACCGGCTTCGTGAGGTGGGGTCTCGTGGGAGGAGGATCTGTCTGAAGATCTCGTTGTAGAAAAGTGGAAGCAAGTTTTGCGGGGAGAGTTTCCTTGGGGTGACTAAGCTCTCCCTCTTAGAGGAAGGAGAGGCAGCCAGTTTCCCCTGGAGAGAGCAGAGGAGGCAGGACAGGCCAGACTCTGAGGATTACTCAGTATTTTTTGGAACGTTCCCCTCTACTTGCTATCCAACCCAACCTGGCTGGAAAATGAACTCAGTCTAACCTTTCCTCAGCAAAAGTCAAATTCTAAGGCACTGTTGAGAAATGTGCAAACTTCTGAGCTTGTCTTCCCTTATAAGCCCCACCCTTCTACATCTCTCTACCCTTCAAGCTAAAATTATAAGCCAGGAGTAGAGGCTGAGGCAGGAGGATTGCTTGACTCCAGGAATTCAAGACCAACCTGAACAACACAGTGAGACCCCCCCATGATAAAAATAAAAAAGCAAGTATACATACAAAAGGATGCAATCATTGCCCCATCTCCTCCAAAAAGCTTTCCCTGACTCTCCCATGCTTTGTTCCTGGTAAAGCCTGTCTTTTCCTTACCGGGTGAAGAGGTTTGTATGTCTGAAAATGGAAGTATTAAGGGATTTGCACACAGGAGGCCCGCAGAAAAATTCTGTACTGAAAGAACAAATTGAGAGTGAAGCTAGGGTAGCACATCATGGTCCCATTTTAGAGATAAACTGAGGCTCAGAAAGGTGAGCTGACCTGCCCCCGTCCCACGGCCAGTGAACAACGGCACTGGTTCATGGCCCAGGCCTCTTTTGAGCCCGCCCGGGACCCTCCCCAGGGCCTCTGCTCCCCCAGTTGCTGCAGGAATCAGACTGGGCTACGTGTAAAGCTGGCCACACAGCCAGGGCCAGCCGGGGCCCTACACCTCAGACGGGGCTGCCGGACCGCTCCAAAGGCTGAGGTCAAGAATGCCAGCGTCTCTGGATGCACACAAGTGTCCCTACAGCCACAGGTCCCACAACAAGTGACAGCAAGAGCCAGTGAGTACAAAACCATGTCCCCAGAAAGGGACCCAGGGTGTCTGGGAAGAAATAACAGTACAGTCTGAGACTGAGACTGGTTAGGTTAGTTCATACATGTGCGGCGCTTAGGCCAACAGTGCCTGGCGTGTAGTAAACACTCCAGCAGTCCTTATAAATAAAAACAGATGAAGTTAGAAATAGGTTTCTTTCCCACACTGGAACTGTCATCTCCCTCGCTGGAAGCAACCGAATTAAGATTCTTGCAGGTCCTGGGATGAGGCTACAGGACCACCCCGGAATGCTCATCCTGGTGCCGTCACAGATGACAGCCCAGGGAGCCGTCCTGCATCCGGGCCAGGGCTAAAAGCTGGTGGGTTCAGGGTGGGCTCCAGGAGGGGTGGGAGGCGACCTGGAGAGGGGTGGGGCTGGATCTGGGGCCCGCAGCTGGGGTGCGGCCCGCTAGGAATGTGACACAGGATGGAACTGGGGGCCCCTGGCCTCTTCCATCTGTCTTTAGAAATAGAAGAATCAGTAAAAGGAGAGAAAAAGAGACAGAACATCCGTGATCCAGGTTTTTTTAACTTTGTTTTTGGTTGGTCTTAATATTGTACGTGCCCACATGCATTTATATAAGCACAAAGCAGTTCTGAAAGAATAAGCAAGAAACCAATTTGGTTGCTTCCAGGAAGGGAGACTACAGATCCAGAGTGGGAGGAAAAAACTAATTTCATCTCTTTGTATTTAATAGGCACTTCTGGAGTGTTTATGATGTGCCAGGCCCTGTTCTTCTGAATATTATGCCCATATTAACTAATTTCAGTTATTTAAAAAAAAAAAAAAAAAACCTCTGTACTCTTAGTTTCTTCCCCAGTAAGCATGTTACTTTTGTTAAGAAAAGTGAGTTTAGCCGGGCATGGTGGCGCACGCCTCTAATCCCAGCACTTGGGAGGCTGAGGCAGGAGGATCGTTGCGAGTTTGAGACCAGCCTGGGCTACAAAGTGAGCTCAAGGCCAGCCTGAACTGCATAGCAAGACCCTGTCTCAAAAATACAAAAAAAAAAAGAAAGAAAAGAAAAATTAATTTATAGGATGGGTGAAGGGCAGCTGAGTGGTGCCTGTGTGTTTAGCATGTACGAGGTCTCACAGGCATCTGAAAAGCACAATAACGATAAGAAGTGTGTTTAAATTCACACAGCCAGCGATTCTCTCTCCTTATCAAATAAGAACCCTTTACACAGCACTCTCTACCCCTTGGAGTTTTCCACTGAGCAATATCCTGGGCCAAGCTGGATTACCCACTCCCTTAGAAAGACAGAGACAGAAAGGTGACAACTGTCACATGGGGCAGCCATTCTGCACATGTTTTATATACAGAAACCCTCTCTGTCCTGACCCAAACCAGGTGGCAGACAGAAAGCCAGACAAGCAACACTGACTTGCTAAACCTCAAACCAAAATGACCCAAATCCTATTTTAAAAAGAAAAGAATAGAAAACCAAAATGCCAATGGAACCAGAGCTATTTCCTGGCTCCAAGTAGGATCCGCCTTCTGTTTTTCTTAAGCAGTTCCATTAGATCATTCCTCAAATCTCTGTCCGAGATCTATTTCAGAATCTCTGGGCCCTGCGTGGAATCAGGTTCATTCATTGAAGTGAAGCCCAAAATTCAGACTCTGCCAGGCCCAGGGCTCCCGGTAACTGAGCAGTTACAAACAGTTCTGGGTCCTAGAATCCGATGTCCTAGCTGTAGGGTTAAGCTGCTTTAGGAAGGGGTCCCCAGAAGCTATGGCCACAGAGTGGACCCGACTCCATGTGTAGCTGAGGCCTCAGCAGATGGTACCCCAAAGCCCTGTCCCCCAGGGCTCTTCCAAGCTGTTTGGAACCCTGGGCTTAGAGTGCAGATGCCTCTGACTTATTCTGGGCTCCGAAGGCCGTAAGGGGAAAAGCAGGCCTGTCCCCAGCTGCGCCCCCTCTGAGGCCACACCTGCCTCGAACTGTGCGTTGCAGGCAGCAGGCTCCGCCCAGTTGGCCACAGGATGGGGGCTAATTCCCCCTCAGGAAGAAGGGGTGCAAGGCAGCAGGCACAGAACCTGGACTGTCAGGTGGGAGCATGTGCAGCCAGCTCCCCACTCCCATAGATACTGCCACATGCTCCCCCCACCACGCGCACAGGGACTGCTGCAGGCCCCTGCCCTGTCAGCAGCTGTCACCAACTTATCTCTGTGACAGCCCGCTGGTCACCGCGTCTGCCCCAGCTGGGTGGCCCCACCCCTCCCCTGTCTCCGTCCTGGAAAGAAGGCTTCGCAGGGCACAGTGGGGAGGAGGCACTGAACGTCTATGCTCTGGTGCCCCAAACCTCACCAAGGAGAAGCAGCTCCGACTGTCCAAGAGAGGACAGAAGCTCTGGAGGGAGGAGGCTGCAGATGATGACTTTGTGTGAGACCCCAGCCTGGGGTCAGCGCCCACTGAGCATGCTCAGACCCTTCTAGAGCGCCCTCCCCCCCCACACACACACAAGGGGAAAGCCGGTTCTAGAAAGGTGATTCTTTCTCCCAGGCCTGGCAGACCCGGGAGGGAAAACTGAGGTCACAAGACGAGCCACCTTTGCAGCCTCTTGCTGCCACACACTCAGGGTCTCCTTCCGTGAGCCTGAGTCAGATCTGTCCCCCAGCCTCCTCCCTGGGATAGAGGGTTCAGGTTGGGGCCCTCCTGTCTCAGGCACCAGGCCCTGTCTCCTGTAGCCACTGCCACAACTCAGGAAAGGGCTTTTCCCTGAGACGGTCCCGTCCTCAGGGAAGACTGACTACCAGTAACGCCCGGCAAAAACCCGCTTTATGGGCTCACAAGGGCCTAGCAGCCATCCACTGACAGCGGGAAGAAGGATTCTAGCTAGAACTCAGGAGTGCTCCAGCATAGCTGCGTTGGGTGAAAGAGTCCTGGGAAGTGCAGGCCACAGGTCCCAAAGGCAACCAGCAGTCACTCTGTCCTGGCCTCCACCCCCACCCACCCTGCTCAGCCTGCAAATACTTCGCATTCTTCCAAATTAGAATGGCCAGTCCCGATTTGGGCTAAAATGCAATCGAAGACTAAAATCCCCCAGCCAAAGCGAGGCACCCACCCCTACCCCTCGGCCTCTCAGAAGGAAGCCGAGACAGCTCTCCGCGGGCTTTGTCTGGCCTCTCTCGCCAGCTTCGGTTCTCAAGGGCGGTGGTGGTGGCCCGTAAGTACTGCTAATAATTATCTGGAAAAGAATGAACGCTACCTGGACGTTGCTTACCAACCTGTCGTTTGGGGTGCTTGATTTCTGGGGTAGGCAAACACAGAGAATGTTGCCCTGGGTGTGTCATTAATCTTCACAGCAGATGTGTGTAGTTTTGTTGCTGAACATGAATGTAAAAAAAAAAAAAGAAAGAAAGAAAGAAAAAGAAAAAGCACTTAACTACAGAGCCGTGGCTCGGGTCTGCTCTAAAATGCATACACAATTCATAATGATGCGTTTGATTAATGGTAAACGAGCATGGAATTTGGAGGGCCTACCCATGTGATGGCCACATTAACACCAGATGAAACTGTCGTGTTGGGCGATGTGACAAAAAAAACCCAAGAGTGAGCGACTGTGATTGCGCAGCCTTGGGCCATGTGGGAGATAGAGACCAAATTTTCTACAGTTTTTTTTTTTCTTTGTAAGGGGGAAGACACAGAATGAGGCACAACTGCACATAAAGGGGAGAGCGAATCCCATTTACATTCGCAAGCTGGCTTTGGAAAAGGACAGAGTGAGATTCTGGTGGAAAAAGTGGATTTCTTTTTCTCTGCTCTCCTCAGGGGTTGGCTCATAAATCCAAAGGCATCAGACTGGGGAAATGGTCTTCTGCGGTTCTCGATAAGCCTCGCTATTCTTGATGGTCAGGAGAGCCATTTGCAAAAAGACAGAGCTCTGGAAACCAGCTGGGTGTTGAAAAGTAAGAGTCCCAGTGACCGCAGGACAATGGGCAGCAGCACCCTGGCTTGGGGCCACCGGGCCCAGCGTGGCACAGTGGCAGAGGTCGGTGTTTGCAAAGCCGTGCACTTTGCCGCGGGTGTAACACCTCATCCTGCAGCCCCTGCAAGTCTTATTGAAAACATTATCTTTTCCATCAATAATACCTCTGAGTTCTTCATTAGCAATCTGCCTGGCCAAAGCTGACATGTTTACAGCACGCAGTAAACTTCACGTATCTGCAGCGATATTAAAGGAGAGCGGGGGGAAAGCGCCCTGCTCAGTGGCCATAACAAATCATTCCGTCTTAAAATGATCAAGTGAGAGGCTAATTGTCCCAAAAAGAAAGGCTCCCGTCCCACCCACCAGCCAGGGGGAGCATTAACAGAGATGAAAAAAGTATGTTTGAGGATTGGAAATATAAGAATACATATTTAAAAAAAAAAAAAAAGGAAAAGAAAGAAAGAAAAGCAAAACTCAACTGATAGGACGGTGTAGGCTTCAGCAGAAACCTGATCTTGAGATGGAATGGTTAACATTCGGGGTTGTTTGGAGAATTGCTCCAAGCTGTTTTTGTTCAAAATGTATAGATTGAAGGTAAGAAGCGCTGTGTAGGCTGGGCAGGTCATAAGCACTTTGGAGCCAAGCCCCCCCATCCCTTTTCAGCTGAGAAAGGTAGGGGTGACTTTTGTTTTTTTCTTGCTCTATCTGGGTAGCTTTGTGGATTTTCACTTGGAAACGCATTAGAAAAACATTTACTTGCCTGGTTCTTTTTATCACTCTGCCAACGTTTTCTTCTGTGGAACTGTGCTCTGGATGCTCCTTTCCGCCCCTTTTTGCTCTTGCCTGACAGCCAAGATGTGTTGAACCAGGACCCCCAACTTTTCCCCAGCCCCCTGCTCCCCCAGAGGAAGAACAGCAGCTCTATGGAAATTTTCCTACTTTGTCCTTCAAGGAAAGGACAATTTTATGTATATCTAATGAAATCTCAAGGTTTCCCTTAAAGAGCTCTTAAGAAGTGAGAGCTCCCAGTCTCTACGGCTCCCAGCCCCACAGAAAATTATTTGTTATGATGAAAATGGATAACATATTTTTCTGGGAGGAATCACACCCATGGTCTTATGGGAAGTTTTTGATTTTTTAGTTGTTATTTGGCAAATCTAAAGGGGGAGTTCAGTATCCATTTGAAACTTCTGGTTTTCATCCATTTTATTAAATGAGTTTCTCTTCCCCTTAACCTCTGCATTAAACTAGTTTTCTTGAAGAGAAAGAGAGAGAGAGAGAGGGAGAGAATATTTCCAATTCTGAAAAAGTGTAAAGACTTCTTCAGAAGAAAATATCAAAGGTATCTCAGGGAGGAAATGAAAACACTTACGTTATAGAAGGACAGTTTTTAAAAGATTTTGGGGCTCTGCATTTGAACCAAAAGACTTTGGAAACTGTACTAATAACCTGCCTCCCTGGGGCTGTACGTTTGCAGGAATCTGTTCCTCTGTCAGCATTTTTAAAACTCTTCACGGTATCTGCACTGTTTTCCGGCTCTATAACTGGATTGTCACATGCCTTCGCCATTTACCAAAATAAATAAATACATAAATAAATAAATAAATAAATGAGTAGGGTGTATTTAAACCAAAAAATTTATCTTCAGGTGAAAACTTTAGTTTAAAAAAAAAAAATCTATATTAAGAGTTCCACTTGTAAAGGCAGTGGTTGGGGTAGATTAAAACACAAATTGGTGACAATAAAATGTCATCAGATTCTTATGCTTTTGGCATACAGAACATCATCAAAGTCATCCCATATGTTAACACGCTTTTTATATATCTTTTGAATGCAGCATCAATTTAATTTTTATCAACAATGACAGTCTCAATCTCCAAATATTTGTGTCAGGGGCAGGAAAGGGGTATGCACCCAAAAATACTCTCAAAATTACATACTGATGTCAACACCACACTTTGGAGCTGTTATGTTTTGTGGTTTTTCTTTTGTAAAAACATCTCTTCCACGGGCTTTTTGTCCGTATAGATCCATACGATTTTTTTTTTCTTGCAGTAATGCAGACCACAGCTTTTGGCTTCTGCATCCACAATATCTTTTAATTTGTTCTTTCAACCTCGATGAAACCATACTATTTCTTTTTTTGGTTGATCTGTGCTGGAAATGAATTCCACAATTTGCCGTCCCCAGCATCCCCTATCCCATAACAACACAAGATGTGGAAAATGTGCTTAGGATTGAAAATCGCATTTTGAAAATCCAAGTGTTTCTCTTTGTAGCTTTTGCTAAGCGGCTTATTAGACAAATCCAGGTACTGCTGAAGTATTTCTTGGGGTAGAAGAATTTATAAAATACAATTTTTAAAAGAGCACGATGTACTATTTGTTCTGTTTCATTAGGTAAACCTCAAAAGAGTAAACATTTTCTTCCCTCGGTGCACCCCCTGCCTGCTTCAGATTTTATGTTTTTTCAGGATCGAGAATATTTATATTTCAGAACTTAAATATCTTTATTTAAACCATACAGTCGCAATCTCCAAAACCCCAGATTTTTAATATTTTGGCGACTGAAATCTGACATGTTTGAAGGTTTGTCTCTCTGCAGAAGTCTCTCGTTATTCAAAGTAGAAAAACAAACTCGGGACAGATTATAAACTGCCCAGCACTGGCTTCGAGCACAGCAAAAACACTACCTCGACCTCCTTTATGCCCTGCCCTGGGGGGCAATTGCTTTTTTAATAATAATAGGGAAAACGTACAATGTTTTCTTAAATTAAAAATCGAAACGAATTGTTTTAATGAGTATCTCTGGTTATGAGGGTAACACACGCCTTGGTGTGTACACTTCGCGAAGGGAAATTTCCTGTGTGGTTTTTCCCGCGAGATCAAAAGGAACTAATTAACTTTTCTAGAAGGTAAACAAAACTTTAACTTGAAATATCCCCATAAAGTATGTGGGAAGTGCGCTTTTGTGTGAGAGAGAGGGAGGCAGAGGGGAGGGACGGACGGGGGAGAGGGTTGAATTTTATATTCCAGTCCTCTCCTGCTCAGAAGGTATCAGAAACTTCTTATGCAGAGTCGGCCTCCTTCTCCCCTTTTACCAAAATGATATTTAAATCAAAGGCGGAAACATTGCCAAGTTCAGATCCCTGGTTCGATTAATCGGGCATTGTTCTCTGCATAGAAAATGCGGGATTTTTTCTGAGCCCCTTTAAGAAGGACAGGGTATGTACAGGAGCCTTCGGGGCACAGTGTGGGAAAGGGGGAAGGCTGGGGACCCCCGGCCTTCGGCCTTCGTGGGAGGGAAGAGAGGCTGCAGGAGGACACACTGCGCCCCACCTCCAGCCCCCACCACCCTGTGCTAGTGCCGGGTCAAGGAACCACCCCCAACCCCCAGCCCATCTCCCCAGGACACAGATCAGGTTCTCAGCTTTGGGACTGAGGTGCAGGAGGAGGAACGGCCCGAGGCTCAGCAGTGAGGGGCTTGGGTAGCCCCTCCTGGGTGCTGACCCCGCTGAGAATGCGATCAGAAGCTTGTGCCCGCCCCACCCGGGAGAAGCAGCTGCCTGGAGCACAGGGCAGGACGTGGGTCCCCTCCCAGGACACAGAGTCCTTGGCCTGTTTGCGGTGGGCGGGCCGCTGTCTGGGGCCAGGGGCCTTCTCTCCGCCCTTGCCAGGGCAGAGACCAGCAGCCAGCCCAGAGGACATGGCAGGATGAGGCAGACGGTGGAGGAAGGTCCTGCAGCCCCTGCTCAGCAAGGCAGGACACTGTGTCTACGCCTCCAGACCCCCTGTCTACGCTGTGTCTGCCCTGGGTCTCCTGCTCCCTGGTCTCCCTAAGGCACAGACCTGGGCCACGCCCTGCTCACACACCAGTGCACCAGGTGCCCTGGAAGGCTGCTGTGTGGACGTGGCCCGTGTGACACCAGCTGACAGGTACCTCCGCCCCAGGTGCCACGCTCAGTTTGTGTTTCACTTGCTTAATCTAGAATTTGACAGCAAATGCTTTCGGTACTGAGGCAGAAAGCCACGGCAACTGACCCAGGGCCACCCAGCTACCTATACACAAGGTCATGAAGCCAGTAGGCTACTAAGTATTGCTAGGCTTTTGGCCTCTAAGCCGGTGGCCCAGGCCCATCCACCTGCATGGCCAGCCTTGAGGGGTCCTAAAGTGTGTTGATGGGGGTGTTAGAGATGAGGGAGCCGCTTTTTTTGTTGTTGTTGCTTTTTGTTTTGGGGGAGTTGGTTTGTTTTGCAATACTAAGGATTAAACCCAAGGCCTTTACGCTGAGCTGGAGCCCCAGTGCTTTTTTAAATTTTTAATTCTGAGACAGGGTCTTGCTAAGCTTCCCCAGGCTGGGCTCAAACTCATGATCTTCCTGCCTCAGCCTTCCAGAGTGGAGGGACCCAGTTTAAGTTCATTTATTCATTTATCCACTATAGATCTGCAAATGGCTCATTTTGTGTGATGGGTGGCAGACCAGGTGTGTCACCCAGGGTGTGTCTTTGAGAGGCCTTCAAGGGCCCATGGCTGCAGCCCATGTTGTCTCTGGTTTATGCCTTGGAGGAGGCCACAACCAACGCCATCCTTCTTAGCACACCAGAGGGAGGCAACACAAGCACACAACGTGAATGCACCTTTGCTCTGGAGAATAAATTCTCAGGAGATGGATGGGATAACTCTTATGCTGGATTCCATAGCAAGGACACAGTGATTGTTCTAAGGCTCCATATGGAAGATGAATCAGACCAGGGTTGTCCCTTTCTAGCTGTGTGACCTTGAGCAAGTTGCTTTACCTCTCTGAACCTGTTTCTTCATCTGTTAAACAGAGATAATTCCAGCTATCTATGATGAGATAAGGTGTGTCTAGACTCTAGTGGTCAATCGTTCCCCTCCCCATCCCCAAGCCTTAACTGTCCCCATACCTAAAGTCAGTCTGTTTAAGCTCTCACCCTACTGGGAATGCTCTGTTATTATAGGAGGTGTCCATAGTGGGACTGCCTTTGTCAAAGTCCGCTCTCTGTTAGTTATCTCTGGCAAGATGGGCGGGGCCTCGTGTCTAAGTGGGCGGGGCCTCGTGTCTAAGTGGGCGGGGCTTCATGGCTAGGTGGGCGGGGCTCGTGGTGGGTTGGGTGGGGTCTCATGCCAACGTGGGCGAGGAATTGCTTTATTTCTTGAGGGGTGAACCTGCTCTCAGTAGGTGTATGTACACAGACCCACTCTGCTGCCTGGCTGGTCTTAAACAAATCCCTTCATCTCTCTAAGCCTCTGTGCTCCCAGTGTGTTATTGAGGGCCTCCTGCCAACCAGGCTGTGGGCTAGGCTCTAGGGAAGCCACGAAGACCCAACAGCGCCCCTTGGATTCCAGCAGAGAAGTCAGGAGACAGGTACAGGTAGAACAGAGGCACAGGGGAAGAACAGAGGCACAGGTAGGCCTGGGGCTCCGCCTCACCTGGCCATCAGGAGGTGGTGGGAGCTCAGGGGACATGTGGAGGCCCCCAGGCACAGGTCACTGGGTCCAGGAGAAGATGCTGAGTGTGCGAGGCAGGACCAGGTGGCTCGGGACCCCAGATGCCACTCTTCTTGAAAAGTTGTTTCATTCGATGTCCCCCACAACACCGACGCAATGGTCATAATGTGCCCCCCCAATCGATGTTCATGGTATTTAGAAGTGGGTCCTTTGGCAGGTACATAGGGTCAGAGGAGGTCATGAGGGTGGGGCCCCTGTAATGGAATTAGTGCCCTGGCAGAAGAGGAAGAGAGACTCCTGCTAGCACGCCTGCCTGCCTCTCCCTGTGATGCCCCTGCCACGTGAGGATGCAAGGAGAAGGCTCTCCTTAGATGCTGGCGCCGTGAACTAACTAACCATCTCTTCTTTATAAATCACCTCTTCCATGCTATTCAGTTATAGCAACGAAAAACAGACTGAGACAGCAGGGCCAGTGACAGCTTGGATGAGACCCACCAGTGTTTGCAGCAGAGGGGACGTGAGACCTCCCTCCCACACCCCAGAGTCTGCCCCCTGCATTTGGATGCTGGTGTTTACTTCTGGGCTTCTGCCTGTGTTCCCACCGCGGACTGTGGGCTGGCTGTACGCTGTGTATCAGAAGCAGTGCTACACTCTCAGCATCTAGCATTTGCCAGGCTTCTGATATAATCCGCTCTGTGCATATATTACTTATGCACAAACACATAATCTTCCATACTTGCACACACACTCATACGCACACCTGCCCTAAAGTGAAGACTGCATGAATATTCGCTGGTGGGAGCTAACGATATATATAGCGTGGATCTGTGCATCTGTTATGAATATATAGGCATGCAGTGTGCATGCAACCAGACACACATGGTTTTATATACAAGGTTAGGGATCAGTTTATGTGAATATATACACATACGTAACTTTATTTCCAGTTGGCATCAGGCAGCCAGCTGGCATCTGGTATAAACTAACTCTTCATTCAGTTGGTACCAGCATGTAATCTGGGTTTACGCCATGTGAAAAATATGACTGGGTTTTCTTTCCTCCCTTTTTCTTCCAAGTGTTAAAGATGCAACTTGTGATACTTTTAAGAAAGATGAACTAAATCTGATCAATGGTTAACCTAACTGATAACTTAGAATTTTCAAAATTAACCATAAAAAAATAATGCAAGGCTGTTGGTCTTGCAAGTCTGGGGAATCACTGTATTGAAACATCCTGGAGTCGACTTCCAGTGGCATTTACTGATCCGCTCCTTGTTTACGTACATTTCACTGAATCCTTAAGACACCCCGCAAACTGGGCATCATCCTCACCCTAAGACAGCGACTCAGCCAGGGTAACGCAGCTTTCAAGGTTAAACAGCAGAGTTGCAAGCTCTTTGAGAGTTTTTGAAAGCTGCCATAACTAGGCAGCTTCAAACATCAGAAAGCGAGGGTGTCCCTTGGCTTGCCTTGTCTCGCTCCAGCCCACCTCCCCCTCCTCCCCTGTGTGTCTAGGGCCAAATTTCCCTCTTCTCATACCCAGGTCCTTGCAGCAGAGCTCACTCTTACGCAGTCTAACCTCGTCTTAAGTAGTCACATCTGCAAAGACCATCTCCAAGCAAGGTCACAGTCACAAGTGCCAGCAGAGAGGAATTTGGGATACACGACTCGGCCTGGTGCAGCTGGGATTTGACCGAGGGCTGCAGGTCTCTGACTCTCCCACCCTGTCCAGGGTAGGAGCCCAAGTCTTCCTTTGCGGGGTGCAGTAGCAGCGATGCCCTGAGATGCCCCTCGCTCTGTGTCCAGGTTGGGCATGAGCCAGCGGCTGTCCTGCCCTTGAAGTCTGTGTCTAAACTGCACAGGGGTATTTACATGGGCCAGAGCCTCCTGGTGGAGCCAGGTGCCAGGCGCCAGGGGCCAGGGGCCAGGAGCAGGCATAGGATCCTCAGTGGCAGCAAACTGGGAGGTACCCTCTTGGCCTCCGAGTCAGCCTCAGCCTGCTGTCCAGCAGGTCTTGGGAAGCCAGCCCTTCCACCCACCCTTCCTCTTCTCCTTCCAGCTGCTTCCCTCTGCCCAGGGCCACACTTAGGGGGCTGCAAAGGAGACCCCATAGCTTCAGGCCCACACACCGCATGGCTCTGCTCATCCAGGGAATGCTCAGAGCTCACATCACTGCTGCACCAAGGAAAAGTAAGAGAGAGAACCAGGCAGCTCCTCCCCTGGGGAAGACACAGAGGGCTTCCTTGGGGGTCCCTATAGTGTCTGAAGAAGGACAGCCACTGGCCAAGGTGGGGGACTACTCGTTGTCTCCCAGGTTTTGCAGCTGTAGTTACCTGTGCACCATTATGTTGGCTGTTAGGATCGCTATACCACCCAGGTGGATGCATGTCCTGGAGCTGACACTTACTGTGACCACTTACTAACTGTGACCTTCGCCGGCTCTTAGCCTTTTCTATAAGAATAGCTGGGAATAGTTCAATGCCAGCCCGGGCTACATACTATGTCCAAGGCCAGCCTGGACTATATAGCCAGACCCTGTATCAAAAAAACAGACAAAAAATGGGCATACAAAACACACTGATCTCATACAGGGGTGAAGATCAGGCAAGTTACTGTACATAGAATGCCCGGCACAATAACAGGTGGGGACAGTGTCCCTTATGGTCCAACCTTCTCCTTGTCCTTGTCACCAGGAGAGGACAGTGATTCCTACAGGAAGCTGACTTCAAGGTAACCTGAGAACGGGGCTATTGGTGCTGCCTCGTACGTGCTGCGTGGCTTGGGCCAGCCCTGACCTTGGCCGTGGCTTTCCCATCTGTACAGTGGTCCACAGGAGAGGACAGGGTAGCCATGGTTGCTATCTGTCACTGCCACTTGCCTGGACCTCCACTTCCTGCTCTGTGAAATGGGGTGATGAATGGAGGGGATCTTGGCTAGCAGAGCTGAGAGGTGACTCCCCATGGGCCCTCCTCCCTGTAGCCCCTGGTGCCTTCTGGCCTGGGTCTGTCACGGTGGGAGGGGTCTGCAGCCGGGTCACACTGTCCCCAGCCTGGCCTGGTGTCTGGAGGCGGCTGCTAGGGAGCGGGGGAGGGAGGCAGCGACCCCTGAGCAAGTGCTCATAAATTCATTGGCGAGTAATTTACGGCAGCTCAGTGTAACACCTCCTGCCTGCCAGTGTGAGAGGTTAATAGGGAAGGTTAAGGAGCACAGGCCGCTGATTTATGGGCCTGGCTGGGCTTTCATCCTGGCCTGGGCGGGGGAGGAGCCGAGCAGGGGGCGGGCCAGGTTCAGAAGGTGGGGAGAGGGAGGGTCCAGGGAGGGACAGCTCTGGGAAAGACAGCAAAGAGCGCGACAGTCACGGGGGACATGCTCCTTGCTCCTGTGTCCAGGGGAGGCCGGGGACATGCGTCTTGCCTGTGACCATCACAGAGCCAGTCCCAGCGGCTTCAGTGATCCGCATCTGCGTGGCCGCAGAGGCAGAGCGCCCTCAGTCCTGGCAACTGGGGCGCGATTTGTTTTGTGCAGCAGAAGGCGAGTGACAGCTAATCTCACCGTGAGTGCAGTGCTGCGGTCCAGGGCCAGGATGGATGCAGGACACAGACGCCTTGAGTTAGGCACTGGCTGCACTGCTTTTCAGCTGGATGCTTGGAATCCGGCTTTGTTCATCCCAGACACGGGTGTGGTGGCCACAACAAGCGGCCTCCTGTGTGCAGACACGACCGTGGCATCTGCTCCACACACTTCAACACAGGAGAGAGCTGGGTCTGGGGAACACCAAGGAACCTATTAAAGTTGACACTAAAAAAGTGACATGCAGCCGACTTAGCCGCTGGTCACTTCCAGACATGGAAAAAGTGACCATAGAGCAGCTGGATGTTTGCAGTGGCACCCAGGTTGTTCTAAAAGAGTTAGACTCACTCTGTCAAATTCAGGAAGACATCTGACCTGGATGTGGTGGCACACACCTGTAATCTCAGAATTTAAGGAGGCTGAGGCAGGAGGATCACAAGTTTGAGTCCTGCCTGGGCAATTCAGTGAGACCCTGTTTTAAAAAATAAAAAAGGGATGGGGGAGTAGCTCAGTGACAGAATGCCCTTGGGTTCGATCCCTCATACCACAAAAAAATTAAAAATTAAAAAAAAATTCCAGAAGATTGAATACAAGAAAATAAAGGTTGAGAGGATTTGTGTGACGTCCTCTAGGTAACAGGTGACCCGTGGTCCTGAACACCAGACCCGGAATCCCCTGGGAGTCCAGGGCAGGGTCACAGGGCTACTGGTTACAGTAAGTGGCAAACACCCCCATGTACCCAGCATCTTTGCCATCCTAGGGGCGCCCCTCCCCCCACCCAAGTCCTTCGGGCTCCCCCACTGGCGGGGGTCACTCTGAGGATGCAGGGCTCAGAGACGCCAAGGCGCTCCCCAAGGCGGCACAGCCGTGAGTGTGAGCAGACCCTGTTCAGTGCCTTAGCCGAGAGCCCAAGCACTGCTGGTTTCCCCAGAGGGCTCAGCACCCCATGTTCTGCACAGCTGGGTGGCGAGAGCCAGGACACCCCGCTGGGCACCTCCTGAGCTGCACATTCTCACCCCAGCTCTGATACCCGGCCTGGCTCCTTCCCTCTCTGACCTCTGTGCTTCTCTAAGCCAAATGCTCCCAAGGGCCGACTTGTTCTCTCTGCTTCTGATCTCCCCCATTTCCTGCTCTTCCCAAATGACAGATCCCCCCCAAAGTGAAGACAGGGTGAGTTTTCCCACTGGGGTCCTGCGAGGTCTCTCCAACTCAGCTCCTGAGGGAGGGACTGTGTCACCCTTCTGTTCTGAAACAGAGTCTCTGTGTAATCCAGGCTGGCCCAGAACTCACTGTGTAGTCCAAATTGGCCTCCAGCTCTAGGTACCCTCCTGCCTCAGCCTCCTGAGTGTTGGGATTATAGGTGTGTACTACCACATGGCCAGCTTGTGTCAACATCTGCGCTGGGCAGGCAGTGGATAGGCACCCACCACCCCCACCACCCCCACGCACACACAGGATCTTGGTGTCTCCCACACAGAGCACCTTCAAACCAGTCTTTCGAACTCCTGGTCCTCAGGGTAACCACACTCTCACCAATCTCCCAGCCCTGACAGGATGGAGGCCAGGATGTGACATTGCTGTTTTGTCACCTCCTATGGCTCTGAGAGCACAAAACCATCACAGAGGTCCCCTGGAAGGCCACACGCCTGTGAGGCCAGACCCAGGCTTGCATGTGGGCTCTGCCACTTTCTTACTGTGAGTCTTTAGGCAAGCATTCAACCTCTCTGAGCTTTGCTCTCTTCGTTATAAAATGGGCGGGGAGTGTGGCTTAGTGGTGGAGCTCTTGCCTTGCATGCATAAAGCCCTGGGTTCAATACTCTGCATCACCAAAATAAAAATAAAATAAAATAAAATAAAAAGGCATGGTACACAATGACAGTCACCTGACTGTTTGCTGGGAGAGATGAAGAAAAGATTTTATAGCGCAGGGCATGACGGGGCACACCTGTGATGCCAGCTACTCAGGAGGACGAGGAAGGAGGGTAGTACAAGGCCGGGCTGGGCAACTTGGAGAGACCCTGTCTCAAAATAAAAATAAAAGCCCAGGGGGATAGTTCAGTGATAGAGTGCTCCTAGGTTCAGACCACAAACCAATATATATATGGAGAGAGAGAGGGATTATGGATACAAATACTTGGGTGACGTTTCTTCACACAAAGAATAGCTGCAAGTTTTCATTTTCATCTATTTTTAACTTTTTTAAGATAAGGGAGTCTCACTATATTGCCTGGGCTGGCTCTGGGCAGCTGGTCTCAAGAGATCCTCCTGCCTCAGCCTCCCTAATAGCTGAGACTACCGGTACATGCTACTCTGCCAGCTGCCGGTTTCCACGTTTGAAGAGACCTTTTGTGTCCCACAGAGCATTCTCCTGGAGGGAAGGCAGGACTGGGGAGAAACACACACAGAGACACACAGGACTGCTAGCATTACAACGGGGAAGACAGCACACACAAAGACAAACCAAATCCCATCCCCACACTGCTGCAGCTGGAAATGAGAGCTCTGAAGAGTTCCAGCAGCCTGGGTGGCAGAGTCCTGGGCAGGTGGCTCCCTTGGGTTGAGGAACCCAGAAGATGACCCTGTGGAAAAATCCCAGAATTGGGTCTGGCTCATAGTAGGAGCTTAGGAAACGGTGCTACCTGCTGGTTATCAGCAGGGGAAGCAGCACCATGATCTGGGAGGGCTGGTTGAGTGGACCAGAGCCCCCGCTTGGAAAGGTTGTGCTGGGTGTCCGGACGCCGCGCTCCCCCCATCTGGCTTTCATCTCCTTGGCCTCGAAGGCTGAGAGCCAGCGCTTGCTGCAGGCCTGGACTGCACATCAGAGACCCAGACCATTTCACAGGGTGTAAAGTGCTCAGCACCCATTAAAGGGAGAGGGGCTCAGGGCTGGATTCTGCTTAAAAGGCTCAGAAACACTTTAGAAAGAGCCAAGATCAGCCCCGCTCCGGCTCTGCCCTGGAACTGTTTATCTGGGCTTTAAAGTGCCAGGGGCCGGCTGAGAGCTTATAAAAGGGGAACAAACGTGCGTGTTGTCTTCAGGCCAGGATGTGAGTGTGTGTCCAACTACAGCAGCTATTAGGCACCCTCTGTATGCCATAGGAGAGACACCTCAGCATGAGATGAGTCTGCAGGCACCTGAGTAGAGAGGGGTAAGGAAAAAGCATGCCTCAGGCGTCCCTGTCATCTCCTTCCATCTTCAGAATGATGCCTTTGGCCAGCACTATCATCCTCCTTTATCAAATAAGAAATCAGAGGTCCAGAGGGCTTAAACAACCACCTGAGGCTACATAGCCAATGAGGAGCAGGGCTAGGATTTGAACCCTTGATGGAAGAATGGAGACAGAGAAAAGCAGCTTGGGAGAGGCTGCTTCTCCCTTCTGGGTGGGAGTTAGGGAGGAAGGGGACCCCTGCCAGCCAGCTGGGCATGCCCAGGGAGAAGGGGGACGGGGGTGCAGCCAGGTCCCCTCCCATCGCTGGCAGCAACAGGGCACTCATCCATGCCCAGGACTTCCTACCAACTTTCTCACAAAGCCCCACCCAGAGGAAGCAGGTGATTGCCAAGGGTACAGATGGGAAAACTGAGGTCTCCGGCCAATAGGAGGCAGAGCCCACATCATCCTGGTTCCAAACCGGGGGGCCTCCTCTCACTGCCGGTATGGTGCAGTCACTGTGCTGAGCGCCATCCCTGTAGTCTGGGGCACTGTGCAGTTTACAAGCATAGTTTCCATTCATTATCTCCACTTACAGTGCGGGCAAGCCTTGGGAATAGGGCATCCCCCGCCCCAAACCCAGGCTTTGATCAGTGGCCCCATAGGAAGACCTGCAGCCCAAGCACAGGCTGGGAGCCAGTGAATGCCGGGGAGGGTCCCACCTAAGGGATAGGGAAATCAAGGTTTTCCAAGCCACCAGGCTTCACAGCCTGGCTACCTGGATAAAGGGAAAGCTAGATGACTTACATGGCCTGTCTGCTAGCCTGCGTCCTTAGTGAAAGCTGAAGTAGGTTGGTTTCCACCTGATTTGGAACTATACAGATCCCTTTTTCAGCACTTTGGGAGGCTGAGGCAGGAGGATAACAAGTTCAAGCCCAGCCTGGACAACTTACTGACTTAGCAAGACCCTGTCTCAAAAAAAAATTTTTTTTAAAGGGCTGGAGATATAACTCAGTACTAAGGCTCTGGGTTTAATTCTCCATACCACCACCACCACCATCACACACAGAAACACACACAAAGATATCCAAATTCAGAGCATGTGCCTGTAATCGCAGCTACTCAGGAGACTGAGGCAGGGAGGCTTTCCAGTTTGAAGCCAGCCTGGACAGTATAGCCAGATCCCATCTCAAAACAAATGAATAAAGAAAAGATCCTTTTTTAAAAGGGGAAATAATTCACCGCTCCTGAAACAGCCGCTTTCCAAGCAAGAACTAAGATGCTGTGAGAAGGAACTCTGCAATCGGTCTTCTGTCTATCCATCCATCCGTTCACGCAACGTTCTCAGCCCGTGACTGGTGCAGGCCTGCACACTGCAGGTGACAAGAGCACACCGGAAGATGAGCTGTGGGGGAGAAGCCCAAGGACTTCCAGGCAGAAGGCACAGCCCACGCTGAGAGAACATTCCAGAAGCCCTGCGGGACCACATTGGCAGGACCCAGTCAGCACCTCGCCCCAGCCACTTCCTCGAGCTGAGTCTGCTGCAGCTTGGTGATAAGGTGTCATGATTTCCCTCCTTCCTCTCCAGGGCCTGGCTCCCCAGTTTGTGGGGACTTTTATTCAAAACACACAGTTAATGGCTAGGAAAGACGAGGCGTGTTGGCCTCCTCTCTCCCTACCCAGAGCCCCCGCTCCGGCTGGAATGTAGCCATCAAAATAAACATGAAATGCGAAATGCCAGAGCTGAGTTATTACTTGTGAGGGTGCTGGGAGAAAAATTTATAGCAACATTACAGTGTTTTGTTAAAAATCTCTTAATGCACCAAAATGGGAAAGGGTGTGTGTTTTTTATTAAAATGCTGCACTCTATAAATCCGATCTGCAGGAAGGATACAGGTGGCAACCCAGGGACTCAGCTGAGGAAGCTGTCACTTCTCTCCTGGGAGCCAGCCTGTCCCCTGGTTCTGGGAGTTGCCTCTCCAGTTCCCGGTTCCTCTCCTCCTCCGGACCGAGCTCCCCTTCCCTGAGAAACAGTTTGCTTTTCCCTCACCACCCCAGAAGAGAAGCCGCAAAAGGGTGTGATGGTCTTTGTGTGACTTCCCGATACCCTCAGGCTCTGGCGAAAAGTTGCAATTTTCTTAAAAGGCCTCTCCCGAGCAGTAGGATCCCCACAGCGCCCTTATGAAGTTTGTCTGACACGGGGTGAAATTTCCTGTTGGTCCATTTTCGCAAATTTAGATTCTGGCTGATGTTGCCTTTTATCAAGGGCTTCTCTGTGGGGAAAAAAAAAAAAAAAAAAGAGCAATAAATTTCTGTGTGCAGTCTTCTGTTCTGGAATGTCCTCCACAGAAATAGTAGGTGATATCCCGGGGACAGAACGGTGGCTTTTGTCATGTGGAGGTGTGTCCGTCCTTAAAAAGAAAAACCAAAAACTGGGGACATTTGGATTTACATAAGAGAGATGCTCCGCTTTCTCTCCCCCTTCCAAAAGTGACATCAAAGAATCCCATAGCGGCTTAACACGGATATTCGGATATTTGCAGACTGACTAGGAAGGAGTCTCTGAGTGTTCCTTACATTGGGGTGCATGGTAACCGCCCCCCAAAAGGTATGAGCAAGTCCTGACCCCCAGTACCTGTGCATGTGACCTTATTTGGTAAAGCGTATTGGCATCTTCATGAAATGAAGGCTCTCAAGATGAATTTAGCTGGCTGGATTCTAAATCCAATGACAAGTGTCCTTGGAGGAGACCGGAATCGGGAAGGCATGGGGAAGCCCGCAGCCACCGCGGAATACCCCGGACTTCAGACTTCTGGCCCTAGAGCTGTGGGAGAACCCAGTCTCGCTCCTGTAAGCCCCCAGCTCCCTGACCACCCCCTCCCCCAGCATCTGTGTGGTACTTCCTGGGAAGAAGGTCCTCCGCTGGTCAGGTTACAAAGGAGTGGCTTCCTAGGAAGTCAGCAAATGCCCGTGGGTTTCTGGGAGTTGTCACATGTGCAGGAGGGGACGTGGAGGCAGGATCACTACAGGTCCCAGGTCTCTACCCCACGCGCCCTCACACTCACCCTGTGGGTTCCCTCGGGTAAGTGCCCCACTTAACCTCCTAGGCTCCAGTGCCGATGCCATTTGAGCAGCCTTTTCAAAGGAAAACAGGTCCTTCGGTGGAAGACAGTGTTCTGGAACTAGACACAAGCAGCGGGTGCACCACACTGAGAATGTACTGGATGTCGCTAAATTTTATGTTATAGTGAATTGTATGTTATGTGAATCTCACCTAAAAAAGCGTGGGGAGGATAGGCACCAAGTGCGTCTCTGGTGCAATAATCAGCAAAGCTCATTTCCCTCTTGCTTTCACCCCCAAAACTGAAATCTTGTCTGTATCTTCGTTAGGGAGAGGGCCCTGCCAGTGAAATACTCCAAAAGCTAAACCCTGGAGGGACGGAAGAGCCGGTCACGTGGCCCCAGGACCCGCTGGGAAGAAGCACGGGAAACCTGGCAACCACGTTATAGGAACAACTGTACATAAACTCGGCGCGGACGCTAGAGCTGCGCGCTGTCCCCCGAACCCCGCAGAACCTGGGGCCTAAATTAAATTAAATTCTCCAAATAAGAACCGAACTGTCCCTGCCTTTTCAACTACCTCCTAAAACACTCGCCCCGATCAAAACGAATGCAATTTAGGGAAAGCAGCTAGAGGTCCCGCGGCAGGAGCCGAGGGGGAGCGTGGCGTGGCAGCCCCGCGAGTGTCCCGCGCGGAGGTCGCCAGGTTCCAGGGGAACCCCAGAGGGCCTGCGCTTTCCTGGGTGCTTCCCGGCGGGCGGCCCTCCTGCGGCCGGGCATGGCCTCCTTCGGTTCTGGACTTCGGGCGAGGAGCCGGGGAGCGCGGAGCGCGGAGCGCGGAGCTCGGATGGCCCCGGGCCTTCGGGCGCCACCAGACACCTAAGAAATTCAGCAAAGGCGCCACCTCCCGGGGACCTCCGACCGCAGCTCGCCTCCTCCGTGCCTTCCCTGTCCCCCAAGTGAGGCTATAGAGCGACTGCTCCGTTTTTAATCCCAACAGCTGCCTTTTTGGTTTGGCACCGTCCTTTCGCCCTGGTTCTGGGTGACCCGTTCTCATAGGTGTCTCCAAGGATGGGGGGATGGTTCTTGACCTCACCGCTGTGCGGCTCTTCTACCTTTATATTTCCAAGCAGGGTTCCTGAGCCCCTGCTCTGGACAAAGGGGTGCAGGAGAAGAGAAAGTCCTCAGTCCGCCCCCAGGTACCCCAGCTCTGGCCTCGCCTGGGGGTTTAGAGGAGCCAGTTGTGCGCCCACAGGTCCTGAGGAAGGAAGGACCTGGGGAGGGAAGGACCTGGGGTGCGTGCGGGGCCAGAGCTCAGGTTCCCGGAGTCAGTGGTAACGTGCCCCTTACTGGGCGCCTACGGTTGCCTCCGGCTCTCGGGCGTCCAGAGTACTGCTCCAGGGCACTCCCTCCCCTGACGCCCGCCCCCAGCCCTCCTCCCTGCCAATCACTAGCCGGATTAAGAGGATCAGAATGTTCACTCGCCGCCCCCATGACAGGTGCTAAGGCTTGGACCCCTCCCTCCGGAGGCAGGCGGTGGGAGGAGGGGCTTCAGGCTGGGGGTGCTAAAACCAGATGCTTGTCCTCTTCCTTGAGGCCCCTGCTTGCTGCTGGGACAAAGATACCAAGCCGGGGCTGGGGGCCCTGAGCTCCAGGGGCCGCATGACCTCCCCATAGCAGGGCGCCCTGGAGTAAGGGGCACCACTTCTCCCTGGGCTCCCTTTGCCCCAGCTGACACAGACTCTATGGGTAGCACACTTAGAGAGGGTGGGGGATGTCAAGGCCTCAATTAAAGCACAAGATGGGGTAGAGCCAGGAGCAGGGGGACCCCAGCAACCCTCCTCCCCTAGGACCTCCCCCTCCCAGCACACATTCTCCACCTCCCCAAGCACCAGGGACAGGAAGGGCAGGACCGTGGGAGCCTGGATTCCTTTGGCCTTTTTGCTCCACTTTGCTTTGAAAGGACCCTGACCCAGGATGGAGCTGTGGGCAGAGGAGGAGGGTGAATGTGACTCATTTTCTCAGCTTGAGGGGCAGGAGCTGCAGCTGACCACTTGGGGGCTTTTGTGCTGGGCTACGGTGTTGGAAATAGCAGAGTCTCTGATATGTAAAGAAAATGATTGTGGCCGTTAGAAAATATCTTAAGTGAGCATGAACCCATTTCATCCCTGCAGCTGTCCTGTCCTATGAGGTGGGCACTATTATTATCCCCAGGGCACCGAACAGGAACCTGAGGCCCACCAGGGCAGTCACTTCACTAACACTGTATAGTGCAGCCGAGACGCTTCCGCCCAGGTTGCTTAACCACGAATGGAAGGACTGTCCGGCACTGCTATCTCTTTTGCCACCTTTCCCAGCTGGAGTCCACCTCCTGTCACAGACAGACCCTGGACCCAGCTCTGCCCCCAGAATCACCCGCCCCACCTCCTGTGAGGGCAGTGCTAGGGGGAGGGAGGCCTGGAGCTGGAGTCCTCAGCTGCCTCTGGCTGCCCACCAGCTCTGGCCAGGGAGGGGCCAAGGGGACAGATAATGAAGGCTCAGAGAAGGGCTCCGAGGCAGGGCCCTGGAGGGGGGAGGAGAAGGGCGATGGTGGCCAGAGAGGAGCCCGGGGAGGCCAGGGCATCCAGAGGGGGAGGAGGGAGCACAGGGCCAGCTCAGGGACCCCCAACAAAGAGAAGGCAAGGCAGGAACCAGCCCTCTCCTGGTTCCGTGGAAGCCTCTGCCTAGACTCTGCTCCTGCAGGTTTTCTGGGTAGTAGGATGCTAAGACCACCCCTTACTGGAAAGAAGGGCTGTTAGCTGGGCAGGCTCAGGCTAGGTGCAGCCTCTCCATGGGGTTCTCTGTTCTCAGAGAGTGCTGCTTTATTCCCAGGGACCAGCTCTGTCCCTGGAGGCTCAGGCTGTGGGGGACAAGACTCCTTGGTGACTCCAGCAAAGTTCTGAAGGCTCCACCCAGAGGCAGCATTTACATATAGGTAGCAGAGCCATCTTGAGACCTCCTCTGGCCACCAGCATTCCTTTCCCTCCATCACCAAGGCCTCCACCTCCCCAGCTGAGGGCTGAGTCCCCTTCTAAGGCTGAGCAAAGGCAAATCCCCCCATCCCTACCAGCACCTCAAGAAATGGAGACCCCGGTCTGCCAGAGGTGCCTCAGGAAACCTGTGTGTGGGAGGTGTGTGTTTGATCTTTGATGATCTTTTGGAAACCTTACAGGGCCAGCTTCCAGGAGAGAAGGGACAGAAGAGCAGTAAGAAGGCAAGAGGGCTCCACCTAAACACCCGGCTGGGGAAGGACTGCCTAATGGTGCTTGGGAATTACTTGTGGGTGAAGTTACCGGTGTTCCCCTGAGCTGTAACCCAGGTACGGGCGGACAAGCTGCAACCCCAGAGGCAGACCTCAGATTCCAGCACTTTCCCTGTGAGTCAACAAAGCTTAAAGTGGCCAGCCCCGGCAGTGCATACTTCAGCTGAAAGCTTTTGCACCAAATTTTCCAAGAGAGGTTCTCAGTCCCACCTGCGCTGGCCCTGGGCCCCAGTGTCCGGCTGGCCCTACACTCTCTGCCTTGTCCTTTTGGGGAGGAATGGGGAGCAGGAAGGCAGGGACGCAGCTCCCTCCACCTGGAGTGCAACCTTTAGACCGGAGCCTCAGCTGAGTGGGAAAATACACATTCCTGAGTCCCAAGAGCAGGGAAGCAGATCCCCAGAACAAATTTGGGTGTGCAAGGGTGCTGTCTCCAGCCTGCAGAGGCACGAGGGTGGTTGTTTTATAAAACTAGCTTTGTGGTTCTTGGTGCAGGACACTGGAGTGCTTGTGTGCAGCGGGAACTCTAGCAGCCTCGATTATCCTCAGGCTCCTCAGAGGTTCGTGCCCAGAAGGTGAGCCACGGCTCCAGAATGGATCCCACTCTCAGGATACGGGACCCAGGAAGCGCAGGCTGAGCGGTGCTCCCAGGGCCTTGGTAAGCAGGCAGGGACAAGGTCCCCCTGCACCAAAGCGCTGACCTACCCACAGCCTTCTGCCTGTGAAGCTGGCGAGTGCACTTGGGAGAACTCAACTGGGCAGCGCCTCCTCCCTCCTCCTCCTTCCTCCCTCCTTAGGGCGAAGCCAGCTGAGGTCAGCTGAGCGACTGAGCCGCAGCAGCCCAACTCTGGAAAGTGCCGTGGCATCGACGTTCTGGGAAGACACCGTTCTGGGAAGGCACCGACCTCATCAACTGACGCTCAAGGGAGCAGCCAGTGCTGGCGTGCGCTGGAGTCCCAGAGGGATGGAATTGCAGCCACCAAGCCAGCCCGGTAGCACCGGAGAGTGGGACCTTTCTGCGTGCCCTGCAGCCTTCAGGCTGCGGGAATCCAAGTGCTGGTTTCCCCCACGCAGAAGTTTGACCCCAGAGATCCCTAAGAGTGCACAGCGCTTAGATCGGCTGTATTGGAACCCCATGTTCAAATCCAAAATCCTCTGCCTTGCTGTGTACGACTTTGACTTTGTTCCTCTGTGCTCTGATGTTTTAATTGTTGAAAATGAGAAAAACAGTACCACCATAAGGCTATTGTGAGGACTGCAAAGATCTCTCTCCATGTGAAAGAACTGATTGCTCGACCCGTGGTGCTTGAGGTGGCTGCGTCCACCGTGTATGCAGGAGCCTGCAGGACAGAAGGCTTCCTGGGCAGGATTTGTAAAATACCTGGTGTTGGGACTTGTACCTTCAACTCTTAGAAGGTTGGACAAGTCATGTCAGGGGCACTGAACTTCTTGGAAGTCTTCATACCCTCCTGCAGTTTGCAGAGAGGCAACTTCTACTTGGAGTACACAGCTCCCCGAGGTGGGCGTGGCCTCGAGGTTTGGGGCAGCCAGGTGAGGTCACTTAGAAGGGCAGTGGTGACCCAGCTGCAGGGCCAGGTGCCCCTCTCACAGTCCTGCTGTCTGGCCAGCCAGGCAGGAATGTGGCTCCACTAAAGAAGGTGTCACTAGAGAAGGCTCTGTCCTTTCTTCTGAAAGGAAAGAGTAAGTGCGATGCCTTCCTCCAGTGGGGCAGATGCTCTGTCCAAGTCTGTCTCCTCCCCTGCGCTCTGACCTGGAGCTCTGGAAAGAGCCTCAGCAAGCAGGCATCTACTCTTCCATCCTGGGCAGTGCTCAGTGATACCTGGTTTTTTTGGTTTTTTGCTTTTTTTTCGGTACCAGGAATCGAACTCACGACCTTGCGCTTGCAAGGCAGGCGCTGTGCCGCTGAGCTAAATCCCCAGCCCCGATATCTGTTCTTTTATCCGGGCATCACTGATTTCACAGACATTTTCTAAGCCTGGCTGCGTGCCAAATTCTACATGCAGCACCAAGGACACAGTGGACATGGCTTTGGACGCCGGCTAACAACAGACAATAAACCAAGTCAGTCCACAAATGTCAGAGATAATGTCAGATCAGGATGGCTGCTGCAGAAGCGCAGGCAGATGCTACAGTTGGCAAAGTCAAGACATTCAGCACTAGAGCTAAGGAAGAGATTTATCTTGCCACTTTCCCTTGCCCCTGCCGCGTGTGGCATCCCTGTCCCAGGGAAGGGAGACGAGGCAAAGGGGGAGGCAGGCAGCTCAGGATGCCTCTGCCAGGGGTGAGGTTGCAGGACCAGGAAGTGGGGAGCCCCTGAGATCCCCAGATTTCCCACTACCGTAAAGGAGTCAAGCAGATGCCACTGTGTCTGTGGTAAGGGACCTCATGGGTGGTAGTCCGCACACTAAGGGTCCCTCAGCATGCGAGAAAATACTCAAAGCCAGAACCAGGCTCTGTGTGTCCAGAAGCTGGAAGTGTGCCCTGCACCTTCGCTGAGATGGGGTGGCACTGGCAGGCTGGCCCTGTGAGTGATGGGACATAGAGGAATGCCAAGCTACGCTGTAGCACGGTCGTCAAAGCTGGGGGGAGCGAGGCAGAGGAGCAAACTTCCTGGGGTGTGGCAGGTGACTGTCCCGCACTGCAGGCACCTGGCTCTCAGGTTACCAGGAAGAGCGCACTGCAGGTGTAGCTGCCCCTGCTGGGACAATTCCAGCCTCCAAGTCTCCTCTTACTTCCAGACGGGAATGGGGTGGGGTCAAGAAGGAAGGGTGGCCACCACCATCTGGGTGCCTTTGGGTCCCTTCTGGGCTCCAGAGACTGGTGTCATCTGCTTACCTGAAACTCCCTGATAAACGTGAGTCTCTGGGAAGTAAATTTTTATTCATTCATTCAACACATTTTATGTGCTGGACCCTGCAGTACACAAGGCAGACCTAGCCTCTGCTTGGAGAGAACTCACTGTTCCCTGGGTCCAAGCCCAGCAGGGGCGGCATCCTATTAATTTTTGACACTTGCTTCTGGAGGAGGGGGTGAGTGGGAGCCCTGCTGTCCTGGGCCGGGGGAAAATCAAAGACGTTGGAAAGTTGGAAGGTTGGAAGGAACTGAGGAGTGAGAGTTCTACATCTCTCTCTCTCTTTTTTTTTTTTTTTTGGTGGTAACTTGGATTGAACTCACGACCTTACGCTTGCCAAGCAGGCACTTATGCCACTGAGCTATATCCCCAGCCCAAGAGTTCTATATCTCCAGCTTTACTATTTCGTTCCACGAATTATTTGTGGGGCCCCCACGTCCTTAGGAGTCGGTCTTCGGGAGTCACTGACTGGTAGGCTGGGGGTGCACATGTAGTCTGGCAATCAGACAACCAAGAGGTTGAGATCTGGAATCAGGGTGGCCTGAATTCCAAAATCACTGCCCAACAAAAGCACAAGGGTGACGCTGGGATCTCATCAGACCCAGAAGCAATTTTATCTGGGCACAAGGAGGAGGTAGGCTCACCCCTTTTTTGCTGAGGCTGAAAAATGATTTGCTTCCTCTGAGACTCAGTCTACCCATTTGCAAAATGGGTGTGATAAGGCATGCCTGGCCAAATTGAGGTAGCCTCTGGTACAATGGATTGATGCTCAGTAAATATAAGACCCTCCCGTGGCTCTGTCTGTTGGTCAGAGACAGGTTTCTGCTGGCCACGGAGAAGGGGTTTGGGTCCAGCTGCCCAGCCCGCTCTAGTTTGAGGAATATCTTTATTAAGGAGCATTTCAAGGTAAGCTGGCAATGCAAACCAGATGTGGGATCCTGCAGTTGACAGCGGGCAAGGACCAAAGACATGAAGGGGTGACATGGGGTGGGGCTCAGACCAGATAAGGTTGGAGGTAGACGAGATGCACAAATCCTCAGGTGTTTTTCACTGGGATACCCGGGTGCACACAGCCACCAGCCCCTTCCTGCATTCAGGGACTCGGGCATCTTACCCTCTGCTATGCTCTTTCACCTCTCTCCCCGCTCCCAGCCCTTGAGGCTGCCACGTTAAGGAGGGCTTCGACACTTGGGTCTGCTCCATCTGAACCGCCCCCGTTCTGCTTTTTCCTTTGGGTCTTCGATAGCGTCTGCATCCCAAGGGTTCCACTGTGTAAATCAGGGTCTCTGTCTCTATACTCAGAGCTGTTGCAGGGCCATTGGTGATCAGCCCTGTGGACGGAAGGGGCTCTGTCTGTCGGGCAGTAAATTTCTTCTTCCCTGCGGAGTTGTGGTCCAGGGATCTAAAGGCACAAGTCGGAGTAGAGGAAGAAATCACAGACCAAAATCAAATCCGTTGTGATCAGTGGGGCTGTGGGAAGAAGGCTGCCTCACCTTCACCCCAACAGTGGGCGGGTGACAGTGACAGCCCGGCAAGCTCCCGGGACTCATCAACCTCGACCTAACCTGCTGGAAATCCGGGAGGGCTGGGCGCAGAGGAGGCTAGCGCCAGCCGGGAAAACGAGGGGAGGGTCACGGACGATTCCTCCACCAACTGAGGGAACCCAGACCCCACCAAACCCCTGTCCAGTGCCCTAACAGACGGAAACCCACAGCAAGACACGATGCGCCCTGCCCAGGATGACCGTAGCCTGCGTGGGTTAATTTTGCAAAGAACTGAGAGTGGGCAGGCGGGATTGGAAACCTAAGGCAGGCCAGCAGCCAGGCTGCCAAGTTCGTGCACAAGTGTCCAGGGACAACGGGCACTGGCAGACCACTGGCACATCTACTCCGGACGTCCAAACCTATTAGGGTGGGGTCCTTTTCTAACCTGTCATTAAAATTTGCATTATCTTAAAGCTTTCGGGTGGTGGCAGATGCCTGCATTCCCAACACTCTGAGAGGCTGAAGCAGGAGGATCGAAAATTCGAGTTCAGTATGGGCAATTTATGGAGACCTTGTCTCAAAATTTTTTTTTTAAACAAAAGGGGGAAGGCTGTGATATTTAGCTCAATGCCTTGGCCTTGGGCTTAATCCCCGGTACCAAAACAACAAAAACTCAGGCAATGCCCAGAGTCTGGAGCCCCGGGGCGTCTGGCAGCTCCCCACCTTTGCCTAGAATCCACAGGCCCTGGGGCGCCTCCAGGTTGAGCCCTCTCCCACCGGCGGGTTAGTGGCATCTCCTTAAGAGAGGAAAGGAGGGGCAGGGGCTGGTGGAAGGAGAACCCGGAGAGGGGAGGAGGGGAGCAGGAAGGAGCCAGTCAAGAAAAAAAATTCACTTTTTTTTTTTTCGTCTCAAAACCTTAAGAGGGTTTGGGAGATCTGGTCAACTTTCCGAAACATCTGAATCTTTTTACAGCACTCCGTTCCTTCCCTGGGCCAGCTGTGGGTAGGAAGAAAGGAGAAAAAGAAGGAGAGCAGGAGAGAGAGAAAGAGAGACAGAAAGAGAGGGAGGGAGGAAGAGAGAGGGAGGGAGAGAGAGAAAGAGAGAGAGAGGCGCGGAGGGAGGAGGGAGCCCGCGCCCCGCGCAGCCACCTCCCGCCT